>NW_025767069.1:0-600000 GCF_003918875.1 Haliotis rubra
TTGGTATGCTGATTCAGTTACGCGTGCTTAGCCGGTAGAAGAAGCTGAGAGTACCAGATAAAACAGCAGAACATTGTCATTATGAAAAGCTGAAGTATTGAGCTTTCCACAGCCGGTGTTGTGAAGAAGCTGAAGTATTGTTACTACAATAACATTGTGGTGTGAAGCTGAAATGCCGTGCATTTTGGTATGTCGTGTATGAAGAAGCTGAAATTACCCTCGAGTACAGTGAACATTGTAATGAAGAAGCTGAAACCGCCGTCAGTAAAGTCGAACATTGCATCATGTAAAGAAGAAGCTGAAATGCCGATCGATACAGTCGAACATTATGCATTATGAAGAAGTTGGAAGTACGATCAATTACAGCGAACATTTATCGTGTGAAGAAGCTGAAGCCGTCAGTACAGCCCGAACATTATGCAGTATATGAAGAAGCTGAAGTATTAAACACACTAGCCGAACGATACGGCCCGATAATGAAGAAGCTGGAAATTATTGACACTACAGCCGAACATTATTAATGGAGTGTAGAAGAGCTGAGTACGTCGAGTACAACCCGAACATTATGCGTTAATGAAGAAGCTGGAAGTACCCTCGAATTACAGTCGGGCATTATGCCCGTGTAGAGAGCTGGAAATTACCCGTCAATTTTTGACTGGGCATTGTCGTATGAAGAAGCTGAAGTATTGACGCACAGCCGAACATTGTGGAAGTGAAATGGAAGCTGAAGTACTGTCTGAAGTACAGTAGAACATTAATGTCGTGTGAAGAAGCTGAATACCGTCAATTACAACCGAACATGAGTGTGAAGAAGCTGAGCGCGTCAGTACAGCCAGTTATTGTGGTGTGAAGAAGCTGAAGTACCCGTCGAAGTACAGCCGAACATTATGGAATTAATGAAGAAGCTGAAGTACAAGTCACGACTGCAGGGCATTGTGGGTATTGAAGAAGCTGAAGTACCGTCGGTACGGCGAACATTGGGTGTGAAGAAGCTGAGCCGCGTGACAACCAAAATATTAATGGTAATGAAGAAAATGAAGGCAAAGTCAGTACAGCGGTATTCTGTTGTGTAGAAGAAGCTGAAGTACCGTCGGTGCACAGCCGGTGCAGTAATCGTATGAAGAAGCTGGAAGTATTGACACTACAGCCGAACATTGTCGTTAATGAAGAAGCTGAAGTATTGACACTACAGCCGAACATTGTCGTGTGAAGAAGCTGGAAGTATTGAGCACCCTAGCCGAACATTGTGGTGTGAAGAAGCTGGAAATTACCGTCAATACCAACCCGAACATTGTGGTATGAAGAAGCTGAAGTACCGTCAGTACAACCCGAACATTGTCGTGTGAAAAGCTGAAGTACCGTCCAGTACAATGAACATTGTCGATGTGAAGAAGCTAGTACCGTCAATTACAGCCGAACGGTACGTGGTGGAAGAAGCTGAAGTGGGATTATCCAGTACAGCCGAATTGTCGTGTAGAGAAGCTGAAGTCCATTGCACTACAGCCGAACATTGTCGATGTGAAAGCTGGGATACATGCTTTCAGCCGAACATTGTCGTTATTGAAGCTGATACCGTCAATTACAATGAACATCGATGTGAAGAGCTGGAAGTCCGTCACTGGCCAGAACATTGTCGTGTGAAGAGCTGCGTATGACCAGTGCAATGAACATTGTCGATGTGTGAAGAAGCTGACGCGATAGGCACAACCGAACATTGTGGTAGCAGAAGAACAGACGCGTACAATTACCGTAGAGCGTACGTCGTTAATGAAGAAGCTGGAATTACCGTCAGTACAGCCGAACATTGTCGTGTGAAGAAGCGCTCCTAATAACGGAACATGATGGAGTGGTTGTGAGGGTCCACTTACCTGGCGCACGGACTGGCTGGAGACCGCTGATGAGAACCAGATAACATGCGGCGTATGTTTTGCAGCATATTCGGTACAAGTGATTGTAATCGTCTGGCGATTTAAAACAACAGAGGATGAATGGTTTAGGTAAACAATACTGGACTTGAATGAACATGTGAAAGGCGTTACATTGCGATGTCGAACCTCTCATTTGACGTAATGAGTTGCGTAGCTTAGGTGATGCCGCCCTTTTGCGAACTATTGACACACACACGCACGCACGCATACGCACCTCCAGCTTCGCTGCCCGGCATATTTTGAATGAACATCAGCTCTCAATTGTCACGCATTGTGCTCACAGCACATGGAACTAAACTACCACATTAATTGAAAATCGATAGCGTCATTAATATTATCACATTTGATGAAAATAGTATGCGATAATGTTCCGTATCTTCCATAGAGTAGGACATGCGGAAATTGTTCGAACACTCAATTTTAATAACTAAGAGAAAAACACAAGGCCAGTTTGTGGGTTCCGAATCCCGGATGGGACTCAACCCGAAAGTACTAAATTTGAACTTTACTAAGAAAATGTAATCCCAAATTATGACATATGCTAGTTTTAGGTACGAAACTGACTGGTAAGGAATGAATGACTTATCGAACAGTTTATGTCGATCTTCTGCGTGTGTTACGGCCGGCTTTATATGGTTGTCCAACAGCAGCGGGACTCATATAATGTATAGGCTACGTGACATCATGTGGAGGCACCTAAGGGCATGTATAATACGAACACCGTTCTACTTTCAGTTTCGTTCTGGAACTATATGTGTGTTTTTTGTGTATGTCGTTATCAGTGATGAATGGCTCGTGACTCTACTGGCTTCCTTTGGGTACAGGCACGAAACTAGGTGACATTCACAGAGGGCATAGGATAGTCCGTATAATGCCTCTTTAGGACACAGCGGGAATAATCCAGAATACATGGCCTTAGCGCCACCTTTAGACACAGCGGGAATAATCAGAATACATGGCCTCCCTACATAACTTTAGACACAGCGGGAATAATCAGGAATACATGGCCTCCTGCACACCTTTGGGACACAGCGGGAATAATCAGAATACATGGCCTCGTACATAAGCGGTAAGGAATAAATGGAATAAAATGTTGATAGTGAACCGAGCTGCCCAAACCTGAAACAGGTGGCAGGTATGCCGCGATCTGGCTTAAGAGAAAGACTGACTGACTGCCTGAGTTTGGTTTTACGCCGCTTTTAGCTTATTCAGCAACATCGACTGGGGACGCGAAATGGAGCACATTTATTGCCATGTGGGGATTTAAGGCCGGAGTCTTCGGAAGTGACGAGCCAACGCTTTAACCACTAGGCTACCCACCGCATAGGAAAAGAGATATACGGCTGATAGACAATGATGGAAACAGGAAGTGTTTTTAGTGAGAACCCGCTTATGCGATTCAATTTGCCTGGTGGTGGTGGCGATGATATGACGTTGTTTCTATAATATGTATAAACCCCTATATATTAGAAGCACCGTACAAAATCCTGTGCTGATGCTATGAAAGCTAACGATATTATAGCCGTAAACGCCGGCATCAATATTTCTCGTGTCGCCGGTTGCATGTAACACAATGCTCACAAGCTCTGTTGAGTTATTTACCTGTTGTAGCAAGCATTTACTGTTGATGCAAGCATTTACCTGTTGATGCAAGCGTTTACCTGTTGCTTTCCGCAGAAGCGATTTACCTGCTGCTGCAAAGCGACACTGTTGATGCAAGCATTTACCTGTTGATGCAAGCATTTACCTGTTGTTTTCAAGCATTTACACGAAGCATTTACCTGCTGCTGCAGAAGCATTTTAAGATGTAAGCTAAACATTTACACAAGTCTATGAACGCGGCTGAACAGAAAATCCGCTTCAGGTAGGATTTTTTGGCACAATTTCCATGTCTTAATATAGTCGACCAGATGCTTTTAAAGTGAACATAAAACAACAATGTTCCTGCATTGATTAATTTATTTCAGTAGGCCGAGAAGGTAAGATATTCATTCTTACAAATGAATCACGAATCGATGGTCTTTCAACATGTCCACGGTTTACAATTTACCTTTTACCTTTTACCGCACGGGTGAAATTACAGGAAATAATTTAGCCTCTAAACAGCCGCAATAAATTTAACACCATTTTTGTAATAATCTACATATTGATATCTATATTCTTACTTTTGTGCAGATAAGTAAGAGTGTGTTTGTGTATACAGGGAGAGTCGTGAGACCGACATACAGGAAGATCACGTGGGGCCATGCATGTATAGGAGAGTCACGTGGGGTGCTTTGTTTGTATAGAGGTAGAGTAAGAGTAGGGGTGTTTGTGTGCCGGAAGGTCACATTAGGGGTCATGTTTGGCGTATACAGAGTAGCAGGATGGTGCGTGGGGTGGTAGCATTGTATGTACAAGAGGGTCGTGGGGTGTGTTTGTGTATGTACAGGAAGGTCACATTAAGGGTGTGTTTGTGTATACAGGGCGGTGAAGTAGGGTGTGTTTGTGTACAGAAAGGTAAGTAGGGTGTGTTGTGGCCATATACAGAAGGTACCTTGGGTTATTTCTGTGTACAGAAAGGAACATCATATTAATATTAGTCAGTATTACCGAAGGGGCATTGAAAAGTACGTATTAAAGACCGAAAACGAAGAGTACCTTGGGGTATTTGTGTGTGTACAGGGAGGTACGTGGGAGGTGTATTGTGTGTATACAAGAAGGTCACGTGGGGTGTGTTGTGCTTACGGGAAGATGTGAGGTGTATTTGTAGGAGTGCGATGGGGGGGTGTTTGTGTATACAGGAAGGTCACGTGGGGTGTGTTTATTGTATACAGGACAGTAGAGGATGATGCTTGTGTGTATAGAAAGGTGCGATGGGGTGTCATTTGTATTATGGGAGGGCCATAGGGTGTGTTTGTGTATACAGACGGGCCGAGTAAGTGTGTTTGTGTATACAGAAAGGTAAGTAGGGTGTGTTTGTGTGGCAGAAGGTGCAACAGATTGTCGCTGCACAGAAGGTGCATGGAGTATTAGTGTGTACAAGAAGGAGTTACATCAGCCAATGTGATAGTAGAAACAGAAAGGAACACCTTAGGGATGGCAGGAGAGTGCCTTTGGTGTATTGTGTCTAGAGAGGAGGTCACGATGGGGTGTGTTTGATGATATTTTAGGAAGGAGTCACGTGGGGGTGTGTGTTGTGGTATACAAGAAGGGTGTTTGGGGGTGTTTGTGTGTACAGAAGGAGGAGTCGTGGGGTGTATTATTTACATGTACAGAAAGGTGCTGGGTGTGTTTGTGTATACAGGAAGGTGCAGTGGGGTGTGTGTGTGTATACAGAAAGGTACCTTAGGACATGACACATATACAGAAAGGTCACGTGGGGTGTGTTTGTGTATACAGGAAGGAATTAGAAGTAGGGTGTGTTTGTGTACGAGGGGTGCATCGTATTAATATTAGTATGTACAAGAAGGTCGTGATGGTGTGTATTTGTGTGTACTGAGGAGGAGTTACCTGGGGTATGTTGCATCTCTACAGAGGAAGTGGAGTAAGTTGTATTTATTATTATACAAGAAAGGTACCTGGTTTACTTGCCATGCCAACAACCCTCATTTAGCCTTAGTGGCTATTACCAGATAAAAGTGGCCCCTGAAGTTATGAACGCTTGTTTTGGATTATCAGCGCTATTAAGTTAGAAAGCAGCACACTGAGGAGGTTTCACTTAGCTCGTCTGCGACTGAGACTGAAGCTGAACTTTCTTCAAAGATGACTGGAATACATGTTGTAGAGGATGTTTGGAAGCTGGAGACAGTGAATAATGATGTTTTGGTTGGTTTTAAACCGAGGTATAGCATAGGTGGTAAAATCAACCCCAGGAACAAGTATTAACAGTTAACGTCATGGTGAGATGGAATTTCAAGGTTTGAAATTTAGGAACAGTAGTTATTAAGTTGGGTCCTGGGTGATGCGGTTGCGATTGTCAGTTTGTTATTTGTTTCCTTTTTTATTCTCCTTTTCACTTTGGCCCGCTGGAGTGGTAGCCAGCGGCTGCCCATGCATTCTTGCTACGTTCTATAGCCACCGAAAGCGACCCTGCTGACAAGACCACAAAATTGATGGGAGGCAGCGGTTGACAACATTCATTTGTGCGTGTGCCGTTTGCATTGTTTCTGTTGTGCCATTACTTAAGCTCTTAAGTAATCATAAATAATTCTTCAAACAGTATACCCATATGGAAATTAGATCCACTGGGGCGATTTTGGCTTACGAAGCTTAAAAAGAATGTGATTATTGGTTAATGCACTGGCACAAATATCGAGTACTTCTTAGTAGGTGAGTGGTGAGCTGGGTTTTCAGCTGCTTTCAGCAATCTTCCAACAATATCACTGGCTTTAACAATGTTGCTGGCTTAAAGAACACAGTAGCCACGCTTGGCTCATTTTACTTCGAGATGGGACTGTGACCCGGTTGTGGGGCGATCGGGGGCCCAAGTTCACGTAATATCTGCTTTTACATTTACCTCCCATTTAGCGCATCCATTTTTCAGCAGCTAATCCCTTCCTGAAGTAACATTTTTGTGTTCGATTTAGATCTTGTTATTTGTTCCTTGTATTGCATTTCATTATGTAATGCTTCTGGATAAACCTTGTTGCCGTAACGAAAACACCCTCGCCAAGAATCGCTGGAGATCGACCAAGAAATGGAAATGAAAGAAATAGTCAATAATTCACTGTACACCATGCCAGTATGTCGAATTTGATCCTGTATATGGTCATTTCTATATATAGACATAGAAAGGTATCAACATCAGGGTATCAAGAGCCTTGCCCACATCTGTCGTTCTAACAGCATGTCTGATCATATTCTTACTTCACTGCACTCATGGCCTACCTGTAGCGGGCTATTGCTGCTCCAGCATTTACGCCAACTCCGTCGTCCAAGCTGTAGACATCCCTTTTCAGCTGCGGCGGGGCCTGCTGCCAATCCCTGGTGCGGAACTGGAAATTCCGCTGTACATTACCGAACAACTGGCCCCAGTACCGCTGCTATTACGGGTTCACGGCGGCGGGGTTGCTTACCCGCGGATTATTCAGAAACCCTTCTTCTCGTCCTGTTAGCTCTTGACAGCGACTTTCACACCTGCTCCCAAAACTTTACGGTACGTATTGTGATTTTGACACTTAGCGCACCGGTAAATATGGTATATGCGTTAGAAAGGTTGTATTATTATTTTAAAGATTTGAACGCCGATTACAGTCCACTTCTTTGGAATACAATGCATGGTTAAGAAATTTTAGCCTCGAGCTACGGAAAAGAATATATTGCCATTTCTTGCCAATTTTGATGTCAGAATTAACATACTTGGTTATCGGAGGGTAGGAGTAATGGGGTGGAGATTGCCGGATAGAAAATTAGGACCAATTACACGACACTATACCGCTGACAGTATCACATTGAAACAAAATGGCGATGGTTGTAATCCCTGGCGTTGTGAACCCCATTCCACAGAGCCCGGCCCGAGAACGGCGGCCCCAGTACGCACCTGTTTCGAAGTTCCACTTACGGCAGGGGACCAAGCATACCGGATTATTCCAGAAACCCTTCTTCTAAATTATATTTGTTTCATGGCAGCGACTTCCACACCTGCTCCTAAAACACCACAATACCACAATATTAATGATTTGACACTGGGCGAGACCATAATGCGCTGGATTAATATGATAGGATGTGTTGTTGTATCACTCTTCTTGCGACTTCTCGAAAGAGGTCTTTGCCTTAATGAACTGGATACATGACCAAAAACAAAACACTGATGCTGATTCAACCGGTTTAAAGGTTCTTTGACCTTGACGATGGCTATTTATAGCGAGAAAGTGTTAATGCAAGGAGCAACTCCTTCACGCCATTTGAGGTAAAAATATCATTTATCGCCTAACAAAGGCGACCAAGAAGACAAAATCATTAATATCCCCTGCAATGGTAAAATGTCTCATGGAGCATGTCAGCTACTTATGGCAATGTCAAATGTACATTGTTCTTCACATTGATCTAAAGAAGACATATATATGTAATGTATACGCACAGCATGCTTGTATCAACAACAGACTGGTTTATGTCATTGGGTTTTGAATACCCACGAAACATGAAAGAAAGATGTTGTCATAGACTAAAATCATTTCAACAAGTTTCTTTAAAAGCGTCTTATATTCAAAGCGACATGGTGTTTCAATATGTATCAAAGTACTTTAATTCATCCCGCTTTTTTTATGCACTGTGTTCAGCAAAGCATATAGAGAGTATATGGATGGCAACTTCTTGTTTATCACAACGTTTCTGAAACTACGCTGCCACTTCTTTTTATAGCTGGGTTAAAGGGCAGAGAGTATAATCCACATCTTCACATTTACAGGAAGTCAAGATATATGTACATGTATACTTTGATAATCACAGAGACGATTGTATATACATGTACATATCTGGCTTACTGTAAATCTAGGGTATGTATAGTTTCAGTAGTTTTGGAATACTGGAAAATTACAATAACTGACTGGGCTAAGGGACGTTCTTAATTTATGGCCCGGGGTCAAATGGCGATTTTTAAAGGTGAGGTCATCACCCATTTTGTTCTGGGAGGTAATTAGGGTGATCAAATTTGTATACATGTTTCTAGGGGGTTCAGCAATTTTGTACATAAAATATGTTTTAGTGTAGCACAAAATATGGAAAGGGGATGGGGGTCATTGACTTTGTACACACCTTAACGACCGGCAATTTGAGTTCACTTGTTTTCACGACGCTTTGTACACATACATTTTAGGGGGTCATTCACATTGTACGTAGCGCCATAAAAGACATCATCACACCCGACCACCACCACCACCACCCACCTAGCCATAAATTATAAAAAGCGGTCCCTAAAGATCGGCGTCCTTCGAAACCTTATCCTTACAAGCAGAAGTGTGTTGATGTATTTCTAAGGATTGGGGAACACGCACTGACCGAAGTCGACGATCGCTGCAGGGCACAGAGTGGGGCCAGCACGGATACCGGGCCGAATTGAATTAACGGTGGACCGGGTACCAATCTCAAATACCAGGGACGTTATGATCATGCCATTTGAGTGATTAAACAATGTAACATGGTACCTTTCATGATTAAAGGGTTGTTGTCTTTGGGATTTTAGACATAATTACAGTCACTTCTTTGAATATAATGCATGGTTAAGATATTTGAAAACTTCCCGAAATTTTAGCCTCAAGGCTGAAGAATATATTGCCATTTATAATCCTTGGCGTTTGTGAACCCCATTCCTGATAAACTGGCTCCGACAAGCGGCCCCAATTACCACAGCACCTGTTGCATCCGCACGCAACAAAGCGGGGATACCACGCGGACTATTCAGAAACCCTTCTTCTCGTCCCTGTTAAAACGTCTTGACAGCGAGCTTCCACACTGCTCCTAAAACGCACCACAATACCACAATATTAATGATTTTGACACTTGGCGGGGCATAATGAATGGGTTAAATGTATGATAAGGACAATGATGTTGTGTTGTGTCAACTCTTCGACCATCGAAAGGGTCTTGCTGCCTTAATAATTTGGACGGAGCCGAAACAAAGCGCGTGCTTCGGAAGTTCAAACCAGGTTTAAAGGACTCTTTAAAAGCTGACCTTGACATTGGCCTGTTGCCTTGAGAAAGTGTTAATAAAACAGGACAACTCCTTCACCCGACAGTTGAGGGTAAAATAAGTTAATCTAAGCCTAACAAGCTGACCAAAGAAGACAATATCATTAATATCCCTGCAATGAGTAAAATACTCATGAATATATCCAGCTATGCTTGATGTCAAATGTAACATCGTTCTTCACATTAATCTAAAGAAGACATATATATGCTTGACCTTATCCTCCTTACGCTTGTCGCCGCATGCTTGACAGACTGGCACAAGGTGCTCTGGTTTGATGTACCTCAGTAATATTTGATACTTGAGTAGGCACTGTTGATATATATATCATTGGGTTCTTGAATACCCACAAACATGAAAGAAAGTGTTGTCCATAGACTAAATCATTTCAATAATTTTTTTGCGGCATCGCATATGTTCCCATGACATAATTAGAACCAGTATATTATCAAAGTACACCTAAATTCTATCCACCGCTGCATGCATTTGTGCGTTTAAACGGCCGCCTTGGATGGAAACTTCTTGTTGTTTATTGCATACACGAACAAGGCTGCTTTGCTACATCGCATCATGGAGTTAAAGACAGTCTTAGAAATCCACATCTTCACATTTCACAGGAAGCCAAGATGTGTACATGTCTATACAATCCCGGCCCTGAGAGGACGTGTTGTATATACGTAATACATATCGAACCCCTACATCTGATCCTATATAGTTTTTGATAGTTTCAAGAATGCGGGAAATTACAATAACTGACTGGGCTTAAAGGGACCCGTTCTAATTTTATGGCAAATGGCGTGATTTTATTGGGGGTGTCACCCATTTTTGTTCACAGGTGAGGTAGGGGGTCATCAATTTTGTACATAATTTTTCAAATTATGCTTTAAAAATATGGAAAGGGGCAGGGGTCATTGACTTTGTACATGACATGCAGCGGGTCGCTGCTGTACATATGAAATTCGGAGGCATTCACATTGTGCTTCTCCATAAAATCATCGCATCACCCATCCCGCACTAGCCATAAAATTATGAGCGGTCCCTAAGTTCCGGTCATGAAACATCATACAACAGTGTGTTGATGTATTTCACCCTGGATTTAAAGTCCACACTGACAAAGAGCAGGCGTAATCTATGAACTCTGTAGGGCTGGGGCGGGTAACCTATGATTTCACGAATTGGAGTAGCAAGTTGGACGGGTGCCAATCTCAATATCGGACTTCGTTATGATCATGTGACTACTAAATTAAACAATGTAATATGTTCTCGCTGTGATTAAAAGGTTGTGTGTATTGTCTTTAAAGATTTTAGACATAATTACAGTCACTTCTTTTGAAGGCTGTACTTTGGACAGAAATTTTAGCCTGGGGCTAAAGAATATGGTACATTTCTTGCCAATTTGATGTAGGGTGGCAGACATAAGGAATTAAAGAGGTGGGGTACCCGGATAGAAACCGGACCGATCCAGCCCCTCACTTGCTGACAAATGTCACGTGGCTCAAAATGGCGATAGTTTCAATCCCCTGGCGATTGTGAACCCCATTTCCCTCACGAGAGGCTGACTACGAAGAGCAACTGGCCCGAGTACCACACCTATTACAGCTCCACCTGCAACAGGGGACCAGATACCAGCGGATTATTCCGAGCACTTCTTCGTCCTGTTAGCTCTTGACAGCGACTTCACGCTTTCCTGAAGGCAACGTACGCAATATTGTGAGGTGAAGCCTTGGCGGGGCATAGTAGCGGATTAATGTGATAGGATCGTAGGTACGTGTTGTCGTAAACAACTTCCAGCGACTATCGATCAATACTTGCTGCCTTGATAATTTGGATACATGACAACAAAAAAAACGCATGCTGTTTTAGCAGGTTTGGGACTCTTTAAAAGGCGACGCCGAGCCGTGGCCCTATTGTTACTTGAGTAAAGAGCAAAAGGACAACTGACCAAGAAGACAATATCATTAATATCCCCACCACAAATGTAAAATACTCTTCATGAATATGTGGCTGCGGCGGCATGCGTACATCGTTCTTCACATTAATCTGGCCGGTTTCCTGCCATATAGGGCGTATATCCATATACAGCATGCGTATCAACAACAGACTGGCTGAGTGCTTCTTAGTTTGCAGATGTACCTCAGTGAAGCGTTGATACTGGAAGCACTGTTGATGTATGTCACTTTGGATTCTGGATACCCACAAACATGGAGAAAAGATGTTATGCATAGACCGAGGGGGGCAGCAGGCGGTACATGAAAATATTTTCGGAATACTCCTTTTAAAAATGGAAAGGGCGGGGTCATTGACTGTACATGACATGCAGGGGGGATCACGCTGTACATAAATTTTTGGCGAGTCATTCACATTGTACATGCTTCTCAATTTAAAATATCATCACGCTTTTATCCCCCCATTTGAAACACCTAAGCGATTTACTTTTATTAAAGGCAGGCAATCTACGCCAGAACTTACTGTAGGGGCTGGGGCCGAATTAACCCGGATGCCGGGTACCCATATCAATACCAGACTAAGTGCGATTAATATGACTAATTGATTAAACAATGTAATATGTTCTCCTTTCGCGATTAGAAACTGATGGCATTGTCTTTAAAGATTTTAGACATAAATTACGATGCTTTTCAATATAATATGGTTGGGTATTAGAAAACTCGAAATTACAGCCTCAGCTGGAAAAGTATTTGCGTTTCTTTACCAATTTGATGTCAGAATTAACGCCAGGGCAAATAAGACGGTAATAGAGAGTGGGAATTACCGGGTAGAGGTGGGACTATCCCAGCCCTACTCTGCTGACAATGTCAAATCAAAATGGCGATGGTTAAGTCATTCATTACCTGTAAGCCGCGAATGGCACCTATAATGGCGCGGGTACTGAACCTAGATAGATTGAAGCGTCACGTTCGCCTTTATGGTGTTTACCGCGTCGTAATAATATACAGAAAGACGAATAGCGGGTTGAAATGGTTCTGTGTGGCCCCAGAGGAAAGTATGTGCCGAAAATGCAAAATGATTTCATTTTGGGCAACATTAAGCTTAGTCGATGATAGGAAGGTCACGTCGCCGCGTGGCAGCATCCGGCGTCGTTCTCGCCATAGATTTTCGCCGGTCGCCGAATTGCTCATTCAAGGCACCGCTTCCGCCACTATGGAGCAGTGGTATGGATGAATGAACTGAATTGTTCGTTATGACAAACCACCGGGCACACTCTGGTGGGGTTTTAGTTGAAATGCGTCGCTTTGCAACATTCTAGCAGTATCCGCGGTGAGGGACTTCAAAATGGGTAACATATATTATATTTGGATATGGGTATTGGCCGAGATCCGGATATTGTGCTGGTTAGGCGTCCGCCCGGGCCGGAAGAGAATTCGCGCGGGTTCGATCCAGGCATTGAACAAAACGTTGAAACATGAAGGCCACTTGTTGGTCCCTGCCTGGTATTTCGGCATTAATGGATACAACAAAGGACTGAATTAAAACAGTCAATTATATTATTGTCTGGGAATTATTCGTAAGCCCTTCACGCTGAGCATATAGGTGGGCTAGCACTATAAAAGCGCCGGCAAGTACAAAGCAGTCGCTTTATACACATACCTACGCATGCCGCGTGTCGTCATATGGCCGAAATATTCTCAAAGCTACTGACGTTAAAAACCCAGATTTCACTGCTCTTTCGAGATCCGGTTCGGGACCTCCAGCGGAAATTACTAGAATTTGTACTTTACTAAGAAAGTGTAATCCTAAATATAGCATGCACATTTGACACTTTCTAAATGACATTTAATGTAATCATACCAGTAATGGGGTTTGCCATTTGCACCAGTGTGAGAATCGGTTCAACATCAAAGATTCATCAGGGTGGGATCCGGACTGGGGTGTGCACATAAATCAATTAATCAATTGGTGACGGCCAAAACCAGGTGCCTGAATCTGCAAGTCTTCTGAGCTGGCAGGACTTATCTTCTATGTTTGGTAAAGATGGTACCATGCGGCGACCCGAAGCAGCTAGGAGAGGAGGTAGCTTCCTCATTCCAGAATTCTTTATGTGACACCTGGAAAATCTACAGGTTAATTTTTTGACCATTTCTAGATATGAGTGATGCATCGCGGTAGCTTGCCTGAAAAGGCGGGAGAAATAGAGGACCGGTTATGTGACCGAGGACCTGTGAAGATCCGGGTTAAAATTTCATGGCTGGCAATAGAAGTAAGGAGGTAACTAATGGGATCAGAATTCGGTCCAGGCTGCAGCTGGCTTGGCATATGTCTTCGGTTCCCAATTGCATAGATTGATGTTGCGTACTGTTGATCCCTGGATTGTCAAAGGTTAAGATCGATTATTTGCAAACCCCGCGCCATATAGCTGGAATATTGCTGGAGTCACGGAGTAAAGCTAAACTCACTCACTCACTCATGGCGAGGTGAGTGGTTTACGAATTTGCGCACTCAACTCATCCAGCTCTCTGACAGAAGGACGCAAATGGGCTTCACACATTGCACCCATGTGAGAATCAAATCAGGTCTTGGTGTAAGCCAGCCGAACACTTTTTGGCAGCTAAGGCTAACCCATAAGCCGATGGATGAGAGAAACAGAGGCGCAATTTAGAGCGACAACAATTATTTACACAATGTCAGAAGTATAGGGCCGTAAAAACATGGTAGGTGAATAAGGAATATGCACGTTCAATGTCACGTTTAGAACTCTGCCATGCGTAACTCAGTGTTTAGACCAGTCCTAAGTAAACTTATACTTTGAAGTATTATTCATTACACTACTAGCATGTTAAAGAGTATAATACGAGCCTAAATTTACTTAGATGATGTTCGAACCATACCACATACTCTTAGTATTCTTGTTTTCATAGATCGGTTTCAAAACATTTTAGGTTGTTTTTGCATTTTGTTTTTTATATTAAAAACCCTTGATTTCTGTAGAAAATTTGAAAGGTGTGAAAAACTCATGCATTTGAGAGTCAAAGTTGCAAGGGTGTTGGATGGTGGTTTGACTCTATTTTTTATGCCTTATCTTTCTTTACTATATCATATGATACGTGAGAATGCACATACAAAGAATTAAAATTGATACATTAAATAGAATGCATTCATAAGGAGAAATATACACAAGGATATTGTATTACGTTGGCTGAAGCTGGCAGTTTAAATGGGACTGTGTGTAGCGATTAAGCTGTCCTGACTCTGTAGGTAATGAGTTTACGAGAATCAGGATGGGAGTTTCGACTGACGAAGTACAAGAGGTAATCCCAATTGTAACATGTTAAATATTATGTCTATATCAACATTCAATAAAATGAAACATTTTACCAATTTGGCCAAGGAATGTTACCGCAGCGATCACCATACTCCGAGCAACGTGATAGCACAATCTAAGTGGCAGCTAATCCGATGTTGCGGGCTGTGATCTCCTCGGTGGATCTTTGCTGGTCCTGTGAATTAATGGATTGAATTTTGAATATAAGCGTTCAAAACATAAATGAAAATAAGCCAAAAATCTGAAGTTAGGAAAGGGAAGGGGTCAAAAATAATGCGTTCTTTGTTTATTTAAAGCGAGAGGGGGTAGTTATTAGTGATAGGTAAAAACATAGGGACATTTGAAATTGGACTGATCAAGCTGCGTATTTTACTCCAGAACGGGGGCCCTATAGTAGGGAAGAAAAGTGGGCTAACTTGGGGGGTTTGGGTATGGAGATTTTGGCGGGAGTGTTTGCTGGCGTGGTGTCTATGTTTAAGATTGTGGTTTGTGCCACATTTGACGCTATCAGAGGGGTACATAAAGTGCAAATTTGGAGCTTCTGGATTGTCCAAACGTATCCCATTTTTGTGGAAGTCACTTTGGTAGCTATTGGGCTAAGGTGTCGACTTGTGTGCTAGTGAACCGACGAACTCTGATTGCTGAAGCTCTGAGGGGTGTGAGTTTGAATCCCGGATGGGAACAAACCAAAAGTACTAGCATTTGTACTTTACTAAGAGGTGACCAAATATAACATGTTGCAGCGCCAACGCGAGGCAACTTCCGGTGGTGTCACCCGGGTTTGTGTTTGATTACGCTGATAAAATGGCTGCGCTCGCGTCACTTTCCAAGTATACGGTATAAATGGCGTGGCGATCGTTATCAAACAATTGCCGGTACAACAATCGTTGGAAGTTCATTTGTCAGTTTAATAGCTTCTGATTCGGCGGCTAAATTTTCAACTGGACAAGGTACTGATCTTTAATCGGAACTTCGGTAATGTTGTTGAATTTTAAGCTCGCCATAGGGATGTTCTGACGTAGATGTGGCGGACTGGCCTGTATATTTACGCAACCAGCAGAACGCCGACAAAAGCCTCCTGCCGTCGCCGTGAAGTGGCTTCATTTTGAAACATGCGGCGTAAAAGCAGTCACTCCACACATGAACCTGGAGTCGAGAAATGAGGGGGCCAGAATGGAATGCACCTGTCGCTGTGCGGTATTTTGCCACTCGTCTTGTCAGTGTCTATCGGTCACAGGGCGAAGATGATGACGGTGCCCTCTCAAAATGAGTTATCTGGTCATAGAGCACTTTATTCAAAACCGCCAATGCGCATGTACTTTGGTCAACGCTTGTATCTACTTCCGGGAAGTGTCAGCGCCGGTGCGACAAGTAATAGAAATGCCAAATCAAAACAGCGATACTATTTGTACATTTGTAGTAATCAGGTACGAGGCTACGAATGGCTGGAAGTCGCCACTGGGAACACCTGCACAGATATACCACGACTGAGAAGGGTTTGGTTCCGTCACCGAGCTTGTCCGTTCCAGCAAATACGAAGCACCAAAGTTTAGCCGAGGCGCGATGCAGTCCCTATACAGTCAAGACGCTGACCCACCATGCGACCGAACACCGTGATACTTCAGATTCTAGTGGCCGATTACCCCTCGGTTTTTGAAATGCTTCCTGTGGGTTTTGACTGAAAGTCGATATCGATGTACTCCAGGTAAATTTCCCTATGTATGAAATATGCGCGGTGATCATACATTTCCCCAGATATTAATGGGCGCAGAGCGGTTGATTTGCTTTGTTTCCAGCAGTAGCGACTGACATGGTAGGCATGCCGGAAATTTCTATAGATCCGTATCAGGAGGACGTTCTTCATTAGCGGTAGGCAATACTCTCCTCTGCTTTCCCGTTTAGCGCGCTCGGTTGGGTGAATCACGCTTGGTATATCGTATGGTACATCCTGCTTTTGTCATAAATTTGCAGGGTGCCTTACAGGAGGTTCCATGCATGTCTACAAAAGATATCCATGGGATCTAAGCAGTTTATTAGTAGCAATTGCAGGACGCTTGGGGGCACGAATAGCGTAGCCACTCTCCGGGACCACGATTTTTTTTCCGGTTCGGCACCTGGCCGAGGGCACCGGTATTCTCCGAGTGCAATTTCTGTATTTGTTAAAAAAGATCCAAGCAGACTTAAGTTTTAAGATTAAGGTACCTTTGTGGGTGGTACGATTATAAATTACATTTCGCTGGACAATGAATGTTTGGAAATTGTCTAATGAGTATTGTTGGGGTAGACATGGCTGTACAATATAGTATTGGTTATGTAAAAACAAAGGGAATACCAAATTTGTCGTATTCACAGACTGTGTATGAGATATATTTTTCTGAATGATATAGTTCGAAGGTGTGTTTAGCTCCGGTAGTATTATGGAGATAATTTTTTGTGTAGACGTAATGTTTGTTTTTGAGGTATGTAAAGTTAGGGCGATGTTGCGTTTTCTTCGTCCCGAAATGGGGTGATTCTATTCTACGGTTACCCTCAATGATGAAGAAAATCAGGCAGAGAATTGTTTTGAAATAAATAAAATATATCAGGTAAGTATGATCCGGCGGTGAAATATCACATGAAATAATAAAAAGAAACACTTTTAGTTGATGAGGACACCGTCAGGTAATGAATAATGAAAGGGAGTCATACGTATTTAGGGTTACATTTGAACGGCGATTTGTATACACATGTGACCTAAAATGTATACTAGAATGTGTTTTCTTTTAACAGAGACAAGATGTATTATTATTGTACTGGTAGGTATCTGTAGAAGCCCAAGGAGGATGGTACACTGCCGCGGTTTCCTGAGAGGGGGTGGAAACTTTCACCCGCAGGGCCGGCAGAGCCACAACCATGGGCGGCAGGCAGGGCTTCTTGCGAATACCACCATCAGCATGATTGCTGCGTAGTTTTGTTGTGATAAAACATATCTGGCATTGTGTTATGAAATTTATCCATGACTGCCCTTAACTTTCCGTATCACTGAAAAAACCGGCAACTTCGTTGCGCCAAAACGTTCTTTCAGTATCTAAAGTACAGGACTGGCTATATATTCCATTATTTATGCACGTCTACGAATTTGCGATACCAGACGGTTTGGTTACCGGTGCGTCTGAGGCACGGGTTTTGTCACCGAAATCACTGTCTCCCCATCGTGACGGGCATCAAACCTCAGAATGCCCAGGACCGACACCACGGAACTGGCTTGCAGAAACATCAAATGTGTTCTGTGCTGACATGTAGAATTGGGTTACATTGTGCCAAGTTATTTATCAATGGGGGCAATATAGCTCGAACTTCATCAGGTTACAAATTCACGGAAATTCTACCAAAAGCATTAAGTTTTCTATAAAGTGACGCCTGCGAACGAGTTTAAATTTGTCAAAGGATATGCGTGTGGACATGTCACGATTGGAGACCCATGCGGCATGGTAAACAAGAAGACAGGGTGCGTCGTTTGTGTGAAAATAAATTACTGTTTGCATTTTGTGGAGCTGATAAAGTTACATTATTCTGATCTAGGATTTAAAAGTAATGGATTGTTTACTTCGAATGCAATACCGAAAAGCACGTTTGGTGGCGACGCGACATTTCGGTCAAACAGACAAAAGGGCGGTATCCTGAAGATCAAAGCTGCACATAATTTGGTTGCTCCTTTGCGTAATTGCGACAATTACCATTCAAGATGGGCGATCCATGAGATTTGTGACGAATCAGACTTATGTGACTTGACGATGTCTTTGATTGTGAAATATGAGAGCCATTGCGATGCATGTTATTAGAACAATATTGGTAAGTATGGTAACCTTATGCGCTCCAGTAAGATCCATCAAACATTAGCATTTGCAAAAAACGGACAAATTTAACCCATGTCATTATTATTTTTCCTAAATTCTGGAAAATTAGTTGACATTTTCACCTGATGCAGCATTTCCAAAAATAGTGATTGATTAGTGGTCGTTTTTATCATGCTTTTACAGAATGTGGTAAAGCATCCATGGAACTACGCGTGGGAACTGATTTGAGATAAATGATGGCGGTGAGGGAACATGGATGTTGATGATCATTAAATGAGATTGCTTTGCATATGGAGGATACAAGTATGTGTGATATTAATCAGCAAGAGAGAAATCAAAGAGATTCGCACCGGGACTTTTAATCAGAGACTTAGACGTTCCCTTAGTGCTTATGACTACTGTGGTTCCCAAATGTTGAGCCAAGTCTCTCTGTGAATAAATGTACCCAAAGGCGTTTTCAAGACTGTTGCATCGGCTGGAACTCAGACGTTTGGCAATGAGGTATCTATTACGTGTGAAGCACTCAAACCATACTGATTCATTGATGCACAGTGTTGGTATTTCGAGTTAATAGGCTTAACGCATTGACCTATGAGGATATCAGGTGCTCTAGAGTGTTATGTTTACGCTTTGAGGTTTCCAGATTCATCGCTTATTTAGGGCTTTGTTTGATAGAATGTATGATGATGACTGGTGCTCTGACACATCTAGGTGGTGGGAGACCACATGCTTTGAGGCAGATAGATGAATTTTTCATGATTCTAATAAGGATTGAGATTAGGACTGTTACTAGATGATTTGGCATACAGATTTAAATTTCAGGAGTTGCAGCATGCGGCGGGCTAACGGCAGTGGTTTTGACTATTTGTATGTTCAACTCTAGGATTTTTAAGATTGCAATAATGGCCAAGTAGGAGAATGTTAATGCAGCAGTACGGAATTCAGTGAAGTACGAGTACCCCAACCACTAGAGTTATAAGTAGATTGCACAGAGATATGGACGGGGAACTTTCAGTTAAGCTGGCTACAGTCACTTTTATACAGTGACTGCCAGGTACACTCAGGCCTACAGAGGCTTTGATTGGGATGGTCAGCTGGTGTTTGCCAACATTTTCTTCAAGTTGTATTGTGAGGCATTATCAGTGACAAACAGATCCGCAAAACTTAATTGTACTGTTAGATTGTGTGAGGAAGGTGATGCACTTTATAAAGCGGCGAACGAAGAGTTTTCTCATCTCTGGTTTACTACACCTAAATTATTGATCGCATCGTTACCATTTCAAAGGCTAATAGTAACAAATGAGCTCAAGCATGGGGTAGATGTAACCAAGAAAGGTGATTGCCAGTTTGAAGTTCATGTTTGAGGCGACAAATCAAGACGAATTAAAACTTTAAAAGCATCTTACGGGTACTATTCCATCACAATACCGGCTTGGCATTAACAAAAATCATGGCTCTGTGTTTGTTTTGACGGTACGCAACCACCTCGCGGTGCCCGAAATGACCGCTAAATTTGAGATGGAACATAATGAATTTGTTCGAGGTTAGGGTAACTTCAATGGTTGAGGTCTGCGAAATGTTAGAGGCTTAAAAGCAAACGCGGCGGAAACGGGTGAATTAACGCGGTTTGTTTGCGGCATAAAGATATTTTTAAGACGCTTCATTCTGGGCCTGCAACACATTTTTCGGTGGTTTTTCGCGTTATGCTGACGGCAAGGTGTTTTGATAAAGGTCAGGTAACCCCTGTTGTCTGGCTACTAATTAGTACCTCAAGCCCTGTTTGCAATGGCTGCTCTCCCGCACAGCGCTGGTTAACTACACTATTGGCAGCACTTGTTAAAGGTCAGGTATTTGGTTGGCGGAGTAGGTGTCTAACAGAACCTCGATATAGGTATAGATAATGAGAGCATCACTGCTCAGTGATCGTGGCCAGATGAAGTGGGTGGTCGCTATTTAGCAGCAATTGATAAAACAAATGCGAGAGATTCATATTTGTATTTACATTCACAAAATATATTAATTCCCTGTCTTGACACATTGTCTGAATGGAATGTCAGGTAAGTTGTTTTTATAACATCGCGTATCCCATCATAGCCTTTTTAGTGCGACTTTGGAATTCTCTATTGTCAATAAGAACATTTACATTTTTGCAGAAACCTATTTTTTTGCTTTTTTTTTATCATGGTATGGCGGTGCCATTAGAACATTACTATAAAGCTGACAAAATTTGCAGCTTTTTATTGGTAGAGCATGTCGTTTCATAAAATGTAATATGATGATAAATGTTAATGCTGAAACTCAATAAGTGGCGAAAATGTATGCCTTTCTAACATTTTGATATACAATGCACCAGTTATGAAGGATGGCAAGCTGTGAACAGTTAATAGCAAGGGAGATGATTTAAGCGAAACTTCTAACGTGGTTTTCTAAGTTTTGTGATGCTCTAAGGTATCCATATGCGTCTCAGGTGGCGATGTTTCATATTATTAAGTTTTGTCTTTACAACATATATACTGGTACCGGAGGCATCAATACTACAAGAAAGATTTCACTTGACACTGTAGCACTGAATGGTTCAGGAAGTTCCATAAATTATATTATCTCCATACAAAGAAACATTTGGCAGCTATCCATGTTATTGAAAGTACAGGAATGTGTTGATCTACTTTTTGATTTATCAGTTCACACCAATAAAAATGTTTAATTGATCTATTTGTGTTTTGTTATATGCCATGTTTTAAAAACTACTACTAATTGATCTTCAAGCTGATAATTAATATAAGCCATCAAAGCCAGATGTAAAAGATTTTCTAAGAACATTCCAGCGTGCGAGATTAAGCACTTGTACAGGGGATGGAAGCAATTTAGTTACAGACAAAGTCTGTTTTGCTTATCCATAATTAATAAGTACGTTTTCATGGTACTTGCTTTCCTGTAAATGTACAATGGGAAAAAATGTTTGCAAGTGATTTATATTCAAGCATGAACCTCTCAATTGGATTGGTATTCTGCACAGCTAGAATTTGAATTTCCAAACCTGCTTTTGAGGAACTTTGAACGACACGTACCGAGCTCATGCGCTTGTGAGCATTTCACCTTGACGTATTCAAACCCTTTTCGAAGCCGGCATGAACTCTTTTTTCATTAAACATTTTATACTGAACTTCCGACGCATCCGGTGTGAACTGGTCAGCACAGGCAATCACTGATACATTGCCGGGCAGTGCCATTTAAATTGCTGAGTGGATACCTTTCACTGCTGCCAGAATAATTTCTGAATTATTACATTAGTCAGGTAAAATTTGTTCAGGCGGGGACGACATGCGTTGGGCTTTATCAAATCTGATTCATAATCAACAGTCCACCCGTTCCGGGTAGATAGGCGAATACCACAGTCTTTCAGTACGGCGGCCCATTTGACCCTGAATTTGTTAATAAATATCATATGAGACCTTTAAAGACGGTTCGCGATTGAACACCAAGTGAGAGGCAGGCGAGTCTGCCCGGATAGCGGCGCTCGCCGGGCTCCACCATCCATTTCCAGTCACGAAGCGTGCAGGACGCTATCTCAAAGAACACCACCAGTATGGTATCATCGGTCTGTATCAAACCCGTAGAGTTCCGGCGCGGGGTGGTGGATACTTTGGTTAACAATAAAGACCACATTGTTTCCACGCAGGTTTCAGTTCTTGTTTTGCTGTTTGATAGACCTTGCGTGCTGCAAGGGTTTAATGACTGGTTCCCCATTTAAAAATTAACGCCGGAAACCTTCCTCTGTAGCCTACAAATATCTTTTCGGAAGTTATCACTGGCACAATACGTAGCATAAACACAACATTTCAAATTTAGAAGAAGTAAGTCTTTCACTTCTGGCAGCTAACGCAGAGTCGGGTACTATGCTGACCTCCTGTTAATGTCTCATTACGGTGACATCTTCCTCTGGCCACATGCAGCCTGAAATCAAATAATACACCTGCGACGACGATGAGGAATGAAGTCTAAATGGTCGCAATATAAGAAAGGGAAATGTTATGAAGGGGGCGGGGTTTCATGGCGATGGCGTAGAAGTGTCGCACATAAAACTTTAACCAGGCAGCGTTAGATTCTTACTTTCAAGTTTCTGTTTTAAAATCTCTGACAGTTGACAATGGGACATGTAAGCTGCTTTTTTCATTACCAAATCTTATCACACTTCTCTGAAAGTTTGAACAATTTTCTATCACTGCTTTCCTTTCATGTAGAACAGAAGATGACTTTCTAAAATTAACATCTTGTGATCTTTTGGACGAAAAAGTTTCCTCTTGCGTGGGTTATTCCACTTAGCGTTTAGGATATTGCATGATGTAGTACCAGCTTTCCTCATACATTTGTGCATCAACTAAACAGTGGCACAGTGCTGCAGTGGCGTTTTGGCTGCAAGCCTGAAATGTACTTGCTCTTAAAAAGTAAACCAATTGCGGGAACAAAATCTAAAATTTTTGTTTACATCATGATTATTTGAAATCTTTTTCGGCTGCTGCTATTTTACTAAAAATGAATTCTCATGTACTTGGTACTATTATATGTTACACATATCCTGGGCACTGTAAGGTTTGCTTGCCTTAAATTTATATCTCCTGGTGGGGTGTGGCTGAAGAGGAGATTCTTTATGGAGGGGAGCAGAAATATAAGGTAAACAAGAAAGAACAAAAGAGGGACCCTTACTGGCTGCACAAGTGCAGTCTGCCCAGAGTGAATCTTTGCCTGTAATAGCGACAAACAAATCAATACAATGTGGTCTGGGCAAAATCAGCAGCATTTGCTCGTGAAGCGGTGATGTTATTTTCTTTGCATCACTTACGTCGGCATGGCTACATCACACGTCTGAGACGGGGCTAAACTCAAGAGTGGTGAATGAACATGTCTGTCTTCAAAATATATACGAAAGACTGGCCGTAACATGTTACTATAGCTGCGTAAAGGACGTCTCTCAGCACATCCACTAGGCTCGTGTTTGGTTGAATCAAGCATGGTGCTGGTGTGTTTTAGCACCTGTCTTGTTTCGCTGTTTCCTGGCAGAAATGTCTCATTCCACTCCAGAGCTCAACGAATATTTAATCAGTTGCTTCACTGCATGTTCCAACATAGCCCCCAAAGATTAACCCATTGAAGCACACTTTTGGCTGCGCCGAGAGTATAAATGGCCTCCACCACGTTTAAGTTTATACATGACGATTTGGGCATGGGCGCCTGACTCTGATATGTTTATAAAGTATGGCTCTTATATCGCGCCATGGGGTCATGCGCTATAAATATATCAGGAAATCCTCATGGGCCGTAATTCCGATACTTTTTTTGTGCTATATAACGTTATCATTTTTTGTGCCTAACATTATCATTTTGTTATATGTAACAATATCGACATGCTGATATAAAACATTGCATATTTATTGTACTATACTTACTTATTATCATTTTTGTACTGTATAACATTATCACGTTTTGTACTATATAAAATTGCTCATTTTTGTACTATATAACATTATCATTTATTGAACAATACTCCTCTGCAATATAATACAAAAGGTTATTACATGATGAGTGTTTACCACGTTAAAGGGGCACTTCAGTCCGGAGCGATTAATGTTTCTGCGCCAACGGTCTAATTTAGAGCTGGTTGCAGGCTGGTGCAAATTATACCTCGCTCCCTCGACCATGCGACGGACGCGGACCCCATACCGTCCACTTGTGGCAAAATTTCTTCCAACCTAAACAGTGGGACATTGGAGGTGGATGCGGTGACGACGTATACAGGTTGGAGCTTCCGCCCGTATCCCCCTTTAAATTTCATTTTAGTCAAAATCATATCACCTGAATATATATTTCTCATCCTGATAAGGGATTGGGTTTAACATGTTCGTTAATTGTATCTGAACAAATGAGGGCATGAAGTAAGCTTTAAAGTACCCTCCAAAGACTTTTTTCCTCATCGTTTTTTCCTCATCGTTTTTCTTTGGGGGAAAAGGGCAGAGTCGTTTATTACCTATGATATCAAAACACACATTTGATATATTTGAATAAGCCAAAGCTAAGACCTTACTTTGCCATTACTTTGAAGATAAAAGGGCTACTTGGGTGAATAGAATACTACGCGAGGTCTCATTACATGCAGTGTATACGAAACGAGTGTGTCCTTCTATGGTGTCACGACCGAAACATTGGCAGTCAGGAACTTCTGCTAGAAGATCACAGATTCTTCTCATCGTATGTAATGGACTCAGTGTGTATATTCTATTAACCACCACGTCTTACATGCATTGGTGGCTAAAATAATGACTTTTTATTAATGTTTTGGTTTCAAACCGAAGCCAGTTTCATAAAGTTGCGGAAGAGTTTTTGTACTTTGTAGTACAATATTTGCATAACGTCACACTATGGCTGTACCTTCAATACGCTGTGTTCACTGGTCTCCGTGGCGATACATATCAGTTGTCATCGCCTCGTACAACCTCCTACAGTAAACTACTCCGTAGCACCTCGTTTCTTGGTTTGCAGTTGCTTCATTCGGCTAACATCACTGGTGGAAGCATTGCGTTTACACTGTTTTCGACCAGGACCTGGCCTTATAGGTTCGTACGGTAAAAACACCGACGCGGCGTTGCGAAAATGTTTACATTCCATAATGCATTTAAGTTGTAGGAATGGGCCGATTTACGTATTTTGTTGAATGAAACAATAGTTTACGTCAAGGAATATGACCTTATTGAAAGGTCATCCGGGTATCCAATCAAATCGTTAGAATCTCAAAGGTCAAGTCGTTACGACACAGGTCAACGCGATACGACACTCGTGGGCACGAGATTGGTATGCGGCTACCCATACGTTGACCTCGTGGGTAATAAATGATATATGTTTCCTCTTTTTTAACTTAAGTACACAGAAAGTAAATGTGGCATATGCCGGCGCAAAAGCATATGCAACGGTGAAGAGTTCTGGTCGTATCCTCAAAGTGTCGGCCCATAAGGTTTCAGGCAATTCGAAATTGCGGCATTACTGGAACCGCTTCCTTGCTGTAACCCGTGTTTGGTGGGTATAAACCTAGACATGCTATTTGTCATCATTCACTTAGTTATAAAGATGTGCACGCACAAACCGCTAATTATAAAGGGAAGCTTTAAAGATCATTAAAATACGTGGGAGGATGGATAAAATGTTGGTAAAGTTACATAAAATTATACGGTTGAAATAAAAAACATGGCCTGCACGCAGACACACGCGCACGTACGCGAAATATCAGTGGTAAAACATAGAGGTGCTCACACACAGATACGCACGAACATTCTGCATACCCATTCGTTTCACATTCAATCTTACATACTTTTGCATACAAATATATGCACCCACAACGGCTATACTCACATAAAGATTAGATAAGATAAGATGAACTCGGTAGCTGTGTCCCCAAAACTAAATTTTGTTTTGCATGTACGTTTACCAGGTTTTCTTTCATAAAGCAGCCATACATAACGGTACGATGGTAATCGCCAAAACTCTTGTTTAAAATAATCAGGATATAAATACATCAATTTAGTACACAAAACATAGATATTTAATAGAATTTGGACAAATTAAAGACAAGTCATTCATTTCCAAGATTTTGTTTGTTGTGCATGCAACGCTACATCTGGAACCAAATGAGTGGCGAACCTGTTTACGTTCTAAAAGTCGTCACATGCGCGGCCGCGTGAAGTTAGATGGAATATTCCCAAAAATTATGTGAGTAGGATCACTTAAAATTGTGTTTGCCTTTTTGAAATTTGCTGCTGTAACAACTCTTATACTTTTCGATAGGAAGCCCAATAATTTTAGACGCAGTGTTTACGATTTTTTTAGGTTTGTTTTATTCTGGACAGACAGGTTCCGAACAGCTCGAAATTAAAGGTTATTACACACTTTGAGATTGAGAGACGTAAAATAACATCACCTTGATATATTGGTCGATTTTCGCGTCTTCCCACAAAAATGCAAAGCGTTGTTGTCGCTGCGCCTGTTGGAATGCGCCTCTAGGCAAGGGAGACCTATTATGTCGTTCAGTTATTATTATTATTGGCTTTATTATTCGCCGATTTTTTACCAAACCTTAACTCCTAAACCAATGCTCTAATCGCTTACAAAAATCCACACAAATGCGCACCGGTGTGGGTATTCCCTTAAAGAATATTAATTTTGGGGCCCAACTTTATGCCGAGAGCTCAAATTTCGAGTAAATTTAAAATTTCAACGTTTGACAGCAAAATATCTCAAAACTAATTGTTCCAACACTTCCAAATTTCGCATGCAGATGCAATCAAATTCCCAGCCGTTTTGCCTGGACGGAATTAAAGATCCCTTCGGCATACCGTTTGGCGTTGGTACGCGACAGGTTTTGGCCATGTTTTTCAGCACGTTTCCTGAGTAGTTTGCTCCCCAAAAGTACATATGGTAGATGATGTCCTGAGTTCGGGGCACTAATTGTTTTGAACGTAGACCCAAAGGGCGACTGAGATACAGCCTTTTAAATGGGGGCTGTTTTCTTCTCCGGAACTGCTTAAAGGTTCATCGCGACTGACTGTATTTGGAAGATCCGCTGGCGCAAAGCCAAAACACGTGTTTCGCATTTCCGTTTTGGAGGATGATATCTAGCCCTCAGACCACAATAGATAGAAAGTAAATCCAGGAGACCTGCATCGTTTGCCTGCAGCTATATTTTCTCTGTTTCGTTCCGGAGAGTTTCAGATCTAAGACGAGTGCCCCAAATATTTCTGGTTAACGGGCAACAATTTGAACAGGTTAATAACGGGAAATCATCAATATAAGCTTAAAAATGGCTGAAAAACAGAGGTTTGCATTACATATTTCATTTTGTAAACTAATGGCTATGCTTAACCAACACAGAAACTATGTTTCACGATGAATTTAGGGGATGATCGTTGACGGGCGCATTGGGAATCATCAGAACTTGATTTACGGCGGTACGAATTTGTAGAATGGTGTAAATCGAAGCTTTTATTTTTGAATGTGCAAAAAAAACAAAGAAATGATCATACTCCAAATAGGGGTAGAAGGAGTTAAACTCATTTGAAGAAGGGATAGATATGCTAGTTCCAACTGTCGGATCATGTTGATCCGTGACTAGTGTTATGCGCTCCATGCATTACGTAAATTGTTTCCCGAAAATTGTCTTTCAATCTTTGTTTTGTGTTAATCGCTTTACATTTCGCCCATTTAAACCGAAGCGGAAATATAACCGCGGAACCACCAACTTTAACCGCCAGGCGCGTCCCCTGCACAAAGTCCCTTTTTCTTTTCATTTTAAACCCAGTTTGAAATCTTTGGTTATCAGGGCTTGTTATTGAGGAAATATTTTTACGCGTTTTGGCTGGCTCGATGTTTTTTCCTGCATTTATATGATCGAGTTACAGTGTTTAATAAACTCGGTACCAGAATTATGCTGGTATGTTCAAACATATCCCGGTACAATCGAAACATCCTCTCGGCTTCCGTTACAACAAATCACTTTGTCCACGGCTTTACATATTTTTAAGAATGGCCTTCTCTGACTTTAATTTTTAGGCGGTATAAGGAACTAAATCGCCAATTATTGGTCGGGGTCCCCATCAGACCTTTGCAAAAGATTTCCGTCGCTTTTGCATTACACCCATAGCACGGTCGGTAGTTTTCGAAGATCTTTGTCGGACCATCCACCATACCAGGGGTATGATATTCGCCAGGGTATGTTTCAGGTGCGTGCGTTAGAAATTCTCCGTGCCGTTTGGAACGCTGGTAAGAACATTTGGTTTGTCCATATTAGATTGGCCGGTGGGTGTCGAAAAAATGAACAGTTAGCACATAACAAATATATACACCCACAACCACAGTTATACTCGTGGCGCGGTACTTTTTACGGCGACCATACTCACCTGTACAAATGTATACACCCACAACCACAGTTATACTCACGTATGCAAAATATATACACCACAACCACAGTTAGCACTACGTAATACCGGCGCACGACGACAGTTATACTCATCAATACGAAATAACGCCCGGCAGGTTATACCTTCCATCCACCCCTTTCATTCCCTGGTGCTCCCTGATTCTTCCTTCCCTTTTCTCCATTCCCTTTTCCACTCCTGCCACCCCTGATTCTCCATATTTCACCATTCCTTCACTCCCTGGTCTCCATGCCATCTCACTCCCACAATTCTTCCTGGTCTCCTTCTTCATCTCTCCCACCTTCCTCTTTATTCTTTCTTCCACTCCCTGGTCCTTCCTCCATTCCTTCCATTCCTCCATCCACTAAGATTCTTCTTCCTTTGTTCCTTCATCTCCATTCCATGTTCCATATTTCATCCTTTCCATTCCATATTCTCCTGCCACTATTTCGTTCCTTCTTTCATCCACTGGTCCTATTTCATCTCTCCACACCACTCTCCATGTGCTGTTTCCTCTTTCCTCTGTCCGTCCCTGTTCCTGTGTGTCTCCGTCCATTGTGTTGTCTGTCTGTCTGGGTCCTCCATGTCTGGTCTCTCCATGCCTGTGGTCTCCATGTGTGGTCCATATGTCTCCATGTGGTCCTCCACCTCCTTGGGTCCTCTCTCACATTTTGTGTGTCTCCTGGTTTCATGTGTGGGTGTCTTGTGGGTCCTGGTTGTGTGTCTTGGTCTCCTCCTTGTCTGGGTCTCAGTACAGTTGTGGGATTGTGTGTCCATTCTTTCTCTCCTGGTCCACATGTGCCTGGGTTGTGTGATTATTTTCCATTCCATTCTAGTTCATGTGGGATTCTGTCTCCTCCACATGTGGGTTATCTCTCCATGTGTGGGTCTCATTTTCCATGTCTGTTTTCTTCCCTGATTTTCTGTCTCCTGATTATTTTTTTGTCTCTGGTCTCCACATGCCTGGGATGTGCCTGGGTCCATGTGTCCATGTGGCCATGTGTCCATTCCATTTGGTCTCTTTGTGTTTTTCCTCCATGTGTGGTCCATCCTTGGGATCCTGGGGCTGTCCTCCACCTCCTTTTTATTTCCTCCGTGTCTCTCGTGTTCCTTGGGTCCTTCCTCTGGGTGTCCATGCTTCCTGTGTCCATCCTGGGTCTGGGATCATCCTCCATGTCCTTGGTCTTCCGTCTTCGTCCTTGGTCGGTCCATCCATTAAAGTCCACTCCATTCCTTCCTTCTTCCATTCCATTCCATTCCATTATTCCTCCATTCCATCCTTTCCATCTTTCCTCCTTCTTTCATCCTCTCCATTCCATCCATTCCATTTCCTTCCTTTATATTCCATTGGCACGGTAAAATTATGAGGTTTCGCAGTCTTAATTTCGCTTTAATAGATTTACTTCTTCGTTTAAAGTGAAATACATCGGTACGTTTTCACTACAAACAGACTATAGTTGACTCGTGCTGACTTCGTTTTAAGTTGGAGAAAGCTATCAATCGGTAAAGAGTAACGACCTCGAACGAGCCTCACGAGCGAAACTAATCGACGGATTTCGGACTTCCTCCTACACATACAAATCTATGTATTTATCAAGTGTTTATAATATACTCTTGGAAACGAATAAGGGAAAACATGAAAGCACAAGTGCTCCTTTATTTATTTCCAGATTTTCACCCACAGTGCTATATTAGGCCATGAGCCATGAGCTGAAAATGGACATATTTGTACCAGTCAGAGGGACCAAATGTTTTAGTGTTTTCTATATTCTTTTATGTCTCTATATATCAAAAACGTATGATTGACATGTCAATTTGGTAGCTCAGACTCAGAACGAGGCTAAATCCAAGATGGTCGCCAAAAAACCCCAACATTTTCAAACGTCATCTTCATCATCAGTATCACTCTCCGGCGTGTCATGGTCCTCGCAGACCATTTTGACACAAGTCTGGTTCCGACATGTCACAGTGCATTTCAGTCCATTGGTAAGGCATTGACAACTTGGCAGTTTACAGAATGTTGTGTACTTGCAAAAAAATTAACTCAAGAACAGCATCTGGAGCAATAGATCCTGTCATCCAGCAAATCTCTATCTGATCATTTTCTTCCACCCATCCATGACCATCTTTTTCCCGTGAAGTTGGATATTCAGCTCCCAGACAGTTGTTCCATATTGCAGCTTGATAGTTTGCTCTCAGGACGGGCATAGATAGACAATCAAAGCAGGGTGGCTATTGTCCTGATTCAATTGCCGCTTTTCTCACCTTAAATAAGTGGTAGCGCAATTGATTGACATCCCTTATTTAAGAACTTGAGGCATACAGGCGGCATGTGAATACCTGAAGTGAGTTGATCAAACCTGGTGGCACAGGCCACACATTCCCAAGTTGTTGGAAAGCTTCTTGATATCCCTTGCTGTTGAAGTAGTTTGAATGCATTGACCTTCCCCTCTGCCTCCAAAAGAACTGACAGTATAACATTCAGTATATACGTGTAGTCCTGGACAGGTCTTGCAAACGCTTTGACCAAACGGCGCAGCAACCTTCTTGATATAAATGAACTTTTAGCGATTTTGAACAATGAACTGGATGATATTGGTTTTGCTCTTTGATGAAGTAAGAAGCCGTCTCAACTGTCGTATATGACTTAAACGTATCAAATAACACAACTTGATATTAATTAAATCCTTTTAATCATGTTCGCACTATTTGTACCTCCCTATTTTCATTTCCAACCTATTTGCTAAACTTTACTCACAATTCAAGCTTGGAATTGACATTTTTTTAATTTTATTTTTGGCGGCCATCTTGGATGTAGCCTCGTTCTGAGTTTGAGCTACCAAACCGACATGGCCATCATACTTCTTTGATATGTAGAAACCATAACAACTTCAAAAAAACATAAAAGTATTTGGTCCCTCAGAGTGGTACCGAAAAAATGTCTGGCTCATGGCCTATATAAAGCATGACAAGAAACAAGAGGAACAAGAGTGGAGCAAAATGGGCATCAGAGGGCCAGTCTGTGTGAAGTCCTGTCGTATTCAACTTGATTTTTACTGGTCTTGTCTTGATTATTCCCTCCTGGGTTTTCTCCCTTTGCTGTATTATTTCTGCTGGGTGACCTTGCCTTTGCCGAACATGATCTGATGCTGCCCAATAACCTACCGCTGACATCTTTTCAGTAAAGGGGAAAAAATCATTAGATGGAAAATTTTATTTTCTTTAAGCTCATAAACATATCATAAATGCAATACAAGATCCACAATATCATTCAAGTTCATCCATCACTTACAAACTCCGAGAATTAACACAAGTCATTTACCCTGACCTTTTGGTGACATCTATATAATTGTACTGCAATAGATACTTACACACATGCTACCATGAGTTAGATTTTCAGAACATTCACCTGAAACTTGCATACAGAAACTGGGAGTAAAGAAACACCTTTCTTTGGGAGCAGTCATTATTTACCATACAGGAGACACCAGAAATGGGGTTCACACATTATACCCATGTGGGGAATCAAACCCGGGTGTTCGTCATGACAAACTTTTAGAACACTTTGAGGGTTAAATGAGTTTGGCACAATGCCACTTTGAACAATACTTCAGTAATATCAGAGCATGTCATTGCAGGGCTCCATTTAAGGAAATGAGTGAGTGAGTTTAGTTTTATGTCGCTCTCAGCTATATGGAGGCTGTCTGTAAATAATCGAGTGTGGACCAGACAATCCAGTGATCAATAGCATGAGCATTGACCTACACAATTGGGATACAATGACATGTGTCAACCAAGTCAGCGAGCCTGACCACCCAATCCCGTTAGTCGCCTCTATGAATTCTAACACGGTTCTTCAAACCCAGCCAGACATCTGGGCTGGTAACTTCAAAAATTTACCAGCCCAGAAGAGATTTAACCAGTCCTTCTTAAATACTATATAGGCAGTGCCAGTGGTCACTTTATTTGAATATTTTTTTCACCCGTCCATCGGGCTGGCTAGCTGTAAAATTAGACCGTCTGGCAGAAATCTAGCCCAGGGCTGTTGGAGGGCCTTATTTCATACACTGGTGTAAGGTCAGAGGGATTCTGGGGAATGTCACCAGAAAATATGACAAGACTCAAGGGGAGAGCCATTAAACACAATATGTATATTCTGGAAGGGTCATGAAAATACTGCCAATTCTTTGGGTGCACAATATAAAATGCATTTATATTCTGTCTTCCCGGATGTGTCCTGGAAAAAGTGTAAAGGACATGGAGAGGATCATCCTGAAAATTGAGGAGAGCCATTTTATTAATTTTTAGTACAGGGATGTATTAAAAATCTCTGTCCCACCCTCCCGTTTAATAAATGACCTGTCTCTAAGTTAACATTATATACGAACATCGCGGAATATGATGGAAAATACTTCAATGTGAAACTTGACCATTCAATGCAGAACAAAAATATCTCTCTTAGTCTGACAGACAAATCACATACATGGCTTCTAAATATACCACTCAAAAGATGCTAAGGACAAGCCCATTGTTTCGCATTACAATTGATAATCCATCAGGACAATTTAGCTCATAATATGAAAGAATTTTATCATTTTCAATTCTTTTGAGTATTATATGTTTATTGTTTAATTAACTATAACTCGTTGATCTTGTATCAACCATCAGATATCCAGAATTACAAGTTGTATAACACAATCCAGTGCACAAAACTAACATGAAATACTGTTCATGTCAGTATGACATATAATCATGATATCTGATAGGTAGGTGAATGCCATATAAATGATTAATATTAGAATTTCATCTAAATGTAACAAAGAAAGTAGGGTGGGTGGCATTTTTAGTGTTTTTAAATATATATATGTATATTTCAAAACACACTGTTAAACTGACTGACTGACTGAGTTTGGTTTTACACCGCTTTTAGCAATATTCCAGCAACATCACAGCAGGGGACACCAGAAATGGGCTTCACACATTGTACCCATGTGGGGAATCGAACCCGGGTCTTCGGCGTGACGAGCCAACGCTTTAACCACTAGGCTACCCCAACGCCCCACACACTGTTAAAAGGCATGGGTGTGCATAAACTGTGGATGGATGTGAAACAGATGAAACGAGATTGTTAATAAGACTTGGTTTGTTTCTTAAAGCTGCACTCAGCAATGTTCCATCTATAAGACGGTGGTCTGTTCATAATCAAGTCTGGACCAGACAATCCAGTGATTGATATCATGAGCATTAAGCAACTGGGATACAATGACAAGCATCAACCTAGTCAGTGAGCCTTACAACCTGATCCTATTTATGCCTCTTAAGATATATATGGGTTGATGAAGACCAATTCTTACCCTGATCTTCACAGGTCAGTAAGACTTGGTAACCATATGGTATGTTTCATGGAGTAAGGAAAGGTGGCGCTCCACGATGCCATTCTCCATCCACAGGGGCAGAAGGAGTAACAAACTACGTGTTGGGTAGTTCAGCAGTGAAATGCTTGTGACGAAAATCTAACAATAATTTATTATGGCTTGAAAGGGGTTCAAAGTCTGAACAAGACTAAATTTTTTAAACAAATGAAACAACTGGCAGTGATAGAAGTGGGTGGGTTGAAGGCAGTATTGCAGTCATGGAAGAGTGAGTGAGTGACTTGGATTTACATCAGTAACATTATTCCAGTGATATCACAGCAGGGAACACTACAAACATTTAACCACTAGGCTACCCCACTGCCTCAATGGAAGAAGCAGCTTGAGAACACATATGGGTGAGTGAGTGAGCTTAGTTTTACACCACTTTTAGCAATATTCCAGCAATATCATGGTGGGAGACACCAGAAATGGGATTCACACATTGTACCCATGGGGAGAATCGACCCAACTCTTCAGCATGACGAGCAAACACTTTAACCACTAGGCTACCCTACCACCCCAGAACACATATGGAGTGGTCTCTCCAAACTTTAGGACACTTTAAGGGTTAATGAGTTGGGTTAAATGCCACTTTAAACAATTCTTCAGTAATTGCTCGATTTAAGGAAATGAAACGTACTTGCACTGGTGCAACCTTAGGTAATAACCTTGACGCGACAGACAAAAACAACTTGCACCTGGTGCTAAATATACAATTATATATAATGCTTGAGTTTGGTATTGATGACCTAACATAATGTAACAAAATTATTCTGGGTCTGATAAGATAATTATATCCTACTTCATAAAATTTCACAGTACCAGTCATTGAATTACTGTCTGTGTAGACATTAGAGTCACTGCTCCAAGCCAGTTTGTCATCATTCTGTTTTCCATCAGAAATCTGTGTTCTTTTAACAATACAGTATTACCATGCAGTGGGTGCAAGTTGGAATAAACGTGGTTGCATTTTGCAGTTTCAGACTGCACCAATCCAAGATGCAAAAGCTTAAATCGGGATCTGCCATGTCAGCTAATTTGCAAGGGAAGCTAAACAAGATCTGTATTCATTAACCCTTACCACTTTGGAAGAAAACTAGTGTGTATGGTGTTGACAAAACAAGATCTTTGCCAAGGTGAAGCTTGAGATTCAAACCTACAAGCAGATCAAAACAAAACTAAGGGAGACAACTCATCACAATGACACAACAGCCATCATTCTACTAAACTGATGGAAAGTTATGAAAGATTATGGGATGGAATGAATCGTATGGAAACATGAACTTGAAAATACAAACATTGACATGTTGGCTGTTTGGTCAAACGCAGCACCGGGTACAACACCTGATAATGAATACAAACCAAATATTGACTGAAATACCAATATCATATTTCTTTATGTTTTGATATTTCAACTTGTTAACTGTAAATAATCACATTTTGCCTTGCAAATATTTGATCAACTTAGTCTGTATAAAAGCTCTAAAGCATTCCTCTTAAAACTAGAGCACTAAGAAATAATCCTGTCCTCAAAAACAGTGTCTTTGACTTGCACAGGTTTAGCTACAATGGTAATTGAAATATTTGATAACATTGAAATTCAGTAGCCAGCATAACAGAAAATAATTCAGATTTGACTCAGTTCACATTTGTGGTTTGCTTTTCAAGAAGGAGGTCCATGTATGCTCCCTCTATGAGATCACTCTCCTTGATCCCGAGTTTGGTCATGAGGTCATTGGCGATCTCCTGGCCTTCGTCCATTTCCTGTCCGGGCTTCATCTGAACCTGAATGAACATCAACAGAGTGAGTGAGTGAGTGAGTTGAGTTCTACACTGCACTCACCAATATTCCAGCTATATGGTGGCGGTCTGGAAATAATCAAATCTGGACCAGACAATCCAGTGATAAACATCATAAGCATAGATCTACGTAATTGGGATACGATGACATGTGTCAACCAAGTCAGTGAGTCTGACCACCTGATCCCGTTAGTCGCCTCTTACGACAAGCGTGGGTTACTGAAGACAAATTCTAACCCGGATTTTCATGGGTGGAACAACAACAGATAAGCTGGTTAGTGATGAGGATGCTACTGAGAAACACTGGCATCAACAACACTACCGTATTTACCCTAAAATGGCACTCTTATCGGCCTAAATACCAAATGTGGATTCTCGAAATAACTAGTCCTGGAATCTTGTCAAAAGCAGGATTTAAAGGATCAGATGGGGAATAACTTGTTCTATCATCTACACAAATGGTGTGGACTCTCTGATGTTCCTATATTCAATCACTGGGTTGTCTGATCCAGATTCTATTCTGTGAAAAACACATGGGTAACTTGGTTTATTCTATCATCTACACAAATGGTGCGGATTGATGCTTATAATCATAATCACTGGGTTGTCTGGTCCAGATTCTATTCTGTACAAGATGCTTTCATATAGCTGGAATATAGTTGACTAATTGCTGAGTATAGCAACAACCAAACAAAGACCAGTGCTAACAGATGCTACGCATGCAGTCCTGCTGTAGTGAGTATGGTTTTACGCCACTTTTAGCAATATTCTAGCAATTAGTGGTGGTCCGATTAATTGAAATAATCGAAGATTGGTCGTAGTGACTAAACGACCAAGCAATCGATCATAATTTCTCATAATCGAACACAAACAATTCTGGAACACTTGTTTTCATTAACAATATTTTTCACATCGTTGGTTTTGTCTGTTACATTCCGTAGCACTACAAGCTCATTTCAAGTCATGATTGGATTTATCTTAAAGATTCCAAGAAATTTATGTTCCTAACATACTAGTCATCCTTTAAAGATGTGAAATGTTGCCAAAAAAACCCCGAAAAACTATGGGGGTTTTCCCTTATTTTAATGTGCATTAACAAATTTCATAAATGACGCTAACCAATTATTTTCGATGATTGATCGGTAGTAATGAACCAATCATCAATTATGAGATTTTAACCAATTCCCAACACTACTATTCTAGCAACATCACAGCAAGGACACCAGAATGGGCTTCACATATGCAGTCCTAGCTGCTATAAGACATTCAGTAATGACATAAAGCATGAGATCCACTTAAAACACAACCCATGAACACACTGAAGATCTTTCTATTTTTAAATACATGGAGTGGAGTCGCCTTATGGACAGTGATATACATTATATTAGAAGAACATGTAGCATAATAATATTGACCTCTTGTTTCAGGAATACCTTTAGTAAAACAATCAAGGAACTAAATCATGCTGACCATTAATCTGCATGAACTAACTGTGTTCCCTCTGTCCCTAACATTATAATTAGCCTTGCGAAGATTTTCATAAGTGCCCTGATCAATTGACTTCCTATCCACCAGAACACTTGATCTGGCGAATATGGTACTTCAGAAGTGCACAACAAAAAATATGTTTTTTCAACATCACAGTTCACATATTCCACTACACTGGCTACATCACAGTAGATAGTTTCCAGCTCTATCGCACATTGGACCAAGCAAACCAGAGGCTGATAACATGAGCAACAACGTATCCACCATGTCCGTAATCGTGTCAAGCAGTTGAATGAATCACACAGTCTGACCACACACCCACAAACATTTCGTACTTAAGATCTATCCTTCCTGCCAAATCTTACCCAGTTATTACATCCTGACCAAATCCTTAGGTCACGGTTATTACATCATACCAAAAGACATTAAAATATGGTACTTGTTGATCCTGCCTGGCGCGGTTATTACATCCTGACCAAATCGAGTCAGTATAATGTGTCAGTCCTGATTCATGCTTCACTGCGCCCTGGTATTAGTGGGCTAGACCAAAAACCAGCTTAAGTCTGGGCTATTACAAGCAGCTGCACATATACATACTTACGCATGCGTCGTCATATGAGCCAAATATTCTCTATTACATCCTGACCAAATCCTAAGTTCACCTCACCTCACCACATCCTGACCATCACACAAGAAAGAAAATTTCTCTCCAAACACATCATTAATGTTAATAAAGAATTGTTATCTTTGAATCCATAAACAAAACAAAAACAATTTTGCTTAGTTCCATATGCGTTAAATTTATAGCAAAATAAAAAAAAATATTTTATTACCCAAATAAACCCAGGTCCAGCCAGCAACTAAAATGACGATTGGTTGTCCGTACTATCTCACCTCGAGCTCCATGAAGTCTCCAAGGCCGTTGACACTGTCCACATGAACCCTCGTTTGACCCACCATGTACAGATAACGTGTCTTCTTCACGATTCCTTTGATACCATAGGCTTTCCCTAGCGTAATCTGAAAGATAACATATGACATCCTCTGCAAGTTTTCAGTTGCCTGTAAAACCCTCATGCACTGAAGACACAACATCTCTAGTCCATACACAAACAATGCACGAAATCAAGCAAATTCCAACTGCATGATTAGCAGAATTATTTACAGAAATAATGAACCCTTGTAAGTGTCAAAATCGTTCGTCAATAATGCCCTAACCAAGTGTAAGGTGGGGAGTTACTGAGTTTCTTTCTCTGAGTTGTTAGGTTTGCTGCACATACAAACTATAGGATGTCTTTTGGAGATCAGGGTCCATACCAAACGATCAAAAAGTGTTCATAACATTATGACTTGTTTACAAAATCAATTTAATGATGCCTTACAAATGTGGTGTTACTGCGCTGCACATACAAAAAATTTGGTGAATCAGGGGTCCAAAAGTGTTCCGACTTGTTTTCACAGAGCTGCTAACATTTGTCGGTTCACAGCGAACATTTGTGGTTGCGATGTTTTGTATAAGAGTATAATTACTTATTGGTTGCAATTCTTAAAGAAATATTTTACCCAGATATACCTGTTTTGGGCAATTATTTGGGAAATCCTGCAGACAGGTAATCGGACATATTTTTTTACTATGACTCAGATGAGCGCTGAAGTCCACAACAAATTATGTCTTTACACAAACACAGGTAGTCTTGAAATGAAATGTATGAAAATGTGGGAGGACAGGTGAGTGAGTGAGTGAGTATGGTTTTACGCCGCTTTTAGCAACATTCCACAAATATTACTGTGGCGGACACCAGAAATGGCCCTTACCCTTTCTACCCATGTGGGGAATCGAACACAAGTCTTGGCATGACAAGCAAACGCTTAACCACTAGGCTACCCCACCGCACCAGACAGGAAAGCGGACATGTCAAAACTTTCATTCACGTATTAACTATGCGAAGACAATACTTCAGACAAATTCAATCAGTTTCACTTATACTTGTGCGAATTCTTCACAAACAAGAACATTAAAAACTGCTAAAAAGACAAAAGTTTACCTTCAGATTTTCCGCATCGTCAGTCACACTAACATGATAGTTGGAGACCTTTGGTCCTGTTTGATCAGAGCGTTTGTAGTAAATCAGCTGTGCTTGTGCACCCTGCAAAATAGGGAATGAAAACAAAAAATGTTTCCATGAGTCTGTTGTGTATACAACCAGCAGTATTCAAGCCACATTACGGTGGCTTATACATCATGATCCATGATCCAGCTGCATGATCCATGATCCAGTTGCCTGATCCATGAGCCAGCTGCATGATCCATGAGCCAGCTGCATGATCCATGAGCCAGCTGCATGATCCATGATCCAGTTGCCTGATCCATGAGCCAACTGCATGATCCATGAGCCAGCTGCATGATCCATGAGCCATTATCCAGCTGCATGAGCCAGCTGCATGATCCATGATCCATGATCCAGCTGCATGATCCATGTAAGGGCACACAATATATACAAACCATCAATCCTTGAGAATAATAAGTCCTGGCCCTGATTTCTCAAAACAAACTTAAGTCTGAGTTTCGACGTAAGTTAGAGTTTTTACTCAAATTTTAAAAAATGCATTTCCCAGAATGAACTAAAATCGATATTAAACTCAAACATAGTAGACAATTTGAGTTTGGTTGATAGATTACTTAAGTTGTTTGGGCTTTTTTATTTAAAAAATTGAGTTAAAAATTCATCTGTTTCAAATTGTCCAACTCAGTTTGAAATTTGAATAAAAACTTAAGCTTGTTTCGAGAAATCGGGCCTGAATCTGGTGAAACAGATTCAGTTGGGCACAAAATGCAAAGCATTGATGAAAACTGTACGAAAGGATAATTGAAAATCCCGTGAATCGGTCATGACATGAAGTAAGCTTGATCTGTTCCATCAAGAAGCACTCACTACTAGCACAAGTTTCATAAAAGAGTAAGTTTGTTGCCTGAAATACATGTCCAGTGCAACCTGCCAACACCGGCAGCTGTCTATATCCGGCACACTGTCAAAACAGGCATCAAATTTCGGTCCTGCCATTTAACGATATTATGATCATTAATACATTGTTATTATTATTACTACAGGATATTTATATAGCGCACATATCCATGTATCTAGTACATGCTCAAGGTGCTCACATTTTTCACATTGTCTAATCCAGCACCTGTCTATTCCGTATTCCAGCACGACTTTCCAGTACTAACAAGCAATTCTAACAGTAATTAACACTGTCTAAACCGGCATGGGTATGAACAGTCCAATCAAGGACCCATAATCCAATACACTAATTAATCCTCTTGGCACGCTAGATAATCAGGAAGTAGTGATTGCACAATGAATCTAACGCTTTAAGCCTGCATGGGTATGAGCAGTCCAATCAAGGACCCATAATCCAATACACTAATTAATCCTCTTAGCACGCTAGATAATCAGGAAGTAGTGATTGCACGATGAATCTAACGCTCTAAGCCTGCATGGGTATGAGCAGTCCAATCAGGGTCCCTTAATCCAATACACCCCTCTCAGCACGTCAGATTGAGAAATTGTTGAGTGAAAATGGCAGCCATGTTGGAAAATGATCGTCAATGTCTAATCCGACACCTGTCCAAACCGGCATTTTATTTTGGTCCAGTGGGGTGCTGGTTTAGACAGGTTTCACTGTACGTAGAGGGTAATGTCCGGGTAACTCTCCATTCCTTAAAAATAATGGAGCCGAGGCCCCGGAGGGGCCGAGGCACATTATTTTTAAGGAATGGAGAGTTACGAGGATATTACCCTACTTAAATTACATTCGAAGTATTGGGCATATTTCTGTTTTCAAAATTAAATGTCAAAATGACAAAATGAAGGTTTTATTTTGAAACTGGTACACATCGTTCCATTCCTGAAAAGTAATGGAGCGAACAGACAATGGAATGACGTCACAAATGTAATTTAATTCTAAATCTAGTCTCTGGTTCCATTCTTGTTTTGAGATCAAAGGAGATTATATGAAGATTACTGATGTTATCACTGCATAAAACATTGCAAATTCCTCCGAGCATTAGAGGTGCAACAGTACAATAAGAACTATTTATGATATGCTCCCAACAATATAGGCGCAATATGATTCATATTCTGATACAGTACATTCATAAGTTCATATTCATCCCTTTCTGATACTGCATGATAATCTTGATTCATTTGTTCTTAAGTTTCATCGGCGAGGACAGGATATGGTACAGAGAAACATGGTTCATGTAATGTATTTGCTAAACTAAACTCTATTGTACATTGTATCACTGACTGACTGACAGAGTTTGGTTTTACGCCGCTTCTAGCAATATTCCCGCAACATCACGGCGGGGAACACCAGAAATGGGTTTCACTCATTGTACCCATGTGGGGATTCGAACCCGGGTCTTCGGCGTGACGAGCCAACGCTTTAACCACTAGGCTACCCCGTACATTGTATAAGGATTACCCCATTTCTGATTACGTCATCTAGACATCATCTGGCGGTCTGTAAATACATGTAATTGAGACCAGACAATCCAGTGATCAACAGCATGAGCATGAGCATGAGGATACGATGACATGTGTCAACAATGTCAGCAAGCCTGGCCATCTGATCCCGTTAGTCGCCTCTTGCGACAATCATAGGTTGCTGAAACCCAATTCTAACCCTCATCTTCACAGGTTCAATAATTATTAAGAACAGGATCTCCACAAAGTTGACAAAAGCTAAAATCTCTCTCAGAACTAAAATCGTACAGAATCCTTTCTCTTGGGCTTGAAATCAACAACCAAATCAGCAAACTGCTTCTTGAGAATTTGATAGGTGAGATGAAATGAGCTTAAAAGCTAAGGTCACATTAGAGATTATTGCTGTGATGGATAATGGTGTGTGTTTGTATTCACATGTGCATGTGTTGGCATGTGTCGCTACAGATTAATGTAGGTTTGATAATGCTAGTCTACACCATTACAATTCATTCACATATTCAGTGAATCCAACTGTGTCCCTTCATGAATTCAATTCATTATTCACCATCACTAGAATCATCAAATATTCATCAAAAATAGAAAATATCCAAATGAAGCAGGTTGATAGTCAACGCTCTATTATATTTACCAGTAATTTTACATTAAAGTCTCCACTAGTCAATGTTAGGAAACATTAACACTGTTAGCATGGTCAAAGCATACTAAAGAATCTATTTTCTTATTGTGTCACTGAATATAATGAATATAGCATCAACTGCTGACTTGTCATTTTATTCGTAATCCAATATTCATGTTCGATACCCAATATTTGTGATATGTATTCGACATAGATCTAGCTATAACACAGATATACCATGCCACAGACTCACAAATGACAGGTTTTTTGTAATCCCATCAGGCAGAAGGAGCATGGTTTTACAATTTTTGTAATATTCCAGCACACCAGAAATGAGCTACATTTTGTACCCATGTGGGGATTCTAACCCAGGTCTTTAGTGTGATAAGCAAACGCTTTAACCATTACGCTACCCTACCACCTCTCCATGAAGATCCGGGTTAGAATTGGTCTTCAGTAACCCATGCTTGTCGTAAGAGGCGACTAATGGGATTGGGTGGTCAGGCTCGCTGACTGGGTTGACACATGTCAGCGGTTCCTAATTGCGTAGATTGATGCTCATGCTGTTGATCCCTGAAATTGTCTGGTCCAGACTCAATTATTTACAGACCGCCGCCATATAGCTGGAATATTGCTGAGTCTAGCGTAAAACTCAACTCACTCACTCACTCCATGCAGAGTGTTAGGCAGGTTGACAAAAACTCCCATTTTGGGGTATAACACAGCTGTGGACTGAAGCACCGACCTTCCACTCTCTTTCCACTGTACAATGTTCTCTGCTGAATGAGAGAACTTTTAGCAATATTTTCCTCATTCCTCAGGAGGAAGAAAGACCTAATGTTGCCAGATGTTCCCACTTATATTCAGGCTGCATTCAAAAGTTGAGTCAAGTCCTGGAGATAATACTGATAGTTTCAATCATAAAAGGGCTGGTGGAGTAGCCTAGTGGTTAAAGCATTCGCTCATCATGCTGTTACACCCGGGTTTGATTCCCCACATAGGTAAAGTGAGTGAAGCCCATTTCTGGTGTCCCCCGCCGTGATATAGCTGGAATATTGCTCAAAGTGGTCAAAAACCGTACTTACTCACTTCAACCATAAAATACAGCTTGATTTGATTGAAAGCCTTTTGTCTTTTGCACTGTGTCATTTGAACAGGATTCAAAACAAGGTATGTTGACAAACAGGTATTGTGTATTTACTATAATAGAAGGTAGACAATTCCCTGGGTAAGAGAGGGTGAGATATTGCAAACTGGTGTAAAATCTCCTTTCTTGCCTCCTAGCCCCAACCCTCACTCACATTCTCACACTGGCAATTCTCACCTGAGACTGGCGCAACTTCAGCCGACCAGCAGGCGTAACGAAGAACGTGTCCTCCTGTTTCAGGACGGTACAACCAGCATCACTCAGTTTCTCCGAAGTTTCTCGCAGAGCTTTAATGTCGGAGATGTAAGCTTTGATCTCAACGTTGACTGGCATGATTGTGAACTTGGTGCTGTGGAAGTCAAAGCATCATGGGTTATAAATCATCAAACAGAGGCCCTCAGTACATCCTTAAAGATGCGGGGAACTATTATCGCCATTGCATTAGGATAAATACACCGGACCCATTCACTAACATCCTCAATGATGCAGGGCACTATTCTCTCCATTGCATTAGGATAAATACCCTAGACCCATTCACTAACATCCTCAATGATGCAGGGCACTATTCTCTCCATTGCATTAGGATAAATACACCGGACCCATTCACTAACATCCTCAATGATGCAGGGCACTATTCTCTACATTGCATTAGGATAAATACACCGGACCCATTCACGAACATCTTCAATGATGCAGGGCACTATTCTCTCCATTGCATTAGGATAAATACCCTAGACCCATTCACTAACATCCTCAATGATGCAGGGCACTATTCTAGCCTAATGGTTAAAAGCGACCCATTCACTAACATCCTCAAGACCGAGGGTTCGAATCCCCACATGGGTACAATGTGTGAAGCCCATTTCTGGTGTCCCCCGCCGTGATGTTGCTGGAATATTGCTAAAAGCGGCGTAAAACCAAACTCAGACAGTCAGTCAATGATGCAGGGCACTATTCTCTCCATTGCATTAGGATAAATACACCGGACCCATTCACTAACATCCTCAATGATGCAGGGCACTATTCTCGCCATTGCATGAGGATAAATACCCAGGACCAATTCACTAACATTCTCAATGATGCAGGGCACTATTCTCTCCATTGCATTAGGATAAATACCCAGGACCAATTCACTAACATTCTCAATGATGCAGGGCACTATTCTCTCCATTGCATGAGGATAAATACCCAGGACCAATTCACTAACATTCTCAATGATGCAGGGCACTATTCTCGCCATTGCATGAGGATAAATACCCAGGACCAATTCACTAACATTCTCAATGATGCAGGGCACTATTCTCTCCATTGCATTAGCATAAAGGCCCTGGACCCATTCACTAACATCCTCAATGATGCAGGGCACTATTCTCTCCATTGCATTAGCATAAAGGCCCTGGACCCATTCACTAACATCCTCAATGATGCAGGGCACTATTCTCTCCATTGCATTAGGATCAATACCCTGGACCCATTCACTAACATCCTCAATGATGCAGGGCACTATTCTCGCCATTGCATGAGGATAAATACCCCAGACCCATTCACTAACATCCTCAATGATGCAGGGCACTATTCTCTCCATTGCATTAGCATAAAGGCCCTGGACCCATTCACGAACATCCTCAATGATGCAGGGCACTATTTTCTCCATTGCATTAGGATAAATACACCGGACCCATTTACTAACATCCTCAATGATGCAGAGCACTATTCTCTCCATTGCATGAGGATAAATACCCCAGACCCATTCACTAACATCCTCAATGATGCAGGGCACTATTTTCTCCATTGCATTAGGATAAATACACCGGACCCATTTACTAACATCCTCAATGATGCAGAGCACTATTCTCTCCATTGCATGAGGATAAATACCCCAGACCCATTCACTAACATCTTCAATGATGCAGGGCACTATTCTCTCCATTGCATTAGGATAAATACCCTGGACCCATTCACTAACATCCTCAATGATGCAGGGCACTATTTTCTCCATTGCATTAGGATAAATACACCGGACCCATTTACTAACATCCTCAATGATGCAGGGCACTATTCTCTACATTGCATTAGGATAAATACCCTGGACCCATTCACTAACATCCTCAATGATGCAGGGCACTATTCTCTCCATTGCATTAGGATAAATACCCTGGACCCATTCACTAACATCTTCAATGATGCAGGGCACTATTCTCTCCATTGCATTAGGATAAATACCCTGGACCCATTCACTACCATCTTCAATGATGCAGGGCACTATTCTCTCCATTGCATTAGGATAAATACCCTGGACCCATTCACTAACATCCTCAATGATGCAGGGCACTATTCTCTCCATTGCATTAGGATAAATACCCTGGACCCATTCACTAACATCCTCAATGATGCAGGGCACTATTCTCTCCATTGCATTAGGATAAATACCCTGGACCCATTCACGAACATCTTCAATGATGCAGGGCACTATTCTCTACATTGCATTAGCATAAATACCCTGGACTCATTCACTACCATCTTCAATGATGCAGGGCACTATTCTCTCCATTGCATTAGGATAAATACCCTGGACCCATTCACTAACATCCTCAATGATGCAGGGCACTATTCTCTCCATTGCATTAGCATAAATACCCTGGACTCATTCACTAACATCCTCAATGATGCAGGGCACTATTCTCTACATTGCATTAGGATAAATACCCTGGACCCATTCACGAACATCTTCAATGATGCAGGGCACTATTCTCTACATTGCATTAGCATAAATACCCTGGACTCATTCACTACCATCTTCAATGATGCAGGGCACTATTCTCTCCACTGCATTAGCATAAATACCCTGGACCCATTAACTAACATCTTCAATTATGCAGGGCACTATTGTCTCCATTACAACAGAAATTTGTTTTAAGCCCTACTTAAAATAGATAACACTAAAAATGGATATAACATCCAGTAAGGCTGCCTTTGTTTCCCATCTCCCGTCCGCAATGAAGTTTCATTCCAGTATAAACTAATAAGTTCCCTATCTTCCCACCGCTGCAGACATTTCTGCCCTGATGTGATATAAAATTACAAATACCCTTCCCAACTCATCAAACAACAGCTTCTGCATCAACATAATTAATTAGCAAAGTGACTTCATCTTCATCATTAATTAATGTAAAAACTATTACCATGTGAACAAATTCATATATTTCATGAAAAATGTTACACCATTAGTGAAAAAACATATTTCATATTTTTTTAACTTGCATTAATTATTTTGGCCCACTAGCTGGCTGAGGTTGGACCTGAGAAACAGATAAAAAACTATGGATGGCCTAACTCAGCAGGGAAAGATCTTAGTTGGAGACAGCAGCAGAAGGTGTCGATGTCAGGTGAGGCAAATTGAAATAGGCTTTAATGTCACATTTTGGTGATGTCGCTTTCTAAACAGAGTGATGATGGTAGTGAGTGAGTGAGTTTAGTTTTACCCCGCTTTTAGCAATATTCCAGCAATATCACGGCATGGGACACCAGAGTGAGTGAGTTTGGTTTTACGCCGCTTGTAGCAATATTACATCAATATCACTGTGGGGGACACCAGAAATGGGCTTCACACATTTTACCCATGTGGGGAATCGAACCCAGGCCTTCAGCGTGACAAGCGAACACTTTAACCACTAGGCTACCCAACCACCCTCATGATGGTAAATAGGTCCAGAGTATTAATTATAACGAAACTGAAACATACAATATTCCAGGGTTGTGTTTGCAGTGTGGCTACAAGATTGCACTTGATTCTCTCCACAATAATAACAGATCCATTTTGCAAGCAAATCCAAATAACCTACATTCTCAACATTAATATTCTGAATCTAGCTTTAGGACTATGTCAGTCAAATCTGTAAAATGTTGTGCAATGAAGTTGATCTTTGAGGATATTTCATATATTTATTTCTTTAACGAATATATAAAATCAATTAGTAATATATAGAAATAACTACTCAATAATCAGAATCACAGATTATTTGTCCCTTTAATACTAAAGAGCCTCGCCTCAGGCTTTGAATTAACACTTTTCAATCACACAAGACTCAAGACAGATAATCCGTATTTTCCACATAGCTCTATGGTTATCCTCTAAATACATTCCCAGTTAACAGTTAACAGTAGTAATATACACATCAGAAAAAGTTAAGCACCATTCCATTTATTATTCCAAACTTACACATATTTTCTCAAAACATTTAAATGAAATTGACCCCATGTTAATCAACTTCCAAGACACCACACATATGTGAGTTTAGCCAACTTTCAAAAGAACTTTTAGATGCCTGTGTTTAAGTACAAATGATAAATAGGTTCCTTTATTGGTGTTTGCTTTGCCTATACTGGCATATTAGGAGATTTTTTAACTTTGAACTTGGAAAAGATGTGAATGGAAATGAAAGTAATCATATTACAGTTATGTAAATAAAGCATTTAATTACTGTGAATTCATGCGTCATTTTAAGATGATATTTTGGCACACATGACAATCACAAAAAACGCTAAAATATATTATCTACAAACATTAATTTCAACATTCTGTTTTATTTTGTCACACATATTACCAATGTATCAAATAAAACAAATTAAACATACAAAATTAGAAAAATGAAATAATACAAGTGATTCTAAAGACCCATACCTACATATTGCCACTATGGCCAGTATTGAAATACTTTAGATATGTATCCTATACATCTGTCCTACCATGCCATGTAAATATTATAAAATCAGATAATAAAACAAAGGAAGGGTTTGTTCCCGTGAAGGTCTAAATGATGAAACTGCACACTTGAGACAGTGACTGGATTCCTACAGATGTCTCACTCAGATTTCATGTTTTCAAGGACACTTTTTTGAACGTCCATGAAACCTTACCAGCAAAATCAATCAAGCTTCACGTTTTCCTTAACAGTCAGTAGATACCTTCCCTTCTATACAGGTCAGCTGCCACACATGAGCACAGTTGTTCTACGTCAGCTGACAGGGAAGTAACCACTAAGGTAAGTATGAAATGAGAGCAAATAATTCCTGTATGTCTTTTTGAGTTGAAACTGAACACCATTATTTAAAATACAGGGTCTGTTAAAAGAATTCTGTAACTTTTCAAGGCAGGTTAGTACAATTAAATACTCTTTCAAACACTGTTAGTACAATTTCAAAAGTTTTCAAGCACTGTTGGTACAATTCCAGCTCTTTCAAGGACTGCTAATAAAATTCAATTAGTTTTCGATAACTGTTAGTACAATTTCAGCACTTTTCAAGGAGTGAGTGAGTGAGAGTGATGTTTTACATGCTTGCAGCAATATTCCAGTGGATGGGGGCAATATCAAGGTGTGTGACACCAGAAATGGGCTTCACACATTGTATCCATTCTGGTAATCGAACGTGGACCTTCGGCATGATGAACGAATGCTTTAACTAATTGGCTACCCACTGCCTCTGATGTCCAGATAAAAGAATCAGGAAAACGTTCATGCATACTAAAAACAAGAGTCATAATGTGAGCCGACACCAACAGTAAATGACTCCATTCAAACATGCCTCCGTTTATGATGACATCCATTCAACCTCAGTCTGTCATACAGACCCTGAAGCAAATATATCCAAGAAAGCCGCCGCAAGTCTAGAAAATGTGGCAAGTCTAGATTTCCACAGCTTCTGAAACTGAAGAAAGTCTCCGGCTCCTTTTCATTATTTTTTTTTTTTTTACTATGAGCTTTTTTTTTCTGCAAAATATGTTCATTTCAGAGACTAGTTGTTAGTCTAATACAACCTGGTCACTGAATCTTCCTACCCTAAAAATGTTGGTTTGTTATTTAACTCCACACTCAGCAATATTCCAGCCATAGACAGTAAATAATTGAGTCTGGGCCAGACAATCCAGTGATCAACCAGCATCAATCTACGCAACTGGGATATAATGACATGCGTTATCCAAATCAGCGAGCCTGACCACCCGATCCTGTTAGTCGCCTCTTATGACAAGCATGGGTACATACCCCAGAAGTCAGCTCTTACAACCCTGATTTCAAACAGCTCACTTGTTAACTTAACAAAAGTATTGAGAGTAGGTAGCAGAGGTGGATATCCAGGGTTATCATAAAGGAAGTTGAAATATCAGAAAGTGACTTGTCTGAGGGCGCAGCTGACATATAAGGTGTCTGGAAGGAAACAGCTTCATCCCACTCTGTCCTTTTATCTGTTTATAGAACATGGCGTTCTGTCTATATCATGGTGCAGTTTGTTGCGCATTCTATTCATTAAAGTTCATAGTTTAGGGGGGAAGTAATCATTGTGGACTATCACAAGATTTCCAAATCGAGGTATGCTTTGGCATTTTGTCTAGTTACAAAACGATGTGGCAACAAAAGTGTTGGTACAACATTATATCATTTTGAACCTGAGTACGTCTCGACCCAATCAGACATACCCTCAGCTTGATTAATCAATTACTCAATACAGAAACAATTTGTCTGTGTGGTTTGTTTACATAATGTCATAAACCAAACTGGCCATTTTACTTTATCTTTCATGTAAACATCAGAGGCCCAGATAAGCTGCGTATCCTGGTAAAATATGCATAGAAAATTTCCAATTACGCATTGAAAAATAATTGTTGCGTACCAATCACACATTTAAAATGTTAGATACGCAAAATGTTTAAAACAATGCGTACGGAATATATTTATAAAAATCGCATGCGTAATGAAAAAGACATCGATTGCTATCAAGTTGTACTGTCAGTATAGGATGAGTGATTTTTTATGAAATCATTTCCATTATATTTAAGTTGGTTTTGATTAGGTATGACATAAGGCAGAACATACCTGCTTAGTAAACTTACTCAATGACATAATACCTAGGTGAGTAAATGACTGAAATACGCACATATTTGAAAGCAGTGGGTAACGGAAAATGAAATACCCACTCAACATTCATAATACCCACTCCAAAAAAAAGACAGCGGGTACAATACCCACATGAGCTAAATCTTATCTGGAGCTCTGAAACATTCTCAAGTACACAGGTAACCTGCCAAATCTGGTTAAGCTTATGATAGTCATTTACCTTCAGTCAACTTAAAAGATCAATTCAGTAATTAGGGACCGTTCATAATTTATGGCTGGGGGTGGGGTGGGGTGGGGGTGGGGATGGGTGGGTTGTGATGATGAATTTTATGCAGAGGCATGTACAATGTCAATGAGCCCCCCATACCTAAATTTTATGTACAAGATATAAGAGACCACCCTGCATGTCATGTGCAAAATCAATGACTCCTACACACACCCTAGTACCGCTGAAGGGGTCGTTGTCAGCACGGGTACTACAGATGTGTACCCCAGGTACGTTTCTGTATACAGAAATGTACCCTAGCCAAAATCAGAATACAGAAACGTACCCTTGGACGATTCCATTCTGCATTGTGGAGTTTTCTTGATCAGAACTGTCATACTGTTGTATTAGATGCATTTGATATCGTTATATAAGAGCATACACAGTAACGAATACGTCACAGTGCACAACGTACACTACTCGCAATGAACGGGAACAACTACATACGGTTTTGGTTTTGGGTTGCGGAATATGGAACCGGGTACGTTTCTGTAGTTTGTCTTTGTTTAGGGTACATATCTGTATACAGAAACGTACCTGGGGTACATATCTGTAGTACCTGTGCCGACGACCCCCTTCAGCCCTAGTACCTGTGTACAAGATTGATGATGTCCCTACCTACCCAGAACAAAATGGGCGACACACACTTAAAATCATCATCACCCCCCCCCCTAGCCAGAAATTATGAATGGTCCCCTATTATAGTCATTTACCTTCAGTAAACTTCAAGACCAAGGCAGCAATTATTGCAAAGCAATATTCATTCTGAATGTTAGCTGTACATTAATTATCATAGCCTTACACTGGCGAAGTTATTGCTTGGATGGAGGCAAATGGAACAAGCATGTATTACTAAAGGTTTGAAATTTTTGGCAGCTGTTAATGAGCCCTTTTTAGGGTATGTGTATTACATAATGCTCATCTCGCCCTTACAAAAAAGTTGGGGAACACACAGTTTAAAAAGGTAATGACTGAATAAGTCCATCAAAGTTTTCTAATTATAATGCAAGGCTGTCCAGTAAGATCTATTCTTACTGAGTACTAGTTAATACATAGGTAATATCTTGAAGAGGCCTTGCACAGGTTCTACTAAATAAGACAAAAACTAAGATGATATCTAAGCAATTGCCGATTATGCACCATCACCTAGTGCTTCTTCGACGTGACACCTTCAGAAAAGAGCTGATAATCCTAACTCTACTCAGTATCATTATTTTGAATGTCATAAAATACAAACTGTAAATAATGCACCTAAAATTTCCACTCTCGTGCTAAAAAAGTTCTCAGATGTATATTTCTTGATGACAGTATTCCTACGCGACCTATATTTCATTTTCTGAAACATATAGGCTTTTGTCGCTTTCATGATAATAGATATTTATTAAATATCCCACCAATGTGAATTCTTTGGACATGCAAGGAATTGATTATTGAATAAACATGAATACAGAAAAATAACACTGCACTATTTTTCTAGGAATTTATTGACGGTTTCGACAGCCATTTTGTGTGGTTTGTCCCGATAGGAAGCCAGGGTTCATCGTTGAAAATTACAGGTAAATCATAGAAAAAATATGTATTATATCTCAAATACTTCTAGAATGAACCGCTGATTCGTTTTCTTTAAGTGGCTCTTTGTTGGTTATGGGCCCACACAGCTATTTTCGTAAGCGGAGCTCCGTTACATACCGAAACGCAACTCTTGTCAGCGCTTTATTTGAACGGTGGGAGGCAGATAGATCTTGAAAATAATGAGTTTTGTCGGTGCAAGTGTATATGAACATGTGATATGAAATAATTGGATCGAGTGCATTGTGTTCATTAAATGGTCATAGTGTCAACATTACTCATGTTTATAGTGACAATACGATTTCGATCGAAACATAAGTCTTTATCCTCCGACTTGACAACGGCCGTATCTGCACACTGCTAACTTTTCCATGCAGTCTCCCTAAACAAACATTTTGCAAAGTTTATTTTGTGATTAACAGAAGTCACTGCACACTATATTTTACAAGCTATTGGTCTTTTGATGCTTGTTCTAAAGCAATATGTTGCACATACTGAAAATATTGACAATAAATTGGGTATGTTTTTTCCACCTTAAATGGGCCCCTTCCGTGCGTAGATGTAGTGCCCATTTTGCTGTATTTGACGTTTGTTTATGAATGTCAGTTTCTGGTATAAACTTTAAAAATAACAATGATATTGTTTACTAGTCTTTAGACAATGAGTAAACAATGGTGACTGATTTGCTGATATCTCAGTAGGTTTATATCTGCAGTCTTTGTTTTCTCAAATTGCAGGATGACCTCCATATTTGGGACCGCCCGGTACCCGTCAACAGGCATGACAGCAACAGAGCTGTGTGAAAATGATGACCTGGCGACCAGTCTTCTTTTGGACCCATTCCTTGGCTTTTTAACTCATAAAATGAACACAAGGTTAACTGAATATGATATCTATTGTTTTGACTTTCACTGACTCTATCAATGTAAATGTAATTTTTGTTATATAATATAATCTGTGAATTACAGCCACATTAATAAGATTCATTTACTGTTTATCTCGGGGAAAGTGGGGGAGCCCTTTTCAGTCAACTGACTGTAGTGATCTTAACAAAGACAATAATGATTTTAACAGCTAATGATTATATAATATTTTAGTAATAGACATGGTATATTTAATATGTTTCTGTCCGGTCTCTGTCATTTCAGTATTATCATAGTTTGAAACAACCTGAGCTGTCTTGCAGTGACATTACTTTTGTTTCCTTCATGCAAAATATCGGATACAAAATCGTATACACACCAGAAACCTTCCTACTGAAGCATATCTTCAACCAACCAGTGCTCAAGTTTTGACAACTTGTTAATATCTCTGATGACTAAATATCAATTAATAAATTTATTTTTTCCTCAGTATATGATTTTTTAACTCTAGCTGATGAATTGTACAAAGCAATATTTCCTTCATGTCTGAAATAATATTTATGAAATGGAATGATTGTGTTTCAGTTCATGATATTAATTTTTTTTGCAGACATCGTCCTCTGAAAGCCAAGGCAACATTGAAGGCTATAGTTGAAAAGTTCAAAGAGCAACAGGATTATGAACGCACATACAAGGCACTTCTCTCTATTGATGCTGCCCGTAATTTCCTCTCATCTAAAACAAAACAGGAATGCAGTGTCTTCAAGCAACATGTACGTAAAAACATAAGCCATAGATCTGTTTGTTAAAACAGTAACTGATTGATTAACAAATGTATGACAAATCAACAAACAATCATTGTTGTGAAATGTAATAATTAAATGCGAAATAATTACTCGTATTACTGTCTGAAAGTGCTTTTGTGTATGTAAGTTTATTACAAGAATTCTACTTGAAAAGATTAAGCAGTTGTGACACCTTATTCGTGGATAAAGCTGGATTATTTTTGGATATTTAAGGGTTTTTTCTTTATATGTTACATGTTTGTTGATAAAATTTCTCTGTTAGTTTACAAGTCTTGTAAATGCCCCACAGGTACATCGATACCTGCAGATGTTCGACAGGAGAGCAGGATTTGAAATTCTGGGATGTCATCGATATTCCATGGAAGGACAAATTGGTGGCCGAATCTGTACCACCAGAAGATGGTAAACGCATTAACGTCTGTGATCGTGCAACATACAAATGAATGTCTTTGTGTTAACCAAAGGGTTGTATTTTACTTTTGTGGAGAGTGCATGCTGGTTCCTCATTCTTTTTATGTCTCTAAAACTGCCAATTGATTTGTCACAGTTGAGGCTCACATATTGTGTCATGATTTCCAATTTGCTCAAGAACCATGATTTCGTAACTTTTGTCAGATCTTCACAAGTGTGCTGTCCGGTTCGTGAACATTTGAGACTAATAGTCTGAGTGTATCTCATAGCAGTAGAATTTGGTCTTATTGTATGGACCATTATTAGCGGAAAGTGCTAAACCAAACAGAATTTTACTGTACTTGGGCACCATACTAGTGGCTAAAGTCATGGACTGTGCAGACTTTTTGTGTTTCACAGAATGGCTCAACTTTATTTAGATTGCCTATGCAGTTGTTGATGTTTTATCTGGGCTTGATTACTCTGTCCTGAAAAAAACATGATGTGCTTAATAGATTTATCCAAACCTTCACAGAGGCCAATATAGGGCATCAAGTCTAACTTACGACGACTATCTTAGTGCTAAGAGAGCTTTGAAAATCTAGGCCCTGGTTAATAATGTATAACTACTATAACAACACCTCTACAAAAGTGGACCGAAGAGACTTTAGTGGTTAGTTATGTACTAAAATCTCCAAATATGTCAACTTATTTCCTGATTGAAAAAATTAGAACTTGGAATAGAGAATGAAAAAAGATTATGAACAATTTTTTTTTTCCAAGTTGCTGCCCAAGGGGCACTTAGTTTATAATCCTACCTACATCACTGTCTACATAGCATGTTTCACTCATTATGTCAGTTTTTCTTAATGTCAACAAGAGAGTGTCATATAGTGCTTCTGTTACAGGCGCAAGAACGATACAATCTCTATGCTGATTGGGTGTATAGCCGAGCTCACACATGAAGAGGAACAAGAACTATTGACCCCAGGGGTGAATGATTTCAGTGTGATGTTCTCATGTAGGAAAAACTGTGCTCAACTATGGCTTGGTCCTGCTTCATTCATAAACCATGATTGCCGACCAAGTTGTAAGGTAAAGAAGTTGTCTCATCCTTGATGGATGTTTGTTAGTTATACGTTGCGCGTGAGCTAGTTTCATGTTATGCAGTTATATAGGTCGGGTGCATACTGATCATTATATCTAATTATATAGGTCGGATGGATACTGACAATGATATCCAATTATATAGGTGGGATATATACTGACCATGATATGCAATTATATAGGTCGGATGGATATAGTGACAATGATATCCAATTATATAGGTCGGATGGATACTGACCATGGTATGCAATTATATTGGTCGGATGGATATAGTGACAATGATATCCAATTATATAGGTCGGATGGATACTGACCATTATATGCAATTATATAGGTCGGGTGGATACTGACCATGGTATGCAATTATATAGGTCGGCTGGATACTGTCAATGATATCCAATTATATAGGTCGGATGGATAACAATGATATCCAATTATATAGGTCGGATGGATAACAATGATATCCAATTATATAGGTCGGCTTGATACTGACAATGATATCCAATTATATAGGTCGGATAGATAACAATGATATTCAGTTATATAGGTCGGATGGATAACAATGATATTCAATTATATAGGTCGGGTGGATAACAATGATATTCAATTATATAGGTCGGATGGATAACAATGATATTCAATTATATAGGTCGGGTGGATAACAATGATAATCAATTATATAGGTCGGCTTGATACTGACAATGATATCCAATTATATAGATCGGATGGATAACAATGATATCCAATTATATAGGTCGGCTTGATACTGACAATGATATCCAATTATATAGGTCGGATGGATAACAATGATATTCAATTATATGGGTCGGATGGATAACAATGATATTCAATTATATAGGTCGGGTGGATAACAATGATATTCAATTATATAGGTCGGGTGGATAACAATGATATTCAATTATATGGGTCGGGTGGACAGACTCAATGATCTGGTTGCTTGCCTGTCAGTGTATTGCACTGGGGAGGACCGTTACTCATGACATCAATCACTGGCTGATACTCTCGTATATTTATAGAGTTGCTTAGTGGGTGTTAAACAACACACAGAAACAAAGAAACATAATAGCTAATGACACATGTTGGGAACCAAGACATCCATCTGTGAGTCTACTGTCATGTTTCAGTTTGTGTCAACGGGTCGAGATACTGCCTGTGTGAAAGTATTGCGAGATATAGACAAGGGCGAGGAGATCACATGTTTTTATGGAGAAGATTTCTTCGGCGATGGAAACAGTCTCTGTGAATGCGAAACCTGTGAAAGGTAGGTGCTTATGGAAGAATAAAGGAAGGGGCCTCTGTTTGTTATTTAAAGAAATTTGATATTGATATCTGAGTTTGAGTTGAGGGGTGTTGACTGTTGTGTGTATGTGTTTCAGGAGACAGGCAGGTGCGTTCCGTCCAAAGTGCCCAGTGCCTAACAGTGTAGACGAGGAGGGTTACAAACTGAGGGACACGGACGAACGGGTCAACCGTCTCAAATCCCAGCCCGAGATCAAACAACCTCACATCAACGGTGTTGTCGCAGCTTCCACGGGTACGTCATCCAACATCAAACATCTGTGTCTCTTTGATAGAATCATTCCATCTCACTGAGGAATAGTTGTGTTCTGTGTCTATTTAAATCTACGTGATGAAGAAAATAAAGCTGAATCATCACATCTAATTAGCTCAAGAACCTATACACAGTGTATGAAATAAGGCCCGTCCGACCGCCCGAGATGGGCTAAATTTCTGACAGACGGTCTAAATTTACAGCTAGCCAGTCCGATGGTCTGGTAATTTTATTCAGATGTTCCATACATCTGAGTAAATTCACTCAGTGGCGGATCCAAGAGGGGTGGGGGTGTTTCAGGGGGTTTGAACACACACACCCCACCCCCCCTGAAAATGCCTTAAGACTACATTGAAAAAGAAAATTTGCGTTGGCGGAGCCAAGGGGGGTTCAGGGCGTTTTAACCCCCTGAAAACACAACACCCCCACCCCCCACCTCAAAATTTCTGGATCCACCCATGTTCACCATATATCTTGGTGTCTGGTCTGGTTAAATTCATTTCGGACGGGTAACATTTTGAAGTTACCAGCCCGATGTCTGGCTGGGTTTTTGGCTGGTTTCATACACTGCTATACATCGTAAAATTAGGAAAGTACCTGATTCAACCTTTTAGATAGTATCCCTGTGTACACATTTGCATTATTCAGAAAGTTATGACTCTCAGTTGTTGAAAACGTGTATTATACCCAGGTAATAAGGATAAGACTTTATGGATAACAGCTTCTTGTTTATTGCATAGAGTGATATTTCGGTGTACATTCTTACACCATTTTCAAGCTAAAAGTGAATGTTGATCAAACAGTTTACCAAGGAAGCTGAGAATCAAAATTGAGACCACACTAACCCATTGGCAGGAGTAAAATATGGCACCATGGGCATACACCTGAGAGGAATTTGGTGCATTATTAATCAGTCAGGATAAGTATAAAATATCAATGTTAATAAAAAAATTACGTTCTTGTTGTTATGGTTATGTATTGTTTCATTTCAGAAAACTGGGACTACCGCGCCAAAAACCTTGATTCCCACGCACACCTTTTGAAGGCAGCAGAATTGAAAAGAAGAGGGATCACAAGATATGATGCAGAAATCATCCTTGCTCAAGGCTTGTCTCTACCGGAACCAAAAGTAGTCCTAGAGAGGGATTTACCTTTCAAACTGAACAACAGTAATGCAGTGAAAATGGACTTGGAACTGCCACCAACCAGAGACCTCAGAAGCAGCCCGTGTAAGAACAAACTCCGGAATAGCCAGAATATATGTAAGTCCTCTACTAAGAAAATGGCAGACAGGATGCCCTCTCTGAAAAACGTGAAAAAAGAGAAGGATATATGCGCTGATGAATCACTAAATCGACTGCCGCCAAAACTGCCAAAGCAGGAAATGTGCAGCCTAGATACGCCATGTAATCCAAAACGGCAGCGGAAAAAGAGGAAGAGGTTTTACACACAGAAGAAGAGGTATCCTGTTAAGTCAGGGAAAGAAGCTGAGGAGGGAGAGTGTGATGACGGTATTCATTGTGTGTCGTCAAGAGTGAAACTTGAACCTGGGCTGGAAGTCGATACAAACTCAAACTGTAACTTAGACATTCCGGATGTTCGAACTATAAAACGTGAACCTGAAGACTTGCCTGAACCAGATGCTGTTTTCGATGATGATAAGGATCCGTTTCAGTTCTCAGATGATGACTCTTTACATATAGACTTAGAGCCTAGGCCTGGTTTAAGAAAAAACTCTAATCAAACTTCACCATCCAGTGCCGAGCACCGGAAACTTAGAAGTAAAACTGTAGATAGCAACCAGTTAGCTAATGAATGTGATGAAATCCCAGGAACCAATACCGAAAAATGTGACTTTTCTGACATTTACAACCATACCAGCACCAAAGTGCCTAGAATAGCTGAAGTGGAAAACGGTAAACTGAAACCTGACAGTTTTGAATTCAGTCCTAAAGGAAGCAGAAGTAAGAACAAGTTACCTCATCCACCTGTCCGACAGAGTCCTCGACTGCGAGGTCGTCAGAACAGTGGGTCGTGTCCCATCATTGATCAGAACCCCATCAGTGAAAACGTTTGTGTGGATTTGGCAAAGAATTTGGATGCTGCAGTGGATGAACATGAGGATGGGGATGAGGATGAGGATGATGATATTGAAATGCCAGTGTTGGTGAGACAACAGACAATTGACTCAAATCACAATGTTCAGGAATACAACGGCACTGAGAGCATTGAGGAAGAGAGTGTGGTGGAGGAGGGGGAGGAGGAAGATGAAGAAGAAGAAGAGGAAAGTGATGATGATTTCTTTGGAGGGGCAAAATCTCCATACAGGTGCGCCAAAATAGTCTCAGGAGAAGGGGCCTGGCTTGGGCATTCTAGTGATCCCGAGGTCATGGTTAAGAAACAAGTGTTACCAGACTGTGAAGATTCATTACGTTTCTTGAACAAAGGACCCATTAATGGCAAACGGCAGCAAAGATTTTCTACCTCCAGTGCTGAGGACACAATTGAATATTCCCCAAGGAAGAAGGTGCCAAAAGTGACTATCCGTATGCGACGGGATCCCATTCTTGAGCAGCAACTTGCTAATCAGACTTCAGCCAGTGTTTTCTTTAAATGGAATGATGAAAGTGACTGTGAATCTCCGATAAACCAGGGAGGGTCTAACGGTACCTCTGTCTTTGACCCTCCACCTTTGGAAAAAGTCCATTCCAGTGCCTGTCAGGTGCCCTCTTCGTTTGAAACTAGTCAGTTTTACTCGAGTTCCATGAAGGACAAAAATCCATACAGGCCGAAAAAGCTGAGACTCAAATTTGGGAACAGTTCGATAGACATCCATATACCTCCATGCAAAGAGCTGTGATCAATTCAACTCAGAAAATATTTTTATTACACTTTGTGTTAACTTTGTTTGTTCCGAACTGGTTAAATATGTGATACTGATTAAATTTCATTGTTGTACTGGTTACCATAGTTACATGTACACAGTCAGGGTCACAAGGCAGGGTCTCTCATTAACAGACATTATCCATTTACATTGTAAATTACAAGCACTTGATTGCAATACAGTACATGGTTTGGGGATGATGAAAAACTTAAGAGATTCTACATGACATTTCATACAACTTTTGGGTCCAAATTGTGCTTTTGGGGGAATCATAGGTACTAAATTGACAACTGATACACTTTAAAAGTTGGACAGTTGAAATGTGTTGAGTTGAAAACAACTTCCTATGTCAACCGCCTGTGGGTATTCTGATACTGAAATTTGAAAAATGTCCCCCACTACTTCATGGCATCAGAACTGGTGATGCTTGAAAATGGCTGCAAACAGGAATAATACAGGACTACTTGAATGAATGACCAACCAGGCTGCTATTTTTGTGTGAGTCAAATATTTTCTGAGTTCTGCTACTTCAAGACATTTGTTTGGGTCAGTGGACACAATTCTTTCAAGCGCACAATTCATTTTCTTTTTGTCAGAACTTCCATTGGTCAGTGGACAGTTATTGTTTCCAGTAGTTTCAGGAAAGATTTATAATCCTACCAAAGCCTGTGACTGTCAGTTGCCAGATATTGTTTAACAATCGTAGAGTGTCTAAAACATGGAGATGAATAGCTGCATGTACAGTTTCAGAGGCCTGATGTTTTTCTGTGTCTATTGCCAAACTATGATCCTAGGCCTAGATTTTCGAAATGTCTTTGTGTTAACCCTAAGATTCCTTAACTTTGATCGTAGCCAGTGTGTTAAGAATGGGCTTAAGAAGTTTGTAGGGCTACAAACGTTTCGAAAATCTAGGCCCTGAGCTGTGTTCCGGGTGTAGTTTGCTCATTTGTCCTCATCAGAGCCCCTGCCAGTTGCTGTGCCAGGACATCCAATTATAGGTTCAAATCCCATATTCATCCTGATTATGTCTCTAGGTTTATCCAGATCGATGCTCATGCTGTTGATCACTGGATTGTCTGGTCCAGACTCGATTATTTACAGACCACCGCCATATAGCTGGAATATTGCTGAGTGCGGTGTAAAACTAAGCTCACTCACTCACTCTAGGTTTGTCACTGTAACCATGCTCCTGGCTCTCACTAAATAGGTAAATGTTTAAGACTTGCATTACATCAGACTTTCCTCCGATATCAAGCTGACATGCCGTGAGATAACTGAAATACTTTTCAAGGTAGAGTGAAGACGCACCTACTCACAATCAGCTGAATATATGAACAACATACAGGTAGCTGTCATGGGCAGAGGGCAATCTGAAACGATTGATTTTCAAGATGTTTCACATACATGTTTTGTGAATCACGTTCTTGTTGACAGTCAACTCTAGTAATGATACCCACCCACACCATCAGGACACAATCCCAGTCAAACTGGGATTAGTATCTCATATCAAATATTACCAAAGATTTGAAGGGTTTACTTTCTATGGCAATTCTGTGCAAGCTCATGTATTGGGGTAGCTCAGTTGCACATGCTGCTGAAGGGCCAGGTTTGATTTCCCAATTACCTCATTGAATTTTGGGCCATGTACAGCTTGGTGTCAAGAAGCTCTGATTTAGATTGTGCCAGTGTCATAAGTATGGGATAGCATTCTCATATTAAGAGAGGGTGGTGGGGTAGCCTAGTGCTTCACTTGTCACATCGAAGACCAGGGGTCGATTCCCCACCGTGAAGCCCATTTCTGGTGTCCCATGCCGCAATATTGCTGGAATATTGCTAAAAGCAGCTTAAAACCATATTCACTCACTCGTATTAAGAGCCTGGGGCCCTGTTCTGCAAAGCAGTCTTAAGTGCTAAGACGGTCATAACTCCATGCTTTAACCTAGATTTATGATGTCCTACCACTAGGATGGTTGTGTGGAGCCTAAGATTTATTTAAGATATCCAAGGGATTAGTCCACTTTAATTTTAGTAGGCCTAAGACTGTGTAAGGTGTGAGGGAGCATGGTGAATAATAGTGATCCCATAGAGATATTGTCTGGTCCACAGGAAGGCTAAGAGACTCCTACAACTGGCACTTACAGATTTGTGGTCACTCTTGCCCTAAGATCATTGTGAAACAGACCGTTGACTTGTATGGAGACACATGGAATCTTTTGGCATGATTGACGTTCACATTCAGTCTTTGAGTCAGTATGCCAATATGAAGAGATAAATTACTTTACGATCATAAATTTATATTTGATGAACCATCTGTCACTGCAGTTGTCAAAAGCATACGGGTGAAAAGCAACAAGGTAGTCAATATGTTGCAATGGTAGTGGGTAAGGCAGGACCAAATCTCAGGCAATGTCACAAAATTCAAGCTTGTCATGTTTAAGAGTTAAGGCAAAGCAATGGAGAATATGATGTATTTTTGTGAAAAGAACATAGTCTTGTTAATGTGATGATTGTTAGATTATTAACCAATTATCTCCAATGTTCCTGCCTCAAATGGAGATAAATATCTCCCCTGTATGTTGAGGGATATGTAATCCTGTGCAGTTAAATTGGAACATCCAAGATAGAAGTCCAGCTGCATGCAAAGTTTGTGCACAAATTGTTGGCACAACTTCAGTTCTTCAGGAACAGCTCTCTGTATTGACAGAAGCATCTTCCTTCGACGCTGTGGATTGACTGGAACATGCTCAGTGTATTGGCTGGGCAAGATGGAGACGAGCTTCACCTTGATGGTTGAGGATATTTCAGTGCAATTTGTTTTTCTCTATAGGGCATTACCTTTTTCATTTATTACCATGACTTTGTTGGTGGTCAATTAAATATCTTGTTGAAATAGTACAAATATCTGACAGTATCTGATGGCCTATTCACAGTTTGGTTGTGAATTTACGCTCTTGGATGTACATTATTCTGTACAATGTATGTCATTCATCATGAATTTGGAACAGTTGAAAATGTCAAAGTATGAAATATTGAAGTGGTCATTGAGAAAAATGTCTGTAGTTTCTTTTGAAAATGTTTAAGTGAATATTCCTTTGTTCAGTTACAAAGGGAAATAACTCATGGACAAAGTGTTAAAGAAAATGGAGTTATATTTTCTTACTAGATTCATTGTTAAATGCTGTCCGAGTGCTACTCATCTCCTTTTTATCTTGTTTAGAATTCTTATTGTCACTTGACTTTGAAGAGTTTTAGTTTAACCTATTTATTTATAGATGATTAATTTGTATAGTATGATTTAGTATGTTTAAAAACTATTTAAACATCATATTTATGTGTACATTTGTTAAACTGTTTATTGTGTAATATTTCCAAATGGAGTTATTTGAATCTTGAAATCTGAATGTCTGTAGCAAAAAACACTAGTTTAAATGCATGGAACGTTGTTTGACTTCTCCAAGCAACAATTTTGTATGCACACACATACCTGTAAAGTAATGGGGTGAAACCTAGAGTCCAAGAGAAATAGTTATTTCAGGTCAGATTGTGGAAATGATGAAAATGCACTCTCTGAAAGTCTCCGGGGCGGTGGGGTAGTCTAGTGGTTAAAGCGTTGAATCGTTAAAGGGTTCGAATCCCCACATGGGTACAATGAGTGAAGCCCATTTCAGGTGTCCCCCGCCGTGATATTGCTGGAATATTGCTGAAAAGCGGCGTAAAACCAAACTCAGTCAGTCAGTCAGTCAGTCAGTCAGTCTGAAAGTCTCCCCATCGCTATCAAGCATTGTCTGCAAAAGGTTGAAAATTATTCATGATTTAGGATTTAGTAGTAGACCAAATTTAAGATATCCAGTTCCCTCCCCAGTTTGTACATGTACAAATGTTGGGAAATGTCGGAAATGATTCAGTTTGTGATGTTTCATCTGTGTGTGTATGTTCTACATTCTGTATTCTCATAGGTTCTTGATTCATGTGTCAAAAAGGGCATTGATCTTCATCGTAGCGTGATTTAAATAGCCAAATTAAAGTAAGAAATGCCTTCAACTGACCCTTCATATTTGGTGCAAAATGCCTGCATGAAGAATCGTTCACACATCACCTCATTTATACATCAAACGATTTGTTAGATATGCTCACTATGGGCTTGTAATCAAGTTCATATGGCCCCTGCTGTAGCTTTATTGGCTCAATCCTAGCCTAGGAACACTGATTGTGTAACACCCAGAGGCTCAGTGCAGATGGATACAAGAGTAGTATTCACCAGTTTGATTGATAGGTTGTCCTATTTGATTGACAGGCAGTGATGAACTGTGTCTGACAGCTCCTTTCCCTGCTCATGTGCAAGGTAAACTTTTCCACTTCACGGGTCTCATGAGAAAGATTGGTAATGAATTTATTGGTAGTTATTAACACAGAATCCAATTCCATTTTTGTCCTATACACCTACATATGTAAGTTCTCATTTCTAGCCTGTTTTTCTCTCAACCCAGTCATTACATTTTGTTATAATATTTTCCACTTTCAATTCATCAATTTTGTACATGACTTATTTGAGGTAAGGTTGTACAAATTTGTAAGAAAAATAACCATGCAGTTCTCACTTAGGACATATGCATCTGTGAAGTGCTAGATACCTCTGAATTTCAGTGTCTGTATACGCAACAATGAAGTACTGGTTATTATGGCTAACTAGAGGTAGTTAGCAACACTGCTAGTTATGTGGTTATGGCAGTGTTAGCCAACTGTTGATCTCACGGCAGCAGCCATGGAGCTGGTTTAGAAAAACCAGACTAAATAAACACTAATGTTTAAAGGTTGTTCTTTGTGTCACTTATCATTTTGGAGAAGATTTGCTTCACATGTTTCTAAATTAGCTTGTATACTACTCACAATTTGATAGGGATCACATGTTAAGAGTGCGGTTAAACCACCGCAAACCGTGGAAAAGATAAAGTAAGATTTCTATAAAGAGTTAATTCGTTTAATGGTTCAGAAATTCACTGAAATTCGACTGTTTTTAATGTTTAATGTTGAAGAGTGCATTACATTCCAAAACTGCATTTGATCATGAACAGGCGAGCAATGGCAAACTGGATAGAGAGAGGTGTCTTTTGATTTTATCCGTTTCAAAGTTAATGTCAATAACGGGTGTGACCTCCCTAGGCCTGAATGACAGCTTGGCATCGACCATTCATGCTGTCAATAAGAACCCGGATGCTCGCCTCTGGAAGGTTATTCCATTCCTCGACCAGGGCATTTCCGAGTTCTTCTTAGTCCCAGGTTGTGCCTGACGTCCGGAAATGTTAACCTGCAGCATATTCCACACATGTTCAATAGGGTTTAGGTCCTGTGAGCGCACGGGACAATTGTTTCCTGTTCCAGAAACTGATCCACCACCCTAGCACGATTATCATCCATCAAGATGAACTCTGGACCAACGGCACCAGCGTAGGGTCTCACGTAGACATCAAGGATTTCATCCCTGTACCGAACGCCTGTCATCGTGCCCCTTCCCATGACATGCAGATCTGTCTTTCCGTTTTTGCTGATTCATCCACAGACCATGATGGATCCTCCCCCATAACGGTCGTGTTCGCTAATGTTAGCCTTGTTAAACCTTTCCCGTTCTCTTCTCCACACCCGTTGCCTTCTGTCAGTAAAGTGAAAAAAATATCGTGACTCATCAGTAAAGAGAACTGGTACCCAGTCGTTATGTGTCCAAGTGACATGATCATGAGCCCAAATCAAACGTTCCCGCCTGTGACGTACGGTCAATGGGATGCAAACACATGCGCTCCTGGAGGCCAGCTGCATGAAGACGATTCCGTTTTGTCTGGTTTGATACGTTAACGCCCGAGGCGTTAAGGAGGTCATTTCGGAGACTGGTGGCTGTCAAGAAAGGATGACGTCGTGCCTGAACGGTGATTAAGTGGTCTTGTTGTGTAGTCGACCTTTGCCGACCACCGCCAAGACGGTGTGCTGCCGTACCAAAGATTTAATGCCGGTTCCACGCTCTGTTAACAACGCTTTGGCTGACGTTTATTGCATTCGCAACGTTACGCCGTGAGAAGCCTGATTCAAGCATGCCGATGAATCTCCCCAATTGCTCTGATGTCAAACGACGTCTTTGACGTTTAGGAGTTAACTTGAATATTAAATGTAATGACAAACGTATTGAATGTCAAAACCACCATCAACAATCCACACACAAGTGTGAGCTGACATAGTGACGTTTACATGAAAGCAAGAAAAGTGACGCTGAATGCTCATCTAATGTCATGAAATGCACGGGCAAATGTGTATATGACACTGCCTGCATGTCCTTTTAACAATGTGTCGTTTATCAACGGCAGTAACAAAACCTGCTTGCATATGTTAATCAAACTTTCTATGATCCCTATCAAATTGTGAGTAGTATATTATTGCATATCTTTATGTTCATAAGTTATTATGGCGCTAACTGTAAGGTTTACATGTTCAAATAGTCATGCTTCTTATAATCAGTAACCCCTCAAATGTGATAATACAATATTGTTTTTACACAGTAAATAAACTTAGGCTCAGTGTTAGTCGTTACACTGCTATACTGAGTCTAACAAAACCTTGTAGAAGGTCGCGTCAGCTAACCGTTTGGACTGACCAATCAGAACACAGCGTACCAAATCGCGAAAGTTAACATTCGCACATACCGTTTGAACCTTTACGTCAAAAACTCGAACGATTCCGAATGCTGTTTTCCGCACGATCGCTTCCGAGTGATACACGCATAAGTAAACAGTCGCTGAAAATAGCGTTTTTGTCAATATTCAAGGATGCCATCTTCCGAAAATATAAGCAAATAGTAACCATGTCATTAGAAACCCATAAGCGTATATACTGCAGGTCAAATATCTGTGTTTTATGCGGATATTCGTTTGTTGATAGATCAGTGTCCGCGACCAGGGAAGAGAAAATTCAAAACTGTTTTGTAAGTCCCGCCGAACCCTAACAAGAAGTCGTTGCCTGATTGGTTAAATCCGTTCGGCCGTCTCGCGTTTCATTGGACGGTCATAGGTCGCTCAAAGGTTAGCTGACGCGACCTTCTACTAGGTTTTGTTAGACTCAGTATACAGGCCTACCAGAGAAAACTTTCCCACTGTGCAGAAAAGCCCACATTAATCGTGGAAATAGCAACATACAGTACAACCAGAAATTATTGAGAATTTAAAGATTGTAATGTTTTTAATTTTTTGCACTCATTACTCTCGTATTAAATGTGAATATTAGCAGAACATAACTCCAGATTCAAAGACAGGTGAACAGTTAGTATTTTGTCAAGTCACCATGGGCAGCAATGCAGGCTTCAATGCGGTGGGTCATACTACTGATCAAAGAAGTTAGAAAGTCGTGGTCCATGCTGTCCCAATATCGGACGACCTCTTCTTTCATTTCAGCAATATTTGTCAGATTCTTCTTATTGACACTTTCCTTCATAATTCCCAAACATTTTCTACTGGATTTAGGTCAGGGCTATAGCTTGGCCAATCTAATAATGTCATATTTTGAGTCCGAAACCAGGCCTGTGAATGCTTTGAACGATGTTTTGGGTCGTTGTCCTGCTGGAATTTTTTTTTTTTCCATAGAACACATGAGCAGATGGAAGTAAATGTCCCTCGAGAACATCTGTGTACCGCTCACTGTTCATATTCCCTTCAAATACACAGAGGGGTGTTGTCCCTAACACAGATATGCCACCCCACACGTTAAATTTCGGACTGTACTTTGGGCGCTGATACAAAGGTTTTTCAGTTTGTTGGTCCAGAATTTCAGTGTATTAGGAAACAGCCACACAGAACTTTCATCTGAGAAAATCACATTGTCCCAGTTACAATTTCTATGCTGTAAGCACCAGTTCAACCTTCGCTCCTTCTGTTCAGGTTTCATGATCAGTGATGGAATTCCTCGACTTTTCTGCCAACCCACTGCATGCAGCTCAGTTCTAATTGTCTCCTTACAGACAGCCACAGTTCCTCTATCAATCATATCCAGCCTTAAGTTTTCTAAACTCATTCGTTTGTTTTTAGAAACAAGAATACCAAGCCGCCTCCTGTCACCGGCAGTCAATTTTCTGGGCCTACCTGCGCCTCCCTGGTGCTCAATGCCATATCCATTTGCAATATTTTTTCAAAACACGATAATCAGTGGACAAAGGGATGCCTGTTCTACTTGAAATCACTTTAGTTGATCTGATGTCGTTGTTATAATACTCTAAAATCAACTTCCTCTTCTCTAAATCATCCATACTGAGGATCACTGAAAATGTCGTCTGCTAGCAAGTTAACAAAGGGGGATAACTCTTCACAAACTAATGAAAAAGGATGAACGGAGTTGTCTCTCTTGAATGAAACCAATCACTTGATAGCTGGTCAAGGTTGTTTATACTAGAAATCCAATTAAACATATTCCTAAAATGCTCAATAATTTCTGGTCATACTATAGATGTAATACCTCGCTACTGAAACAGTGAAAACGGCAACTTTAAATCGCCAACACTGCATCATAAAACGAGGAGCCCCCAACTTCGATTTTGCGCATGCGCACATGGAAGAGGAAGTCTCGACCGCATGTTGACATTTTCCAGCTTGGACAAAAGTGACATTCCTTTTTAAGTATTTCTGTTGTGTTATTTAGGATTTATCATCATGATACCTGTGTGTACACTTGTTAAGTTTACTTTCCATTCGTATGAAACGATTGACAGCAATTATTTCGACATATTTAATACTTTTTCTACGCGAGGCGATTCACGGTTGCTCGGAAATTGGAAATAAGCCCAGATCGTAATGCGCATGCGCAGTAGAGGTCAAAGTTCGCTGATATAAAGTTTTTCGTTGCCGTTTTTACTGTTTCAGTAGCGAGGTAATGTGTTTATGTACGAAAGCCTAATGCTGCCACTTTTGTAGCATAAATATTTTTTTCTACTACAATTCTCGTTGCTTCGAATATTTTACTCGTTACTTCGAGTATTTTTTTTCGTTACTTCAATAAGTTTCTCGTTACTTCGAGTTCTTTTCTCGTTACTTCAAGTTTCTATCAAAAACTTGAAATTTCAAATATTTTCTCGTTACTTCAAGTTTCTGTCAAAAACTTGAAATTTCGAGTATTTTCTCGTTATTTCAATAAGTTTCTCGTTACTTCGAGTTCTTTTCTCGTTACTTCAAGTTTCTATCAAAAACTTGAAATTTCAAATATTTTCTCGTTACTTCAAGTTTCTGTCAAAAACTTGAAATTTCGAGTATTTTCTCGTTATTTCAATAAGTTTCTCGTTACTTCGAGTTCTTTTCTCGTTACTTCAAGTTTCTATCAAAAACTTGAAATTTCAAATATTTTCTCGTTACTTCAAGTTTCTGTCAAAAACTTGAAATTTCGAGTATTTTCTCGTTATTTCAATAAGTTTCTCGTTACTTCGAGTTCTTTTCTCGTTACTTCAAGTTTCTATCAAAAACTTGAAATTTCAAATATTTTCTCGTTACTTCAAGTTTCTGTCAAAAACTTGAAATTTCGAGTATTTTCTCGTTATTTCAATAAGTTTCTCGTTACTTCGAGTTCTTTTCTCGTTACTTCAAGTTTCTATCAAAAACTTGAAATTTCAAATATTTTCTCGTTACTTCAAGTTTCTGTCAAAAACTTGAAATTTCGAGTATTTTCTCGTTATTTCAATAAGTTTCTCGTTACTTCAAGTTTCTGAAAGAAAGTTGAAGGAACGAGAAAAATACTGGAAACAACGAGAAGGGGACGTCCTAAAACTCGGGCCGGGCCGAGCCGGGTCAAAGTGGGCCAAGTATATAATTGGCTACAACATTGATTATCGAAAACCATGTCTACAATTAATTAATCCAGCTTACATCCATGGCAATATGGGCAGCAGGAAGCCACACACGTGTCATGATAACCTTATTACGAGTAAATCGCCTAAAACTCAGGAAGACGAGTGGCCTGTGAAAGTGACCAAGCAAGGTTACGTCTAAAAGAGAAGTCGTTAAATGAAACAGGATTCAAAACGTATAAATACTTCAGTCAATCCCTATATACATTTCTGTCGGCCCGCAAAGGATTTTACAAATACTACCTCAGTTCACTGTTCATCGTATTTAAAGCATGCCCACAGGTAAATGATACGATCTTTTTCCCACACTTTGACAATTGTTCGGTTCTGTTTGGCCCGGGCCGTCAAAAGCTTCATAGATCTCACACACATGTATTTTGAATTTTGTTTAGATCCATAGATCAGTATTATATCTACCTTAATATAATTTTCAATGTTACAAAATGCCACATGTAAAGATAACTGGTCCGTTAAAGTGAAGCCCGTTTCCCCCTCCATTCCAAACATATCCAGCCTCTATCAAAAGTGTTAAGTCTATGACTTGTCCCGGGCCATAATAAGAAACTTAAACATCACACATGGATCCTGAATTGTAGATATATCTAGTTATAGCTACCTAAACCCTCTTTATGAAGTCTCAGATTTAAGTAATTTGAACGATCACGTTGCTCAAGTGGGGCCCTTAGCCTCATTCTCCACATGTCACAAGTCATCGGACCACTGTCATATGAATCCCTGTTCTCATATTTGTTTGGTCTGTAGCGTTCCATGGCAAATATCAAACCGATACCCATCGAATGTTACCATTTAAAAAGTATGCCAGAAACACAGGCGAACAACCTGCCTAATATAAGGTAGTATTGTTGTGTTGTTGTTTTGTTAACCCCTTTCACGTACGAATCATAATACTATGTATCATTCACACTCCGATATGGTTGTCAACATATATATGTAGTATGGATGCACTCAGTTCGTCCGTTGCGTCAGTTTTTAAAAGTAAAGAAAGAAAAGACATTGCCCACGCAAACAAACATGAAATAATTGCGACAAAGCGCCTTCCATATCCATAAGAAATCTCTTAGAAAAGCAGAGTCGATAGTAAACGTTCGGACTATATTATATTATTTGTAAATATCGAGTCTAGGCCAGACAATCCATTGGTGGACATAATGACAGAGCATATGTTTATGAATCACTAGATACCAGGTGTTCTCGAAAAGGTGTGGGTATCCTGTCCCACTATATGGACATCCTAGGGAATTGTTCACCTAGGAACGATTAGGGAACGTATGGTACAAGTCTAAATAGGGAACTGCAACGTGTACCATTTGTCACTGATGCAACACATTTTGTGAATGTTGCTACCTTCTGTGATGCAAGTATCTTACCTTCACTGACTGCTTAGTGGTGGCAGATAAAGCAGCTGTCAGTTGGGACAGGAAAGAAGAAGATATGGTTTTCGGAACAAATCAACATCTCGCAAGGGGAAATGGGCGTATTTCAGAGACTAGCCATTTTTGATTGACTCTGTTGGGAATGGAGAGGGAATAGGGCTTCATTTTAACGGACCAATCATCTTTACATGTTGTATTTTGTAACAATACAAATTGATATTTAGGCAGATACCATTCTATAGATATAAATACAATGCTGGATGCATGTGTTAGGTTTAAGGTGCTTTTGGGAGCCCGGGCAAGACGGAACCGATATCATATAGCAACTATTTTGAGGATATAGAAAAGAGGGCATCACTTTACGCAACGTGTTTGCTTCAATCACTACGCAGTAACTCTAGAAAATTAACATAGCTGTAAGAGCTTTAACCTGTATTTAAACATGTCACATTTACCCGCTGACATTAGCCAATATCCACTTCGCATTAACATAAACGGCCTGTGCTGATTCTGCATGAGGTAATAAAGGTTAATTAGGGAACCTCAATATTTTAATTAAGTAAAGAAATGAAGTCAAAACACTGTCACTTCCTGCCCAGGGCGTCACAGGCTAAGAGAAGTAAGTAACCTTCTCACATAGACATATCAAGGGAAACAAATAACAACAAGACGGTGTCTTTTTTACGTGACTCTTAGTATGTAGTCATAGTTTTCTTTTTATTCCATCGTTAAACATACATTTTCAATCAAACTATACATTTGTGATGGCAGGAAGTGTTTCTCCCCAAATGTGTAGATTTCGTTTTAACATTCTGCAATCAATTTTTAGTAGTACCCGGTGACCCGACCGGGCCCGACTTTACTTGGCCCGAGCTTTAGGTACCGCCAACGAGAAGTTAATCGAAGCAACGAAAAAATAATTGAAGCAACGAGTAAATACTCGAAATTTCAAGTTTTTGATATAAATTTGAAATAACATGTAAATATTTGAAATTTCAAGTATTTGACAGAAACTTGAAGCAACGAGAAACTAATCGAAGCAACAAGAAAATAATTGAAGTAACAAGAAAATACTCGAAGCAACGAGTAAATACTCGAAATTTCAAGTTTTTGAAAGAAACTTGAAGCAACGAGAAAATATTTGAAATTTCAAGTTTTTGAAAGAAATTTGAAGGAACGAGAAATTAATCGAAGCAACGAAAAAATAATTGAAATAACGAGAAAATATTCGAAGCAACGAGTAAATATTCGAAATTTCAAGTTTTGAAAGATACTTGAAGTAACGAGAAAATTATTGAAATAACGAGAAAATTATTGAAAAAACGAGAAAATACTCGAAGTAACGAGCACATAATCGAAGCAACAAGAATTGTAGCAGAAAAAAATATTTGTGCTACAAAAGTGGCAGCATTAGGCTTTCGTATTTATGTTGCTATTTCCACGATTAATGTGGGCCTTTCTGCGTTTTTCTGCACAGTGGGAAAGTTTTCTTTGATTGGCCTGGTATAGCAGTGTAACGAATAATACTGAGCCTAAGTTTACTTAGACTGTTTTTACATTGCGAAAAGAACAAGGTATAGTCTGTTTGCAGTGAAAACGTACCGATGAATTTCATTTTAAACAAAAAAGTAAATCGAATCAAGTGAAGTTAAGATTGCGAATTCTCATAATTTTATCTTGCCAACTGAACATTTAAATCTGGGAATTTTATTCAGCTTAGGATAAAAGTTGTTGAACAAACGATCGTAGATTCAAATCGCTACTATTGGTTTGTATTACCAGGGGATATGCACATTAAATTGCCACACCTCATATTTTTCATAGTATCAGTGTGTTTCCATTAACCTTAGCAAAGGAACTTATCTAAACCTCAATTTACCTTACTACCTAGGTAAATTGATCCTCAAGGAATAATAACATGGCACAAAGAACGAAAAACTAGTTTATTCAGAGAAGATAAAATGGCAAACAAATGACTCATTTAAAAATACCGAGAACTGTGGTCGTATGACTTTAATGAGCGATCATTTTCAGGATTCTGGCATAAAGTCCTAAAAAGTCACATGAGTATCAACACTGAACACAATGTTATTATCAGGTGTAACCACCGTCGGCTGCAGTAACACCACTGACGCCACTAATGACTCTGGATCATAACTTGAGGTATTGCCTTCTTTGATGGACAGCTTCTTGCAATACATGAAGCTTTTGTACTGAGGGATATCTCTCCACTCCGGGTGGTGAGGCTCGCTGACTTTGTTGACATATGTCATCGGTTCCTAATTGTGCAGATCGATGCTCATGCTGTTGATCACTGGATTGTCTGGTCCAGACTTGATTATATACAGACCGCCGCCATATAGCTGGAATATTGCTGAGTGCGGCGTAAAACTAAACTCACTCACTCACTCACCAACTCTCTCCACACTGCTTTAACGCGCCACTTAACATGAAGGGACGAAGTCTTGTGATTTGGATGAGCATGTCCTCCCCACGAGTTGTCACTCTTGGTCAACTTTTGAATGCTCTCGGTCCTCAACGTCATTAGTTTGCTGATGTTTTCTGTCCAGGCGCAAGATTCTCGATGGATGACAACCAATATCTCTTGCAACAGCCCTCAGTGACTTGCCACCATTCCATATACCAATAGCTTGCCATCTTCGAGCAGTTGTCTGTTGAGGATATTGAGATGTAAGAATAATCTTCTGAAACTTGATATTGCTTAATGACGGATACACGTATTACTCGATTTGCATATCTAACATCAATGTATGGTGCACCCAAAAGGTCAAAACCAACCTACCTATGATATGAATATATAGTGGCAAAATGGGGGTTAAAATCATAGGTGTTGCTGTACTTTTTCTGTGTGTATGGGTGAATAATTGTATGCAGTGGAAAGTAGCTGAACTATATGATGGTTTCGCTCACACTTCTCTCTTTACAACTCTGTGTCCTAGTTTAACCAGTATGTTTTATCTCCATTCTATGCTTAGACTAACAACTAGTCTCTGAAATGAACATATTTTACTGAAAAAAATTCATAGTAAAAAAATATAAAATATAATGAAAAGGAGCCCTGAGAATTTCTTCATTTTCAGAAGCTGAAGAAATCTAGACTTGCCACATTTTCGAGACTTGTGTGGGCTTTCTTGGATATATTTGCTTCAGGGTCTGTACGACAGACTATTCTATGCTGTGCAAAAAGGTATAGGGCATATTCTATTCTGAGGTGAACTTACGAAACACACCATTGTTTGGTAGTGAAGGTAAGGTATGTATGTGGCCTGCAGCTCGTGATAGTAGACAGCAAATGAAGGGGTGGTGTGCCCAATTTACCTTTGTCTTTCAGACTCGGTTGTCAGCGGCCGCACATTGTTTTCTTGGAACCGAACGCTCAAAAATACTGTATTTGCAAAGTGGTGAACTTTAGAGTGTTATCAGCATGATACAAGTGGACGGAATGCTGTTGGGTAAACACTGCTTCCTTCTCAGTCTGTCATCAGCAGATAGTGAGCCCGATACCATCTAACACACTGCTCTGGACTCCGAAAGGCAACAACTCCAGACAAGGACAGACTGATGAATGATCGCATTAAGAAACTGGTTGCCAACTGCTACACAGATCAGTGTACTTGCCCAGACGGTGCGAAACCATCTGCATAAATGACAGGTACGTGCAGGTACACGTGTCACACACCCCGCAGCTTACTGAACGTCAGTCGAACCAGAGGCGTCAGTGGTGGAGGAGTGAGTATGGTTTTACGCCGCTTTTAGCAATATTCCAGCAATATCACCGCGGGGGACACCAGAAATGGGCTTCACACATTGTGCCCATGTGAGGAATCGAACCCTGGTCTTTGGCGTGACGAGCGAACGCTTTAACCACTAGGCTACTCCACCGCCTCCAGTAGTGGAGCAAACGTCAGCACTGGGATAATGGACGTTGGGCTGATTGAGGTTCAATATCGACTTCTATGACGGAAGAAATAAGTTTGGAGACGCTCTCAAAAGCGTGTTTGTGGACGTTAGCGTTAATGATAATTTTAGTGTGGTATCTAATGGTATTAGTTTGTAGCACAATGGCAACACCATGTGCATGTACAGCGCAACATATTTACAATGGCTGAGTCTCAGGTAAGCACTTTCATAACATCATATGGCGCCATTTACACACAGTGTTGGCCAAATCGTATCCCAGTTGCGTAGATCGATGTTCATGCTGTTGATCACTTGGTTGTCTGGTCCAGACTCGATTATGTACAGACCGACCGCCGGAATATTGCTGAGTGCGCCGTAAAACTAAACTCACTCATTCATCACACCAACTATATATATTAGAGTAGCTCTTTAGATATGACCCCGACCTCTCAGCACATTAGGATCCTGACATTTCATGTTGCCAATACCATATTGATCAAAACATATGCCTACGTTTTAGCAAGTATGTTACAAATCCCCTACATTCATTGTATAGTGAGTTGTGTCAGCAGCTCAATATCCCTTATCACCTAATGCTTCTCGCTGTAAGGCATTAAACAAGCAACCAATCAAAAGGTCTTTAGAACGCTAATCCGAATCGGAAGATTTTTAGGCAGATTTTTCTGTGGAAAAGCTTTTCTTAAGTGCAAAGATTAGAAGGGGGAGTCATGCCGTGTACTGTTTATATATCTATGCGTTGTTCGGGCTGATGGGGTAACCTAGTGGTTAAAGCGTTGAGTAGTCACACTAAAGACCCGGGTTTGCTTCCCCACACTGGCACAATGTGTGAAGGGCATTTCTGGTGTCCCCCGCCGTGACTAAAATCCACCCGTGAAGGTCCGGGTTAGAACAAGTCAAAACATTGATTACACAACAACAGTCTCGTTTCCTGTAGACTGGGTTCCATCCTATTGCGCAACTTAGTACAATAACCAGTCCAGAATTTTGAGACTAATTCATTTAACTGGATACATAAATATTAAGCAGTATTATTAGATACATCTAAGCACTTGTATGTTGCAACATTACGGTCCTTCTAATCCTTGCAAACATGTCGTGCAACGAGCACTGACAAACAAAAATCTGGAAATTTCAAAACGAGGCTCTGCCGCTAAAAAAGTTTGGCGGTCTGGCACGGACTTGATATTATATCAATCACATTGTGCGTTACAGAACTACACTGAATAAGCGCAAAAACCACATAACAGGTGTAATCAGTGTAGCAGGTCATTGTCTGAATTGGTTAATGAGACTCATGTTTCGGTTTGGAACCTTCAGTAACCCATGTTTGTCGTAAGAGGCGACTAACGGTATCGGGTGGTCAGGTTCACTGACTTGGTTGACACATGTCATCGTATCCCAATTGCGCAGATCGATGCTCATGCTGCTGATCACTGGATAGTATGGTCCAGACTCGATTATTTACAGACCGCCGCCATATAGCTGGAACATTGCTGAGTGCGGCGTGAAACTAAACTCACTCACTCACACTCACTAAAATCCCAACCAACTCACTTAACGTTATTCCAATGTTATCTTTATGGTTTACGAAAAAATTGCACATCTACATGGAGGAAAAAACACAACCGGGGTCACCATGGCGGTCTTTCACTTTCGCTCTGGTCTTTGCGAATGGTTGGTTTGTTTTTAAGGGTGTGTGTGTTTCATATGCGGGGGGCGGTGGGGTAGCCTAGTGGTTAAAGCGTTCGCTCGTCACGCCGAAGGCCCGGGTTCGATCCCCCCCACATGGGTACAACTTGTGAAGCCCATTTCTGGTGTCCCCCACCGTGATATTGGTGGAATATTGCTAAAAACGGCGTAAAACCATACTCAGCCAGTCATATGCGGACATTACTTGCCTTGGTGTCATAGCTTCAGAGTGCCGTTCCCAGGCGTGATCTTAGCACTAACATGATATGGTATTCTGTAACCTAAGACTTCCGACGGTAGTTGCGCTACGGCCCCAGTTCACCTATTCCACAACACCCGTGAAGATCCGGGTTAGAACTAGTCTTCAGTAACCCATGTTTGTTGTAAGGGGGGACTAACGTGATCTGGTGGTCAGGCTCGCTGACTTGGTTGACACATGTCATCGTATCCAGTTGTGCAGATCGATGCTCATGATGTTGATAGTGTGAGTGAGTGAGCAAGTTCAGTTTTACGCCGCCTTTAGCAATATTCCAGCAATACCACAGCGGGGGACACCAGAAATGGGCTTCACAAATTGTAACCATGTGGGGAATCGAACACGGGTCTTCAGCGTGACGAACGAACGCTTTACCCACTAGGCTACCCCACCGCCTCCATGATGCTGATGACTGGATTGTCTGGTCCAGACTTGAATATTTACAAAACACCACCATATATATTTATAGCTGGAATATTGCTGAGTGAGTCCTTAAACCAAAAACAAAACCCAGCCTATTTAAAAAGTCTATCTTAGCAAGGCTGTCGACGATATGTGCTGTGGTAGTTCTATTATCTTTGTACTAAGATAGCTTAGAGATACGGGCCTTGCCCTTGCTGGAGTGAAGGACATGCCGGCCCATGTCTTATCACATCTGTGTGATGCATTGTAGATTTCCCCAGGTCAAAAAGACACCAGTATCACTGCAGGGTTCCACCTCACATGGAGCTGACATGCTGGGATGTAACTGTAAGCGACGTTACAAAATCACACTCACCCCCTGCAGGTTTTCACATCTGTTGAACCAGCTCCTTGCTAGGTTAAGCAGAAATAAGTGAGTGAGTTGGGTTATACGCAGCTTTTAGTAATATTACAGCAATATAACGGCGGGGGACACCAGAAATGGGCTTCACACGTACCCATGTAGGGAATCGAACCTGGGTCTTGGCGTGACGAGCGAACACTTTAACCACTAGGCTACCCCACTGCCCAAAGCAGTTAGCTGGAATATTGCTGAGTGCGGCGTAAAACTTAACTCACTCACTTACTGTCCTTAGTGCCTGTCTGTCTTAGTGTATCATCAAACCCAAGCTATAGGATGTCTGTCATGGTGTAGCGTCAGCTGGGGTGTATTTACGGACAATGGCGTGTATGGCAAGAAGTCACATTGCGCTCCAGTCCAAATATCTGACACCCGTCTTTCAGAAAACGTTACCCAAAGATCAGTTCAATAATACCAGTCAGTTTTGTTAACCTTTCAACTGACAAATTACGACACGACGTGAAAATTAAAACTGTACCTTCCACACGTTCACTGATGCTAACTGGTCGATGATGTGGGTCAAGGGCACCGGAACTTTATCACAGACTCTGCCTTGACACATTTCACAGCCCTGTAGTTTTACCTAATAGTTCATATGGTTTAACAATCCAGCCAGCATTGTGCTTCTCGCGCCTATCATTATCAAAAACAGATCATGCAAAGTGAAGAAAATCATTTTTCACTATCCTGGGATAGCTCATCTGACTTCAACAGAATCGGCTGTGACGCCTAGGCAGTGTGCGAAATAGTTTCCAAATTCTGTTAGTCAGTCTGAACGCTACTAGCCCAGAAAATAATTCATTAGCCCGAAATTTGAATCCAGACACGGGTTTCATCATTAAGCTGCTAATATGATGAACAGCCTTATCAGGCCACAATCTTGCATGATTTCAAAGTGCATTATAACTTAACAAGTCGGAGAGAGTGATATATACTGTAAGCCATTAAAAACGCAATTGGTATTTGTTGTCCTGAAACTCACAAAAGTTCTATTGAAGATTTTTGCCTGCGATACAGAGGATGTAGGGATAAAAGGCTGTTATTCTGGCCCATTTCGAGTTCGAGTCCCGGAGCATTCCTCTCACATGAACTTTGATACTTGAAACTGAACCTTTGACATTTCTCGTAAACACAACCACATTCATGAAACACGTTGTGCACATGCATTACCTGCACCCAGGCCCTGTAAAAGCACAAGGAATTGTGGAACTCAATCACTTTGAGAAAATTCCACACTTGACACAAGACGAAAGGAATCAGGTTATCGGTATGGTCAGCCAAGGTGCTTCAGATGTGATGATTGCCAGGCACTTTAATGTGCATCCATCCACTGTAAGTCGACTCAGACAACGTTTTCGGGCTACTGGAAGTGTTGCTGATCGTCCGCGACCTGGTGCACTACCTGTGATAACAGCTCGACAAAACCGCAATATCCGAGTTTCACACTTGCGAAATCGGTTCTAAACAGCTGATGATTAGGCAAGGAGGACAATTGGGACAAGTCAACGTCATTTCAGCGCCCAAAAGGTGCAAGGACGCCTTGCTGCCTTCAACATCCGGTGTCGTCACCCGTACCGTGGTCCAACCTTATTGCATCGCCACAGACTTGCCAGACAGCGATTGGCAGCAAATGGGGCCAATCTTGGCAACAGGACATGGCCAGATGTCATTTTGTCAGATGAATCCAGGTTTAACTTATCCTTTGCAGATGGACGTCCACAGATTTATCGACGTAAAGGAGAAAGACTTGCGCCAAACTGTGTCCTTGAACATGATCGTTTTGGAGGGGGTGGTGTCATGATCAGACCACAGACCATCAGAGGCTGCAAACCATCCAACAGCTGTTCCTGAGAAATGTGTGTCTTTCAATGCCCCAAAGACTGCGAGCATGTCTTGCAGCGCACGGTGGACACACACGATATTGACTGCAAGTGACCCCTCCTTTGTTTGATGTCGTTGTTGCGTCACTGATGTTGTTGTTGACTGGACATTTTCAGATGAAATTATTCACAGATGTTCACTTAAAACATATCTACCAGTTAGGTTTATATATGTTGAAATTGATGTGAGTAAAGAAAGTATGAATGTCAAATTGCGATTTTAACGGCTTACAGTATATTTAAAAAATGACCCCATGAAAATTCACTAGCCAGTCGGACCAGTGACTGTGGAGTTTTACTGGCCCGAATAGATTTTTACTAGCCACGGGCTAGCGGGCCAGTGGCCATTTCGCTCACTGCTCCCAGTGGGTGGCGCACCATACTTGCAATACCTGAGGTACGCCACTGAGCATCGCAACCAAACAATGGCCTGTCTTTCCTGGTGTATCCTCACACCCAAACCATAGCCTGTCTGTCCTGGTGTAGTATCACACCCAAACCATGTGTCGTAATCACAATTTCAGGCCTACCATACAAACCGGTGAACAAATCCTCAAAACTGAACTCAAATAACCCCAAAATCACAAAATTAATAATATAAACTTCCAAAACTGCAACAATTTCCTTTAAAAACTACTCAAACGCATCTGTAATGGAAAGTAATCGTTTGAATAGGAAACAAGCCTCGCGTATATCCGGTACGAGAGCGGCCGATAACGGTCGCCAAGCGCACAAAACGGCATGGCGACCAAAACGGCAGTCATAGCATCCCGAAACGGCATACAAATCGTCAAGCATGGGAAGACTATCGGGCTTTGGTAAGTAATGTTTTCGTCACTATGAGTCTAATCTTGAAGAATTTGACATCGGGGTGTAGCGCACCATCCCCTATTGTAGTAAGCATCAAACCTATATTCATACTTGTCAGTGGCAGGCTTGCGATTCTGCATAATGTGGTCCCACTGTGGTCTGGTCTGGAGACGGAACACGGACGGACGGGCATGCTGTTCTTTTTCCAAACTGGAGATATAGCAAACGTGATTTGGAATACTATTGAAAACTCCCATCAATTTCACTTTATAAGGTGTTTTACTGGAAATATAGTGTGTGTATGCATGTGTTTAATTTCAGAAAGTGTCTGTTTTCTTCGGAAACGCAACTTTATTAAAAGCGTTAGAACCTTTTAGATAGCTATAAGAATTTTTCTGCTAATAGTGTTCATCGCACGATTCCGACTATGAATCTGTGTTTATGAATCGCTGTCACATATTGATGACACCGCGGGTGTTCGCGAAAAGGTGAGCGCCAGCTGCACCAATCACAAACACATGCAAGACCAAGTCAATTGTTAATCTAAAATATACGACACACATAGCTTAAGGCAAAACGGGAGATTACATTGGATACCCCACCGCCTCTTGATTGTTGATAAACGATATCAGATCATCCATATACTAGAAGTTCGGGTTAAACTTTCTTGCCTTGTCTGGACTTCTCCAGTCTCAGCAGAAATTCCGATTTGTATGCACAGAGAGAACCACTACATTATATGCATGCTTGCTACAGCAATTTGGGAAAACGGGTTTCATTGTTGGGACAATGACATTTTTATTACCCAAACTAGTTTAATCAGCTCCTAAAATTTCATCTTTTAGAAGTAATCTCATCACCGTATTTGAGTGAGTGAGTATGTATGTACGCGGCTTTTATCAATATTCCAGCAATAACACATTTAGAAGCTGGTATATTGATGAGGTACACTGCACCGAAGCGTCACATCTGTTGCATTAAAGAAGTTGTCCATCAATAAAAGTGTTCCTATTTATCATCGATGAAACAAAAGAACTCAAATACATTTATTTAACAAAACCTCGACATACTGAAATAAATAGACACATTATTTTAGATAGTCCCTCGTGTCAATGTTGAAAACGTCAATAAATCGGTCGTAAAACAGACCCTAAGCTATTGTCCATTACTCGAGTAAATGCTGTAGATGTAGATTATACTTCCTTTTTCGAAGATTATCATATACTATTCCAAAAAACACTCATAACACAGAAATCTGTTGCGAAAGTGTTGTATTTTCAAACATGTATAACTCGTCCATAAACAGACTTTAGTACATGAATTTTTACATCAGTTTAGAAGCAGGTAATGTTTATACAACCAAGTGGATAATTTTAGATTACGGAAACGTTGAGGGCGATAGTGACCACATAGCATGGTCGGGTCTCCTGGCTCTCACTCCAATCTCTCTCAACCTGTTCCGTACAGATTAACCGGATATTCTCCGAAGTCCAGGCACCCTGGCTGCTGTGCTCTCACCCGTGCCAGTACGATCACGCAAATGTAGTACCCGGATGTACCGATCTTGGGCTACAGTGGTGACTCGAGGTCTGCTTGTACGGGGACGGTCATTTGTTATACCTGTTTGGTTGTAACGAGCTGCAAGCAGTAATATCGTGCTCAGACTAACATTCAGACGTCTGGCAACAAAAATTGGTAATCTCCAGCGTGCATTCTTTCAATGGCGATGTTCCGTGTCGCAGCGGCAAGACGTGGCGTAGTGATTTGACCTTGAAACTCCTTCAAAACGAATGCCGATTTCCGAAAATAATCTGGATTTTTATAGCCACACAGTGCATGTTCTTTGCTGCACAATTTCAACTTGAAGGTGATTTCTGTTGCGTTGTGGCGATGCCTTTTAAATTCTTGTAAGAAATCTCATTAAAATCAACATTTGCAGGTAAAGTCGATTTTCCACTTGTGCAATAGTGTAAAATCATGTTATCAACACTTTTGTTACATATGTTGACGATTGTTTGAACACAACTGGTAATTAATAGATTTTTAAAAATACAAAACGCCTATGCGTTTCTTTTTTGGGATAGTATGTATGTCAATGAAAGTATATTTTAGGTAGATGCGAGTAGTGTCATCTACGCAGACGCAAGTATCATGTTCGTAGACGAATTATATATTTTTTACTGGGGCACTAATACGTTTCCGGGGCGGTGGGGTATCCAGTGCTTAAAGCGTTCGCTCTTTACACCGAAGACCCGGGTTCGATTCCCCACGTGGGTACATTGTGTGAAGCCCATTTCTGGTGTCTCCAGCCATGATATTGCTGGAATATTGCTAAAAGCGGCGTAAAACCATCCTCACTCACTAAGACGTTTCCATAGATTAGTTTCAGTGAGGTCGATTTGATGAGGAACTTTGGGACTGGTCAAAGAAAATAGAAAGTGTTATTATACTACTCTCACTTTGCTAAGGATCACAAAAATTCACAACTTTACTCAGTCTAAGTAAACTTAAGCTCAGTATTATTCGTTACACTGCTATCAGTATAGCAGTGTAACGAATAATAATGAGCCTAAGTGTACTTAGACTGCAACTTTACTTAAAGGTAGATTCATAATTTGAAATTGTATCCATTTAAAACTGGATAAATAATAATATGGTAACCCCTCTTTAGGCAAACAGTCACTTTAATCTAACCTTATGCACTTGATAATGAGAAACCATAAAAATGGTTTTCATGGCGCCAATCAACCGTTTTGCAAATCATGGAACGAGTCATTGACAAGTTCACAACACCTGTCAATAGCAGGTATGGGTTCCACAAGATGAAATGACATACTGAAACCTAGGGTCCATGCTTACAATAAGCTTAGATATCTAAACCAAATTAGACCCCACATCATAGTTTTCTATTGAATCAATGATTTGATCCTTAGCAAATTGTGATTAGTATACATGCTAGGCCAGTGTTCCCGATGCGGAGACCCGCTCTGTCACTTACACACATTCAGAAGTCGGACGGCGATTCTTCATCGTCGACGTAGTCGTTCGTGAGGCGACGGCCTTGGTCGACGCCCCGACTAGCCGCACAGTCCGTCCGCTTCGGTGGATGATCTGGGCCCGTTTCCTCGCCTCGTCTCTGACTGGTCTCCCTGCTTGGTCCCCCTGCTTGGTTTCGCTGACTGACCATGTGAGTCCGGTTTTATGCAGCGGAGATTTTGGCTGAAATACCCTGTTCGATGCGTCATGAACTGGTGGGCAATTCGCTGATATCCTGTTACGCTGCGATCAATAAACGAAATACCATGAATGAACCGCGCGCTGAACAAACCGGAAGTGGTGTACGATGAAATTCGGAATCCGCCTTTCGTGGAATGCGGTACTGGATAAATTTCAGATGGCGGCGCCGGGAACTCGGCTGTCTCCAGATCAAATCGCTTCAGATAAAGTCATGAGTTTCCGGTTGGGCGGTTGCCGGTTCACGTTGAGACGCCGCCGGCGATCGTCCGGTTCCGGACGATGCGCACCGACAATTCGTTTATCACCTCAGGCCGAAGACGGCCGGTTGCGTTTTCGAGATCATCCATCGGGTGGATCGCGACCAGTCGCGGGATCTCGTAAAGGTCTGGGATCCTCACCGACAATTTTCAGACATCAGCGGGCTGGTTTCGGACGGAACGGACGGACAGGATCGGGAAGGAAGGACAGAACGGGACGCGACGAAGGCGAAACTGGATAAACAATAACCATATTGACATGGATTCAAACGTGGATGAACGCTTCTTCGAACAAGACGATTCGAAAAGGAACGTTGTTTTATGGAATAGACGGAATCACCGGACGCTAAACGTCGATGATGGCGGACGCTGAACAGGGTAACTACGCCGCTGTACGGGATCATCGCCGGTTCGACTGAAACTCGGAACAAAGTTGGGAGATAGAACATGAATAAGGTCATATTGACGAAGGACGCCGATATCATGAATGAAGATAAATCGCCGACTTCGTTTACTCAAACGCCTAACGCGGATTTGAGCTGGTCGATCGCTGGAATTCCGCTGGTGGCGGGGACTTCTGCTCGCCCGCAAACACCGCGATGACGACTGAGGATATGGAACGGAAGACATAACAGAACTGTTTTCCACTGGGATACCGGTCATTCATTATCAGGAACGATATCGCCGTTCTTCACCCGGTTTATCATCGCTCGCGACAAATCGACTTTCCACTCAAATTTCGGTTATCTGCCGGTTCGATCATAATCGCTTCATGATTAACCGAGCTGCATTTGGCTGGGAAGAACAGAACGTCATATTTCGGACTGGAAATCGACCTTCGTCGAGGATGGAAAACCGGACTACTGGCTAAAGTTGATGACAAACGTTACGAAACGCATCCTGGAGGATCTTTCAGGACCATCAGTTCGCACCGATAAATATTGATCTTTGAACATCATGGTGCTGGCGTCATTCCTCGACTCTTTACGGAACTCAACCGATCGCCTTCGGCACGACTTCGCCGTGATGGGAACGAACATATTTCCGGAACTCCGTGGGTCTTTTACCGAATCACCGCGCAATTCTTTCTGAACAAAGTTGAACAGAACCAATACGAAGGTTGAACGGACTGAAATAAACAAAAGAACTGGAACAACGCCGCTGGGGTCAACTCTGGCTGATGCGATAAACCGAACATCCAATGGATTCAGGGCTGGATGCCGATAAATAATGGCGATCTGAGAACGAACAGCGGTGAAGCCGGATCGATCGGCGTGGGATATTTTGGTTGCGCCACCAGTTCACGGAACATCCGGTCAGGATTTCAAACGGATAGGTAAACCATCATGGGCGAAATGGAAAAGACTTCAAACATGCGCATATCGATGACGTTCATGGACGGTACCGAAAGGGGATATGATCATTACCGGTTTGCCAGTTCGGAACTGGAGTTCAAAGATTTTCGTTACGTCGTTTCTCGATGAAATACCGCCAGTCGATCAAAACAAGGATCGAAAGTTTCGATCCATTATGATGGTAAACAAAATACCCTCGGCTGGGATCCACTCGTTTCAAAGGAATGGAAGTCAGCGTAACGAAAGAATATTCGGAACGAACAGGGATAAACTAAAACAACTTCGAATCCGGTCATTGCCGGGGTCGATGATCAAACGTTGATCGAAGTCACTAGATGATGGAATCATAAAAGTGAGAATGACCAGAACTGGATCATTTATATCATCACAATACCGAATATCAAACCACCAGGGGAACATATTCGAACAACCGAACCGAAACTGAACTCCAGCTGAATTCATCGTTACCAAAGGACTCCGTCAACCACTGGTATGGCGCCGGATCCTTCGACGTGGATGGAAATTCATGGCGGGTTTCAAGGAACTTCGTATAGATCGCCAGGCGACCTCATATCCGCCATCCGCTGGATTCGTGAATAACGGCCGGGCATCCGGGCATGACCAACCACCGATGACGCGATTCGGTTCCGGATCTTACGAAATTATGGAACTAACCATGGAGATCGATTGCATCATCGTCGTTACCGAACATCAGATGAAGCTCAGGAAGATCGATTCGCTGGATATCGCCAGGATCAGACCATGTTCGACAAATGGATCGCTGGAAGCTGGATCGGTTCGTAAACCGGTTCGGCGTGGAAGGATCGATGTTGGGATAAAACGAACAGCGGTTTTATGAACCGACGTTAATCGAAGCAAAGGCATCAACGGCGCTTCCAAATCGAACGTTTTCGGCTGTTTCAAACGTATCTGGAAGTTCGAACGGTCGATAAATGGATGAATCAATAAAACGAACAAAAGATATCGAATGCCGATGAACGAATGAACGGATTCGACGATGGATGGGATATTACCGAAGGATGAACTGCAATAAATGGTCGCTCGGCATCGTGAAAACACCGGTCCGCTTTCCGAAGATCCGCTGAATCGACCGATGGGGCATCGCCTTCAAAAGGATTCCCTCAACTTCCTCGATGACTCGGAGCTGGTTTCAGACTGTTTTAAACCAATGGAACTTCGGAAACCATATCTTCAAACAGAAATCTCGAATTCGCATGGATTAATATCACTCCATCGTTCCACCGAACTTCGAAACTCTTGAACGCTGATGCGATTCCACAGGAACTGCGGGGACTTATCGTACCGATCACCGGATGGAGAACCAATGAACCTATCGAAGATGAATATGGGACGTTTAAAATGGAACAACGCCTTCATCCACTTCGGCTGTAACTAATCGCTGGAACCAACGTCAGGATATTCTGAAGACAATGACTCTACGCTCCGAAAGGGCTGATTTTCGGAACAAATATAAAACAATGCTATCGGATATGAATCAAATATTCATCGAAAACTGGTCTTCGATATTCGGTCGTCATTACATCCACTTCGGATCGGTGGAGGAATGGGCTTCGGCGGATGATTGAATTGAACCGATAAATTCATGGATATCGACAAACGGATGGTTCATGGATACCGGACGATATCGTTGGATTCATCCAACACCGACATCGGGCAGAACCTGGGAATATGGTGGTGGCTCGGCAAGACTGGCAGGCGGATAGGAGACGTTGACCACCTTCACGGGATACTGCGCCGAGCGGGTTGATCTGGATGAAATGGCGCTGGAACAGGCGCAACCCGGTTTTAACAGACCGGTTCAATCGCCCGGTTTGCTTTCGCCGCTGCATCTTCGCAAATATAAATTGCGCTTTAAAAGATGGGACGCCGGATGAAAGATCATCCTCGTCGTCGGCGCAGCTCCGCATTTCCGTCCAGTGCAGGAACCTCCGCCGCCACCTGACCTCATCCTGACTGGCTGCCTTTGAAATCTTCCAGACTCCGACGCTTCCACTTCCACTCATGGCACCGTTGAACGGGGACTTTAAGACCGAGGACGGGTACCTCATCAAAATGAAACTTCGGTTACGCTGAAAATCGCTGAAACATCGGTGCAAAACTCTCTTTGAGAAAGCAGGCGCGCGGTGCCTTTCGACCATTTTCAGAGGAACTGTTTGTATGTCGCTGTTCTTCAGGTCAAACAAAGAGATGATGACTACCCAGAGGTTCGTGAACTTAAACTTCGCTTCCGGGTCGAAAGAGATTCGCCGGATCACTGGCGGCGATAGCAAAACCAGGACTTCGTACCAGCAAAGGCCTGCCTGAACATCACTTTGAACGTTTGCGTCCGCGTGGGGTTTGAGCAGAATATGGATCACTGAACGCTCCTCGGGATGAAGTGAACGGTAACATCAACTGATAGAACCTCTAATAGCGTCATATGAACTTCGACGTTTCAGGCACTCATCGACCTGAAATAACGAACCGTTACGTACCCAGGCAAAACAATTATAATGTACCGGCTGCGTTGGAATAAACGATATCGTATGGTTCATCATTCGCAATCGCATGATTCAGCAAAACCACCGGAAGTGCGCAGGAACGAACGATACCAGACTGGGAATTGGCTGGCGTGAAGTACTCAAACGGAACCGAAGTCGCCAGTACAAATTGCGCATCCTCGACTCGACGACTGGTGAAAAACTGGAATCGGAAGGACATTTCCGACTCGGGGACGAACTGTATAATCCGCGACATGAACCTTCGTCATAGGGGATCGAACTTCATCACGGTCAATACTTACACTGCATCGATATGGGATAGTCGACAACGTGGGCGCTGTATCGGGTTTCTAAAAATACCGAAGCAGATACCGACGCGGAACCGCAATGTACATTTCCGAAATACGGGAAAACTCTATAGGCTATAGAACAACTCCTCGCCGGGCTTTTGAACATGCGCTCGACCGTTAGATGTTTAACCATAAAATATGGGCCGCCGCTGGTTATTCGGTGAAGTTTATAATTTCATGGTGTTCATGGGTATGGCGTAATAATGCTCTGCTGGGGCGAACTTGAACGGTCCATGGTCACCTCGACCTGTTACTTCGTGCCGACCGGAACACTGATGAACCGCGGTCGTTATCAAACGGAACATACAAGATGATAGGAAATGCTGAATTTCAATGCTGCTGAGAACCGTGATCAATTTCCATTTCGCCGAAAAACAAATTTTCTTCGGTTTGAAGAACCGAACGTAAAGATTCGTATACTCGAAGACGTTTCATCGAAGATCCGTACAGATTGGTAACCAGAAAGATTGTTCCATTCGCAATGAACAGTGTTACATGTACTCTAAAGCCATGTACTTTGGAGATTTGGACAGTCGCGACGCGTATTCTGCAAGAGGCTGTTCCAGCAAAGCAAAAACGTCTGGGGCGATGTGTGAAAGGCTTTACTCAAACAGTGTGGGACACGCGGTCAGTCTTGAGGTGATGACCAAGGCGATCCGCGGCTAAATTTTCCCCAGAACAAGGACTTGAAACAGAGATTGATTCAATCCTACCCAAAGTCATTAGCTGAAGCTAGCCCTACGATCAAAAGATGGGGAATAGGAATGGGTGTATCTCATCCGAATATTGACAAACCCTGGACATGGTCGGGGAAAAACATGTTGGGAAAAGCGCTCATGCATCTTCGTGACACGCTGTTGTTGTTGTGAGTGACGCCATCCATGGACCAACTCCAATGACGTCATCCATGCACGAGCCACGTGACGTCATCCATGCACGCGCCACGTGACGTCATCCATGCACGAGCCACGTGACGTCATCCTGTGTATCTCTATAAAAAGACTCTGACCCCATCGTGATTCGTCATCATGCTGTTCCACGCTGCTCTTTGTGCTTGCCACCTATCTCGAGAGAGACACTTTATAGAACAGTTCAGAAAAGCCGTGCAAGAGGGCCATCCAGAAACAACACGATCGTGACGTCATTTGAAGTGACGCCATTTGAAGTGATCGTCATAGCTTTTCTTCGCTGCTGGTGTTGCCTATAAAACGCGCAGGATCGATTGAGCGGGTCATCAGTTGCATCAGTTCAGTCGTTGAAGATGGCATCTCCAGGCAACCTCCCTTCTTCGCCGTCGCCTTGGCTTCACAGGCAAAGGACCTTTGCTTCTGACATGGCCCATCTCCACAACACCATGATGACTCAAAGCCAGTTATACAAGACCAACTACATGGATCTCCCAGGACCGGCTGCGTGTGATGGAACAAAAGTTGCCGCCGATCATCCGCAAGCTGGCAGATATTCAGCGAAAAAGAGAAACACTGTATGGCATGATGGGTCGCTTCTGTGAGTTGACTGAGGAAGACTATTACTGGATGGTGTATCACCAAGACCACTTATGCATCCCTCTCCGACAGCGCCAACAGATCATGTCCTCGCTGATCCTCACATCGGTATCAACGATGCTTATGCCAAGGAAAATGCAGGGGAGACCTTCCTCAACAAGCTGTTCCACATCGTGTTCAAGATTGAGGAATGAAGCCCTATGACCTATGACCATGGTGTGCTGTACAGCAAGCTGCTGGCCAAACTCCAGGTGAAACTCTGGCCTCCACCCACCCAGCTATAGTCTTCGATATGCCACCTGCACTCTACTTTGTTCTCCAATGATCCAGAGGTCACCGACATGGCTTCCAAGCCCGTGCAGGCTCAAAAAGAATACCTCCCAAGACCACGCCTGCCAAGACTTCTCCAAGAAGAAGAAGAAGGTCTCCACCCCGCCTTCCCAAGGCACCCACCAAGATGACGTCACCTCCCCAGGGGACCCTGGCCACGACTTCTCCAAAGAAACAGAAGAAGAAGTCAAACAAGGAGGCCCCCACCAAGACAGTCACCAAGAAGACGCCTCCCAAGACACTCACCAAGAAGGCACCCCCAAAGCCTAAGAGTCTCAAAAGCACCCCAGACTCCAAAGAAACAGTTGGAGATGACTGACTTGTGGGAGAGCGAGAAGGGTCAAGGGATCAGTCCTGCTAGCCCCCAAGAGATCCCCAGGCAGAGTTACCTCCAGATCTTCAAGACTTGTATGATCTACTCCCGATGGCTGTCACCATGGAAGCAGAGCAGACAACTCCAGAGAGGGCTCCAGAGACGACTTCAGTGACGGCTCCAGAGACGGATCTGGTGATGGCTTCAGTGACGGCTCCAGAGGAGGAGCCAGAGACTTTTGCCGACATTCCCATGTTTAACGATGAAAACCATTTTCATCCCGGTCAAATGGACTTTTTACGGTGTTCTACTTGCAATCCCAATGATCACCTGAACTGGTGGTGATCTGTGGATGACCTGTTGTTGTTGATCTGTTAATGCATCATTATTGTTGATCTGTTTGCCATGTTGATGTTGTTCCTCAATAAAATGTGAATTCCATGTCAAAGGGTTGTGTCTTCTATATCTTCAGGGATCTTAGCTCTTAGAGGTCATTTCCGGTGCAACCCGCAGGGTGGTAAGACGTGTGTCAGTATGTCAGGGACACTATCAGGGACAGTGTTAGACTCAGACCTGGTGGAGGCCATGGTCACCCCACTCACGCTAACGCCATCCCTTTACCATGTTAATTGCAGGCCCTACAGGGTCAGGTAAAACATCGCTTGTCAAAGCCTTCATGGAACATGTGTTTCAACCGGGGATCCTTGATCTTCCACCTCAGGGCATCGTGTGGGTGTACAGTGAATGGCAACCCATGCATGAGGACTTGGAAGTTCTGACTTGAGGTTAGGGATACCCCTGACGCTTGTGCAAACGATGGGGAAGCCAACACGCAGTTACCTGCAGGGTCTGGGGCTAAGACCGAGAAGGGTTTGCCTCACGCCCCATTGGTTGATCATTGATGATTTGCTTGGCGACAATACCAAAGAGGAAGAAGCCGGTTCTCGCGATGGTTTTACCAAGAAAGTCATCATCGCGAACACGTCCGTGTTGTACTTGACACAAAAACCTCTTTGCTTCATCGCCTCATCGCTTCGCACCATTAGTTTAAATGCCCACTACATGGTGCTGTTTAAAACCCGAGGGACGCCGCAAATGGATCACTTGGCCAGACAAATCTTTCCAGGACAGACGGCCTTCGCCGGGGAAGCCTATGAGGATGCCCACTTTGGCTCCTTATTCCTATTTGTTTCTGGACTTGAAACCCGACCACGGCCAAAGAGCACCGTGTCACGGTCCCATCTCTTTCAGAATCCCACCATCCTTTACATTCCCAAGTCGTGATAAATAGAGATGATCGTCTACCCTACGGTCAGTTGACCCAGAGCTGCCATGGGAGACAGACGGAAACAGACCCAGCCTCGCAAACGTGCTGTTGCCACAGGGTTGTTTAAACCGATCCATAAAACACTCCTGACCACCTTGGGTCGCGTGATCCCACCGAACAACATCGGTCGGTGTGCAACGGTTAAAATGCGAAAGTCTAAGTGCTCCTCCTCCTCCCTCTGCTTCCTCCTCCTCCAAACAAAGGCGTTCCTTAAAGCAGTTGTACTACAGCACCCACCATGAACAACACGTTTGTCCCTGTCAGTGCGTGATCGCGCCTCTCCTGCTGCCTTCTCTCCCCTTCTTCTTTTCCGCCTCTCCCCTTCATTCCCATCGTCTCCCCTCTCCCACCATGATTCAACCCTTTCAACCCTTGACCCAACGGGCGTACCACCAGCACCAAAGGCACCAGCAAGAAAGCGCGACGGGTGCTAACGCTTCCAGCCCGGCACCCCACGCAAAGGAAGCCACAGAAGCATGCCCCGCCCGCAGAAAAGTCAAACCCATCATCGCGGAAGAAAAGGCTGCCTTCGCAGAGCGTGGCTGTCAAAGGACGCCATCGGGCTGTTGCAATGGTTTGTCATTGCCGTGAGAAATCTGCGAGCAGGACGTGTTCCTTTGAAGACGCAGCACAAGACCTGGCTGTTGAGACACCAAGACATGCTGACCAAGATTGCGAATCCACGACTACCTTTGGATGAACGCCTGAGTTACCTGATGAAACGCGCAGTGGAAGTGGTACGCTGGCTGGTGTGTTGACCCGATATCTTGCTGAACTGGCAGTCCTACCTACAGGAAAACAGCAGAAGCCCTCAGCACCTTCGCCGCCGCCGTGCCCCTAAGCAACCCAGGGGCGTCGCAAGTCACCCACCCGACAAGAGAACAAGAAGAAGAAGAAGAAGAAAGGGTCACTTCACCCTCAGCCCCAGGTGCAGCCTTGACCCGGATGGTGTTACGAAGTCAAAAGAAGAAGAAGACGACAGCAGCATTACCCCCACTCCCTCCAGCGACATTACCATAAATAGAGGCCTCCCACCCCCATCCTGGTCAGTTCAACGGTAGCAGCTGCAGGGACGACACCATCATCATCATGTCGCACGCTTAAAACGCCACAAAGAAGCTCTGTCATGTGTGCAGTCCTTCTGCGACACCAGCCATGCGACAGGCTATTTTGAAACAGGCCCCATCGGAACTGATTCAAGCCATCTGTGAATGCGTGGTGAATTTGTATGGAGGCAACATTCCTATGACAGCACAGCAACGTCAACGTTTACAAAAGCATGGGTCACTGATGCATACGTTAATGAAAAAGAAGGTGTCTGTGTCCAAGAAACGTCAACTTTTACAGCAGAAAGGAAGGGGATTGGGTCTCTTGTCTGCCTTGGCATCGGTGGTGGGTCCCTTGGTGTCTGGCCTGTTGGGTAGATGATCCTCAAGGAAGATCCTCAAGGAAGATCCTCAAGGAAGATCCTCAAGGAAGATCATAAATAGAGGGCGCATCCTAGATTGGGGTTAGTTGCATCTGCACCGTCCTACCACCAAGATGAAGCATGCACGGAAGATGGTGATGGTCCCAGAAGAGGTATGGCAAAGTCTGCAAAAAGAAAAACGTCAACGGCATTTGCTCAAGTCCAACCTGTTGGAACAGAAATGCGTGCACACGCTTCACGATATGGATACCCTCGTCGTGATGACACGGTTCCTTTTAGGGACCGAGAGCAGCAGTATAACACCTTGTTGCAACACACCTTGGCGTTTCAAGATCAAGCCAGCGGGTCAAACCTTTAAAAGCCACAGGCACCCCTAGGACGGCACCCCAGGACGGACACCCCCAGGACGGACACCCCCAGGGCTGGATCTCCTCACCGTAGAAATACGGTTGACTTACTGAGTCGTGTATCTGCATGTCCAGCGTAGAGGTCGCCTTCCTAAGAAGGAGTCCGCGAAGCCGGGTAAATAGAGCAGTGGCTCATGGTTTGTTTGTTCTTTTTGTTTCAGAACCCGATGATGTCGAAGCCATTCTGAATGAAGTCGCGGCAAACGGTTCCCAAAACGCTACAGACCAAGGCCAGGCAGTTGATGGCTCAGATTCGTGCTCATCCCGACTTGGGTTGGAATGAGGCGGGTCAATTCGTGGTTGAAGGGGAACCCATGCCTGGGACGCACATGGTGAATCTCATCAATGATCTTGTTTGACAACGCATACCAAATTAGGCCTCCACGGGTTGGAATATTCTGGGTCAGTATCTCGCTTCCAGTAATGTACCCCATGAACTGATTGGTAACCCTCTACGTTGGTCCTGGATGATGAAAACCAAAGGGTCATCCACCCAGCCTCCTGACACCCGCTGAAGCGTCCACACCCTCCACCCGTTGACTTGTTTTTGACCCACCCAAGATCCAACCTTCCTCTGGAACCCCAGAAGAAGAAAAGGTTGTAGAGACCCTCCTCCCCTCTCAACCGGGTGCGTCAGTGGATTCACTTTTAATAAAAGGGAGCAGAGGGTGATGTCAACGACAGTGTCATCATGAGACGTCCAAAGAGAAACAACAACAACATCAGCAAAGCATCATCGCCGTCTCTGTCTCCTGCATGGACACGATGGCTCCACCACACCTATTATGATCCCAAACACCCAGCAGGCTATGGAGGGTGGCTTGCCTTTGTGGCAAGCAGCAGGACATCAAGCCAAAGCAGGACATCAAGCCAAAGCAGGACCCAAGAAGGGGGGAAGCAAAACCGGGCCAAGGCCCACCCAACGCCAGGTGCGCCAATGGTTGAAAACCCAGGACACATACACCTTTGCACAAACCAGCCCGACGCTCGTTTCCCAGGGATCATTACCGTGTGGTGGCGTGGATGAATTGTGGCAAGCCGATCTGAGCCGATCTCCTTGCGTATCAGAAAGAGAACCAAGGCAACCGGTATTTGCTGTGTGTCATCGATGTCTTCTCCAAAATGGCTTGGGTGCAGCCCATGAAAGCCAAGACCGGTGCCACTTTGATAGAGGCCTTTCAACGGATCCTGAAACAAGCCAAAGGGCGTGTACCATCCCAGTTACAGACCGACAAAGGGACTGAATTTGTCAATGCCCTTTTCAAGCCTTCCTCAAGAAACGGGTATTCATTTCTACACCAGTCAAAACCCAGAAACCAAAGCCTCTGTTGTGGAACGTTTTCAAAGGACGTTGAAAACCGTGATGTGGCGGTATTTCACCCAACAGGAACACGCCACTACCTGAAGGCCTTACCCCAACTGATGCATTCCTACAATCATCGTGGTCCATCGCATGCGATTGGACAACGCCCGTGGATGTACGTCCTAACGCCTCCCTACGATGAAATTCGGGTGTTGGATCACATGGAACGCCAGAAGAAGCAGAAGCAGCGCCAACTCAAGACAAAGAAGAAGAAGAAGAAGAAACACCCTCTCTTGTTACCCGGACCCGTGTCCGCTTGAACAAGACCAAGGGCACGTTTGACAAAGGGTACCTTCCCAACTGGACCACCGAACTGTTCACCGTGGATCGGGTGGTGAAAGGGCGTGTTCCTCCTGTCTACCAAGTGAAAGATGATCATGGAGAAGTGCTGCAAGGCACCTTTACCCGCAAGAACTGCAACCCATTCAGAAAACGGATGACGATGTACACAGTGGATCAGGTCCTGAAACGACGGCGCCGCCAAAAAGATGAAGTGTTGGTGAGATGGTCAGGATACCCTGCCAACTTTGATTCATGGATCCCTGCGGCTCATCTGGTCTTTAAATAGCCTGGCCTCCAGTCTCCCACCGTCAGTGGAGCCTCCACCATCATGCAGAGTGAACCGATCTCAAGGTGCAAGGAGAGCGGCAAGCCATCCCCACGCTGGTGTTGCTTTGGCATGGACTTGCCACGAAGTGAAGTGGTGTTTTTCTCCCAAGTGTTTCTGATATATGGCGTGGTCATCATGAGCATGGTTCAGTTGGCATTGGACCACGGTGAGAAACAGTTGTGGACAGCTTTGTTGGCCAGTGGCTTGGGGTACTTGCTCCCCACAACCCGTTGGCGCCGCCGCCGTCGTCATCATCCCCGTTGCCACCTTCCTCGACTGCATCTCCAACCCCCTCTGTATCCAGCCTGGTTCCCTAAGAGAGAGAGAGAAAGATGTCGGTGTCTGTGTTTTCCAAGCGGGACTTTTACGTGACCTTACCCAGCGATGCGTCCATGGATGTTCATCCCGACAACAGAGTGAATCATTCTGAAGTCAAACTACCCTTTCCCATTCAAGTGAATCGTCAGGAGTGGGAAGTCGGCGTCAGTGAACTTCATTTTCCCATGACATGGTACAATGTGTCGTACCCTTCAACTGGTTTGTCCTTCATGTGAACTTGAACGCATGACCGAACTTACAGTTCAGCAGAACAAGATGCGACCGTGATAGAAGAGAACCAAGGCATCATCAGAGCCGTCAGCTTAAAAGGTCATTATTCCAGAAGGAGTGTATTCCAGTCGCCAACTGGTCCAGAGACTGAACATCCTGCTTCAAACACACCTGTGCACGGCTGGTGGCCAAGTATACACGCAAGATGTTTACCAACAGGATGCTCGAGGTCGTTTCACCGTCACCGTGAAGTACCCCAAAGAAGACCTCCGATTTGAAATGCGTGGCAAACGCATGTCAACTTTATGCTCCCACCCGAAGACATGTGCAGAGCCATCACGGGTTCCTCCTGCAGAACCTCAAGCCAACCTGACCACGATAGCTTCAGGTCTGCCTACACCACCCGATTGGTGTTGCCTGCTCCTTTAGTACGTATGCTGGGATTCATACAGCTCCCCATGGTGGATGAAGCAGAAGAAATAAGTCAAGTCTCTGCTCAGCCTGTGCAAGTGGCTGTGTTTGATCATCCTCTCGTCGTGGGTGAACAGGAAGCACACCATCTGGCTGGTTTTGATACCGTACGCGTCTACTTTCGGATGCAGTGGAAGATCAAATCGTGGGGATACCATGGCTCCCTTACTGATTTATGTCCCCGTGTCGCCAGATGATGGAAGACAGCGTCAGTGATCAAAACCCCTCAGCACCTACGCTACATGGGATTGCGTCAGGGAACCACGGATGCCATTCGAATCTATTTAACGGATGACGTAGGACGTCTTGTGCCATTCCAGAGTGGGAAGACCATCGTGACACTTCATTATCGCCCCGCCGCCTGGGTGCGTGCTGAGACTCAACATGGTAGGACATCAGTGTATCAGACTCGCGCCAGCGGTAGCTTGGGTGGACAGCAGCGAGGAGGAGGCGGCTTAGCCGTGTACCGAGGGCGCATTCATCAACGAGGGAGAGGTTTTCGTAACATCTTGGGAAACTTGGGACGTTCAGCACTCTCCATCCTCAAGACGGTGGGAAAATCAGCTCTCAAATCAGGCGTCAAGATGTTGCGGGATTGGTGCAAGATATCAGTTCAGGACACCGAAGTGTGGGGACAGTTTGAGACATCATGGGAAACAAGCCTTACTTGCCACCTTGCGACAGCACCTACCACCAGGATCACCCGCCGCAAACGAAGCGGAAACAGCCTGTGGGATCCACCAAGAAACGTAAACCCTTGTTTTGAGAGAAAGAGATAAAGACCCACCCGATGGGAAAGGAGTTCAGTTCAACACCAGACACCGTGAGGGTCAAGACCTGTTGTGCAGACCTGTGGTCCAGATCAGCTGTCAAGATGATGCGCCGAGATGCCTGTGAATGCTCCAAGGCCCAACTGGATCTCTTTTCTGTGCCCCTGTGGTGACGTCCGTCCAAGAAGGTCAGTGGATTCGATACAGCCCTCTGGCACCTTCTTCGTCGGGCCCCTCCAATTTAACATTGCTAACCCTGTCAATGCCTACATCGATTTGAGCCAGTGTTACCTCTCGCATCTGCCTCAAAATCAAGAATACAGATGGTACGAATGCAGTTCGTGATGGCGATGACGCACTCGCCGTGTCCACGGTGAACAACATGATGCATTCCCTCTTTTCGTGAAGTGCGTGTGCAAGTGGGACACAACCAACTGGAAATTACTCCTTCCATGGGTACCTATCCCTACCGAGCCTATTTGGAAACGCTGCTGAGTTATGGGAAGGCAGCCAAAGGGACCCATCTCCAGTGTCCAGGATGGTACACCGATGAAGCTGGAAAAATGGAGGACTTTAATGCTGTCGCCCCGAATGCCAACGCAGGACTTGTCGCACGACGAGGGGTCATTCTACCCACCCGAGACGTGGAACTGACAGGACGTCTCCACTGTGACCTGTTTCTCCAAGACCGGTACCTGGTGGATGGAGTCCCCATGAAACTAGAACTGATTCGCAGCCCGAGTGATTTCTACTTGATGAGTGCTGGAGACGTCGAGTGCCGATTTGAACTGACGAATTCAGGAACGGATTCACCGTGTGGGTGGTGGATCTGACGGCGGATCTGGGCGCAGATGAAGGGTATAACTACCCACGACAGACGGGCAAGTTGGGACTTGAACTTCAGTTTGCAGAACCCCTACCACGCCCCGTCACGCTCGTCTGCTACGAGGAATACGAAAGCGTTTTGGAAATTGATCGGTTCCGCAACGCTCTGATGGTCTAAGGATGGACGACGACGCCAGTGGCTTGACGACCAGACACTTGAACGCCTACGTACAACAGGATCCCCCGCTGCGACCCCTCTACCAAGGTACCTTTGCCCGAGATCACTTTGCCACCACCGTGCTGTGTGAACAGCAGGAGGGACATTATCCTAAAGCCTACATTGTCAACACGGACCCCAGCCATCTCCCAGGACAACACTGGGTGTGCGTGTATCGTCCAGTACCAGGTGCCATGGACTACTTTGACAGTTATGGACTTCATCCCTATCAACAGCATCCAGACTTTCGAATGTCATGACCTTCGCGGATGGCTCCAACAACAGTGGAATGGCCAATCACTTCAACCCTGGTTCAGTGCCTCTTGTGGGATGTACTGTTTGTATGTACTGGCTCATCGCGTGCCCGTGGATGGTCTTTTGGCGAAGTGATGGAACAGTTTGATCCCTACGATACCCTCGTCAATGAAGAACGTGTAAGACGTTGGTTTCAACCCACACGCCTGACAGACAACAACAACAACGCTGGCCATGATCCACACCCCCTGCCAAAGGACACAACCTTATCGTTCTGATGTGATGATGTTACAGTTCTGATGTTACAGTTATGATGTTACAGTTCATACCGTTTGTAAACAAAAGATCAGGGACGCCCCTAATCCTGTCTCTTTTGTCAAAGTGTTCTTGTTAGCGGGGGAAATAAAACGTTTGAAAAAATGTCAACCTAGTGTTGTTGTTCTTGTTGTTGGCATTGGAATGAACGTTTCTTTTGAGAGAGATGGATGGCCCTGAAAAGGGCCGTTTTGTGGTGTGTACTTCACTCCAGGGACCACAGTGGGGTCATACATTGGCAGGGATGAATGGCCATCTTTGTCTTGACGGGGCACTTGCTCCCATGAGTCAAGCGCCTGATGTATGTGTCCTTCAAGACAGTGCCACAGTAGACACATTGGAAGGTACCACGATAGTCATCAGTCCCATTAGCGTAAACAGGTAAACAGCCATGACATCGTTGGCACTGCCATGCCGGCAAGGGGGGGGTGGCGATGGTGTCTCCAAGGGTATCAGCTCTAACTCCCAGTTTTCTCCAGACATGATTGCTGGTTGTAACACTGCTTCCGTCACCCCGCTCATCCTATATAGTGAGAGCTCACGATCATGACGTCAGCGGTGACACGTCATGACCCTCACGCGCGACCATGACGCCATCGATACCACGTCACTACCCTCACGCGCGACCATGACGTCATCGATACCCACGTCATCGATACCACGTCATCGACGACACGTCATCGCTGTCTGGTCGCCCATATATAAACTCCAACATGGGTCAGTGAGGGCTATCTTGATGCAACATGGATACAAGAAAAGTGAAAGTCATGCGACCGACGCCTTACAGGAAAAATTGTGGAAGACGGCAATGCTTGCGATGCAGCCCTACCTTACAAGGGAAGGCTGACATCAAAAGGGAAGAGGCAACAACAACACCTGCAGAACCGATACCCACAACGGTAACAGAAGCAGCGGCAGCCCCACCACCACCACCACCTACGACAGGAGACACGGTAGCGCCACCACCACCACCAACAACAACAACAACAACATTACCAAAATGGTCATCCCAATGGCGCCTGATTATTTGCCATACCTGTTTTAAAGCGTATCCTTCCAATCGCTTTGATGTCGTGCCAGGAGCAGACTTCTACATATGCCTCTACTGTGGGGAAGGCATCATCAAGAGAGGTCAGCAACAACACGATGATGTGTGCCCCGGAAAATTTATTTTTCGGGGTCTCCAGCTCCTTTGTGAATGCTAACCTGGCTGACTGATTCACATACCAACGGCCCTTTTCAGGGCCACCCACCTCGCTCGAAAGAAGGCTCCATCCAATGTGTTTTAACCACACACACACACACACACACACACACACTTGTCTAGCTACGCCATCGTGTCCGCCTCACCCCCTCTCTCTCCTTCCCTCTCCTTTCCTCTCCTTCCCTTCCCTCTCCGTCCCGTCCCGTCCGCCGCTCGTCCGTTCCGCCATCTTGAAACGCGTCTACGCTCGCGAGATCCCGCGAGACTCCACGAGATCCCGCGAGATCTCACGCGATCCCACCGGATGGGACGCCATCTTGAAACGCGTCCGCCATCTTGGCCCGGAGGTGACGTCATCGTCATGCGCGCGCACCCACCGGAACCGGACGTGACGTCATCGCCATGCGTGCGCGTCCACCGGAACCGGAACCCGAGTGATCTCCCCCTGACCGGAAGTGACCGGATCCAAGATGGCCACGCCCTATGGGCGCCGCCATCTTGAAAATGATCCCAGGGTACTGTTGCACACTGCTCTCGTGTCTTCTGATATCAAATATATCAACACTCGTTGATAAAAGTAAAACATATCCTCGGCAAGCCTCGGATATTTGTTACTTTATCAACTCGTTATGATATATTTGATATCAAAAGACACTGGTGAGATTCTCTATATTTTAAGCACAGTGTTTGATACTAATTTGTTTATAACTAAAATATATTGGGTGTGGGTTGATGATGAATTATCATAAAGCAGTTGAATAATTCGCAATTTATTGCTGTACGTGAAATATTTTTTATCATCCAAGACCGTGCGAGATCAAACGATATCTCCTGGGATATATCGTTTTGACGGTAGATTTTGTACAGTGCCCCTGACACTGCTATGACGTCATGAACTTGATGACGTCACAATGCTATGACATCGCAGCACTGCAAGTCTACTGGCAGTACCGTATTCAGAGATAGAATAGAATAGAATAGAATAATACTTTAATGCCTTTTCAGGACTTTGTGTTACATCAGCAGAGCTAATGACACATCAGAGAGATACAAAACATATTTACATAAATTCATTGATTTAGGTATCTTCACATTTGTTTAAGAGAGATATGGTACTTGGAATAAAGGATGTACGGGCTCTCATAGTTTTCACAATTGGAACTTTGTAGCGGCGGCCTGAAGGGAGGAGGTTGTATTCCGAAGTTAGTAGTGAGTACGGTCAGATATAATTTTGACAGCTTGATTCACGATTTGCCGCTCATATATTGATGATAAACATTCAAATCTGACTCCAGCGATTTTACTTGCAGTGTTAACAATTTTGTCTATTTTAGATTTGAGATGAACTGAGAGAGACCCGTACCACAATGGAAGGAAAATGTTAAAATACTCTGAATAAATGCTGCATAAAAAGAAGACGTTGTTGACACTTTTTGTATAGGGCTTCAGTGTTTGAGTTCCAGTTCATCTTAGAGTCAATGAAGGTTCCGGCAGATACTTATACTCCGACACTGTCTCAACACATTCACCGTTGATTATCACTGGAAGCCTTTTCTGTGGGCTTACTCCGAAAGTCAATTATCAGTTCCTTTGTTTTTGTGACATTTAAGAGTAAGTGGTTTTCTGCACACCAAGTCGTAAAATGATTCATGTCCTCTTTATACAGTTCTTCAGAATCAGTGTCGTTCAGTTTGCCGACAATTGCTGCATCATCTGCGAACTTTACAGTTGAACAGGTTGAATTCGAGCTTGCACAATCGTTAGTGTAGAGGGTGAAAAGAACAGGAGATATTATACAGCCCTGTGGTGTACCAGTGTTGGTGGTCCGTTTACTCGATAAAGCCCCGTTAACTTTCACGTACTGCTGTCTGTCCACAAGAAAGTTTTCGATCCACTTGATGAGGTGTGAGTTAACGCCCATGTCTAACAGTTTCTGTATCATGATATGAAGCTGGATGGTGTTGAACGCAGATGAAAAGTCAACGAAGAGGATCCTGATGTATGACTTAAGTGTCTCTAAATGTTTATAGACATAATTAAGGAGTGACAGTGTGGCATCAACAACTCCTCTCCTTGACCTGTAGGCGAACAGAAGCGGGTCCAGTATGTCGGCAACTTCCTGTCGGAGATGTCTCAACAAGATGCGTTCCAGCGACTTCATTGCTATAGATGTGAGAGCAACTGGCCTGTAGTCGTTGAGTTCTTTAGGTTGTGTCTTTATAGGAACTGGTACAGTTTCTGATGTTTTCCAGACCGAAGGAATAACGTGTGTATTCACTGAGAATTCTAGTGAAGACTGTACACAGTTGAAGTCTGCACTCCTTCAACACAATGCCGTCAAGGTTGTCAGGTCCTTTTGCTTTTCTGATGTTAATTCTGGAGAAGCTTTGAATGACGTCAGCTTCTGATATATGGATACGACTTTCACTATCCTGTACGGCTTCACTAACTTGAGCTCTCTCATTGGTAAAATCGTGACATTAAAAGCGGCTGTAGAAAGTGTTGAGGTCCTCAGCAAAGGTCTTATTATCCCCGGCGTTGGTTGTCTGTCGTCGCCTACTCTTGCCAATCATCATGTTCACGCCTTGCCAGGCTTGTTACAGATTGCTTTGCTGAAACTGTCTCTCAACTTTCTCTTTGTACGCTAGTTTACACTCACGAGCTTTAAGATTAATGTCCTTCTGTATACATGTGAGTTGTATTCTATCGTTCTTCATGTATGCTCGTTTCTTTTCGTTTAATAAAAATTTCATTTCTTTTGTGATCCAGGGCTTTTTGTTTGGGACAATTCTGAATTCTTTTTCTGGGAATACGTTGTTGACGCAACAATTTATATAATCCGTAATGACGTCACACATTCCTTCTAATGTTTGTTCTGCATCATAGAACATGTCCCAATCTGTACAAGCAAAACATCCTCGTAGGGTATCAATACATTCTTTGTTCCATGATTTGACAGTCTTAACAATAGCCTTCTCTGTTTTGAACTTCTGACGATATGTGGGCAGCAAATACACAGAATTATGGTCCGAAGCTCCTAGGGGTGGTTTACTATATGATTTGTAGGCGTTCTTGATGTTACCATAAGACAAGTCAAGGATCTTGTCTTTCCGTGTACAACATGTTACATACTGATTGTAGGTGGGGAGCACAGACTTCAGGGTACATCCATTAAAATCTCCAAGTATGAATTTCGGCGCATCAGGACAAATCAGTTCTAGGGATTAAACATGACTATGAACTACATCAGCTGCTTGTTTGTTATCGGCACTGGGTGGTATGTAGACACTCGCAGCAAAGATCTGACCGAATTCACGTGGTAGATAAGTAGGCCGCATAGACACTGATAGAAGTTCGATGTTTGGTGAGCATATCCTTTCTCTCACAAGATAGTTACGACACCACTTTTCATGTATTATATACATACATACGCCTCCTCCAATAGATTTCCCTGTAGCATCTGAATCTCTGTATAATCGAACTGGAGTACCAAATCCTTCCAAACAGAGGGTGTTTCTGTCCACGGAGGGTGATAGCCATGTCTCCGTGAAACATAGAATGCAACTGTCTCTGAATTCGTACAAATATTTAGTGCTTGCCGAAAGTTTGTCCAGTTTATTCTTAAGAGACCTCACGTTTGATAATAGAAAAGTTTGAATAGGTGGTCTTGATTTGCGCGCCCGAACTCGTCGGCGGACTCCTCCCGGCTTACCTCGTTTCCTAGTAACTTTTGATCCTGAATTTGAATTTGAATTATTCCCCTTGTCTGATGCACATTCCGGGGGGCAAGTCTCTAAGTCCTTTCAATTCCAACGTGGTTTCCTGCAGCGCCAGTGGCTCTTCACGTCCATACTGGTGCCAATGACGTCCATCTTGGTTCGCCGTTACGGAGTCCACTAACGGCCTCCATGCAAGACGATGACACACAAATATACTTAGCGTCATCGCTAAAATCACACACCGTTGGAATCCACACATACTTGCAGGTTTGTTAAGCACAAAGATACGGTTCCTCAAAACGGTTCATTCGCAGGAAGACGACTCCTCGAGTCGTTTAAAAACAAACCATGAAAACAGCAGGTCCCCTTCCTGCGAATGCTACCAGTAGCCAATTATACAAAACAATTGACAGCCAGTGTGAGTTTAACGATTTAATTCCCTGTGTTGGGGGCCGTTTAAGAAACAAACCAACTAAGATATCTGTTAATGGACATTTTTATATTTACAAAGCAGACAGTATACAAATGTACAATTCAGCAGTAGATTCAATGGACATTACTGGAGTTTCACAATATGGGAGGCAGCATCAGCGAAGTGTAGAACGTCGATATCCCCCCTCCGTAGCATGTCTTTCAAGTTGCCGAGTCTTCTCTGGACGTCCTGGTACTTCTTTTTCTTGGGAGGGAGGCGTTGAACAGCGGCATACTGGACCAGATGGATCTTGTTCTTTTGTTCAGATGTCAGGAACCGGATGAGCTCGAAGACGTTTGGATGGGCCTTGGCGATGGAACCAAAGACTGCACAGTGTCGCACGAACCGGTGATTTCAGGATTCTGGTTGTAGTCTACCTGGAGGCCGAAGTGTTGGGCTTTCCTCCACGCACACTGTGTAAAATGGAAGAAACAGCTCTTCCATGTGGTACCAGGTAAGATAGACATCGTGCATTCTTGGCTGCTATCTCAAAGTCCATCTGAAAGAAGAAAATGAAACACATTACGAAACGTACACATAAACTTTAGAAGGTATTAAGTATTATTCTGAAACATGTCTTTCTGGCATCATTATGTTGTAAACAACCTTTACATAAATATGTGACTTCGGATGCAAACGTCTATATATTAGAATTACCAACACGTAATAGTAAACGTACCTGAATCTGGTTTGGAAGCAGCTGAAAGCCTCCTTGTGCAGCAGCATTTCTGACGAGACGAAAAGCTCGTTCATACGTGACTTGTCGCTTGTCCGGTAGGAGCAAGGAAAACCAGAGGTAACATCTGGTTGCCAACCATCGCATGCAGAGTGTAGAGCTGATAGACGATAGTTGGTGTAGGTGGTTTCAGCCGCATAGAGGTGTTCCAGGTTTTCAGGTGGAGAAACCAAGGATCTTGTTTTCGTCGCCATCGTCAATGATGAGGAAGCGGTGGCCGGATAGGTGTCGGGGATGGCGGACCTGGAAATGTCTTCTTCCTGGTACGGTATAGGAAGTCCTTCTTGCTGTGGAACGTCGGTATAGCTTCTACCAGGGATCGTGTCTCATCTGTCCAGTCTCCATCTCTAAGGGTTGACACTCCTTCTTCATACAAGGCAGGCATCGGTGTGAGAGTCGTTGCAGCCTTGGTTTTGAGATTTTGAAGAGTCTCTTGCACCTAAAAAGCAAAAGAATAAATTATTATTATGAAATACACAAATCAACATAATATGAATATGCATTGTTTTCTGATTTATTGATATGTGATCTGTGTATATGTTATTTTACATGTCTCGTTTATAATAAAGTTATGTATTGTTTAACTTATCTTTGGACAGGAGGATGGTTATGGTTGTGGGCCCCCTTCGTCAGGGTGTCATTCACAGTGGAAACAGTGGCACTGCAGCCTCTGGGGCTACATTTCCAAGAAACCCAGCTCCCATTCTTTCTTTTACCAATTCTATACATAAATCCAGCCCCACATTAATACCTGCATGTAATCTCGGAGTTGATTGGAGTGAACACTGTTTGTTGCCAATCAGGGCCTGTAGTTACTTTGAAAGGACCCACTGACGGCAGTCCCTTGTTAATCCCTTGTTATAACAACATCAATCATCAAAGACAAACTGGAGGTCCCCTTCCTACGAATGGGAAATTTTGGAGAGTCGACGTCCTGAGAATAACCCCCTTAAAACTTACTGACTTGTGTAAATACACTGTATAAAGACAATGGGAGCTCTGTTGATGTCTGTCGCCAGCAGAGCAGCGCCATCTATCAGTCCATTGATGTACATTTTTCATTGAAAACTAATGAAGAGTGATTTTTTATGATAAATAGAATATCACCCTTGTGTCTTCTGATATCAAGCAAGCCTCGGGTATTTGTAACTCCATCAGCTTGTGGTGATATATTTGATATCAAAAGACACTCGGGTAAGATTCTCTATTTAGCAGACCGCCTCCGTGGTGTAGTGGTTAGAGTGTCCGCTCGGAGAGCGGAAGGTCGCGGGTTCGATCCCCGACCGCGTCATACCAAAAGACGATCAGATATGGTACTTGTTGGTCCCTGCCTGGCGCTCGGCATTAATGTGTACAACAAGGACTGGTCGGCTCGGAGTCAGTATAATGTGTCTGAGTGGGGTATTCGTGCTTCACTGCGGCATGATATCTCAGTGGGCTGGCACTATAAAACCAGCCGCACATACACATACACACGCATGCACGTCGTCATATGAGCGAAATATTCTCAAGCACGACGTTCAACCCAATTTCACCTTACCTCACCTCACCTCACCTCACCTCACCTCACCTCTATATAGCATGCAGATCAGTGCTGAGGACCCAGTTGATAACAAATAACTTCAATTGCATTAGCACTGACTTTACCATAGACAACAAGAAACTGGAGACCGTCCGTCCGAACACCTTGAACCTTACTCGACAGCCCCCCGCCCCCCCCCCTTGAATCCGCCAATGCACACACACACCACCACCATATAGTTTCGTGCGTTACAACCGTTAACGATCACGGGACTAACAGTAAACAATATTGTTTCGTATCGACTGTTTTCCTTCGGAGTTTATTAGGGATAACGTCAAGGGCCACATTGCTTCCCTGGTTATTCAGTAAAATCTACCGTGTTGAACGGACGCGTGGCTTTTGTGTGAAGTGGGATGTTGTCAGTCGGCTCTTTACGAACTATTTTTGTAAGACAGAATAAGAACACACTTCAAAGCTCTCTCAAACCTTTTCCCGTTTTAACTAGTTATGCTATATGCATTTATTCAGGCCCAAAGTTGTTGGATACCGCTGAACAATAATGATTGTCCTTGGACACATTGTTAACTGCTATTGTTAAACAGTGTTACATTACATTGTTTCGGTTACGATTCACTTGGGTCCCCACATGGGTACAATGTGTAAAGCCCATTTCTGGTGTCCCCCCGCCGTGATATTGCTGGAATATTGCTAAAAGCGGCGTAAAACCATACTCACTCACTCATTCATGAACTATGCAACCTGAAACCAAATAATATATTTTCAGGAGTTCTGGATCAAAGTATTTTTTACAAATTCATCTTTACTTTTACCAATAGTACATGAATGGTCGATTGATTTAAAGTATGGAGTTGGAACAAATTCACACAGTTTGCTTTTTAAAGAAACTAGAACGAATGGCTTGTTTTTTTTAAAGAAGAATGTTACCGTCAATATGAGCATATGCTACTTAAATTTGTAATAACAAAATAGTCCCCCCGTTTTTACCCTTTGCATGATGGCGAGTGGTTTCTAATGCTATCGGGGCGGTGGAGTAGCATAGTGGTTAAAGCGTTCGCTCGTCACGCCGAAGACCCAGGTTCGATTCCCACATGGGAACAATGTGTGAAGCCCGTTTCTCGTGTCTCCCGCCGTGATATTGCTGGAATATTGCTGACTGCGGCGTAAAACTAAACTCACTCTCGTGCTAGCAATCAGTGGTACGCCTGGTCCACACATCGAATGGTCCAGCCTCAATTATTTACAGACAGCTTCCATTTAGCTGGAATCTTGCTGAGTGCAGCGTTAAACAGCAAACAGTTTGTGTGTGTATGGTTGGTTGGATGGAAAAATATATAATCCGCGTTTTACGTCATATCATAAGAAGGCACGACAACCCCATTCTTCACCACAAGCATCGTCTCAGCAGGCTGAACGACAGGAATATACCTGTTGCACAGCAACGAAGACACATATTAAATCTGTCGGATTGTCATAAAGACTCATGATTGCATAGTTCGTACATATGCATGCATGCACCTGGCATTATACTTTAATCGCAGAGGTTACGGTGTTACGCAGATTTCATAAAGGACTTCCGCATTTATTTACATTCAAACAACCTTGGCACGTGACAACCCGTCTGAAATCGATCTCTGGTTCATTGCCAGTCGAACTGGGTCTCGTCTTAGTTTGCCGGTCGTATGCGTCGCATTCACATAGACATTAGTCTAAAATTATTTTACCCCATTCCCTCATGACCCGTAGCCATGTGCGTGGTGAATCTTTGTTATTTTATTTCATACGATTTCGTATCATAAGGATTTGCACATTAAACAAATTCGTTTTGTTAAGAATATGTCAAAAATATTAACAACTACGCTATTAAAGGTATCGGCATGACACCAGCTATCACTATGTTCCTCAAAACTGGGGTAAATAGATCAGCGAATCCAACCACGTGAAGTTGTCTGTCTTTATGCTGGTTGTTGCTGTTGAAGGATGCCTACCGCCTCTACGGATTCGGAAAAGAAGGGCCCTATTGAGGCCCAAACTCCCATAAAACAAGCTATCGCTATTGTGGAGCGTAAGGTCCGCAATCTAGAAAAGCGAAAGGTGAGACCGTGATGTCTTAGTTTGAAATATAGAGTTGCAAATTTTGCACTTGTCAAAGACGGAAGCGTCATTTTTCGAGTAGGATCGAGAACTTTTCATGGGTTGCACATAGCTTTACGATGTAATTACAATCGCTGAAGTTGTTAAACTTTGTAGATAATTTTAAAACAATATGTTTATATCGTTAATGATACGTCAGGAGTGACTATGATTTGTACAGAGGAGGTTTTGCAAATCTTCATAGCCCACAAGCAAACCAAGATGGCGGAAATATCCACAAGCGGAATCAAACGACACAGTGCTATTGGCAAATAGAAAGTACTGTCACGTTTAGTGAACTGCAGATTTATAAATCCCAGATCGACAGTAGCAATAGCTCTTTAATATAAGAGAATAATTAAAAATGACGAAAACTATCGGCAACATTACATGATTGTATCGAGTAACTGTGGTTACAAGTCCGCGACATCAAATATAGCCATGATTCACTAGACTTTGGAGCATGCTCACTCAGAGTTTAACTTTTTATGTTGCTTTGTCAGCAGACACGTAAAAGGGTTTTGTACTTTATTAGGCATCACTGCAGTATGTGAGTTGCAATGCATTGTGTTGACGGGGCGGTGGGGTAGCCTAATGGTTAAAGCGTTGGCTCGTCACGCCGAAGACCCGGGTTCGAATCCCCACATGGGCACAATGTGTGAAGCCCATTTCTGGTGTCCCCCGCTGTGATGTTGCTGGAATATTGCTAAAAGCGGCGTAAAACCAAACACAGTCAGTCATTGTGTTGACAGACTGTTGCTCTTGCTTCTTTGGTCCAGATTCCTTTTCAATACTTTGGTTTAGAGAAGGTTGCCCCAATACTCTATCCTCAGACCTTAGATGGCCTTTCTGATCCGGAACCCCATCACAAGGGTTAATACAAGTATTTACTGTTTTAGCTTATAAATCACTATATTTACCTCTGAGCTGAATAAAAAGACCAGTTTAAATCTGTACCCTCAATTATTCAAACACGGTGAAAACATAGAAAGTTAAATGATATAATGAGTAAACATATTTGATTTTGCGGTTGCCACACTCAGCTATTTCATGGCCGTCTGTAAATAATCAAGTCTGGACCAGACAATACAGTGATTTATATAGTGAACATCGATCTATGCAATTTGGAAACAGTGACCATGGTGACGTGTCAACTAAATCTGTAAGCCTGACCACCTGATCCAGTGTTAGGGTCGGGGTTAGAATTGGTCATCAGCAACCTGTGCTTGTAAGAGGCTATTGTCCCATGGCAAGCATGAGTTGCTGAAGATCAATTCAGACCTAGATGGCCATAGATTTGAAGGCAAGTGTTTTAGAAATCATTATGTTCCAGTATTCTGTAGACTTACGATTCATTTCCTTTGAAGATTTTGTAGTAAGGTGTGTTCCAAATGCGTGAACCTATTTGAAAAAAACCCCACTTGGGGCCAGTCCAAATATTAGTTGTTTACCCTGTTTATAGGGAGTAGCAAAAAGATTGATCAGTTCAGCCACTAAGATAGTAAGATAGTTAAAGATTATGCGTTGACAGTTATATGATAAATGCATTGTGGCTTCTATTCTATGGGGTCTAAACATTTTATACCACATTTGTTGGACATCTGTTGTTAGTTTACCTATGTACAAGATCGACATGTGGTTATTTGATATACAGAATGTCAAGTAAAAAAGATTCTGTTAGCTCCAACCTTCTCACTTCTCGTTGTCTGCTTTCCTTGGTGTTAATACTTACTGCAGTGAGATGTCGTACACAGTGGTATAAAGTAACCGACTACGTAATCAACGAAACAAGGTGACGTCACATTTTGTGGGCACATGAATGGGTGATGATTGCAAATGGCTTCCGTAAACAAACGTTTCCTTCACGAGTGGAATATTAGGCATTTTCAATTTGCTGAATCAATGAATAAAATAATCAGTGCGTATACAAAATGAAATCATGCATTTAAAACATGAATTCCGCCGCACTTCCCTTATATCCACTAATCAAGGTTACGCGAGTGTATTTGCTAATTACTTTTTCTGCATACTTGCTGATAGCCAAGAGCTGACACCCATGAAAGTCCGGGTTAGAATTAATCTTCAGCAACCCATGCTTGTCGTAAGAGGCGACTAACAGGATTTGGTTGTCAGACTTGCTGACGTCTTGGTCGACACATGTCATTGTATCCCGGTTGCGTAAATCGATGCTCATACTGTTGATCACTGGATTGTCTCGCCCAGACTTAATAAATTCCACACCGCTGCCATATAGCTGGGATGAGAGACTTACAGGATGCGAATTCCTGTATCCTATATGCATAAAAATTGACAACGGATGCAACGAAATTTATTAGTGCATCCACAGGGATACAGAAAAAGTCTAAGTACTTTTTGTAAAAATTCCAATCAAGTAACAGTAAGTTATCACTGAGTTTGCTACTAGCTGGATTATGGCATCATTTGCATTTTAATTACTGTAACAATGTGAGGATCATGATATGCAATACAATAAAACTAACAGTATTAATAATAATCATTAAGTGTCTGGGACCCCCATTTTGTAGTCAAGGACCCCTGAAAATTAAGAGTATGACATGCAAGCCAACCAATCAGCTCCTTAACATGATTAAAATAGTCTCTTTGGAAGGTGGAAAATAAGAACTGTCTAAATAGAACAACATTTGATTTGAACTTTCAAAGTGCAAATCAGTATTTCTGTTAGCTGGAAGGCGATTGAATCAGACTATATAGTCCGTTTGGCTTAAAAGAGCACCGATGAATTGCAATCTAACTCAAAAACTAATAAACATAAAATACTCAATGAAACACTGATCATAATCAAAACCTCAGACCAACTCGGTGAGGTTTTTGCAGAATATATGTCTGATGTTTTGATTATGATCAAACGGACTATAGTATGTGTTAAGACCAGCTTTGTGTTAAGTCAGTCATGTCAATATTACCTTGTTATAGCATTTTTCTCAGAGTAAAGATCAATCATGTGACATTGAGACTACTTGGTATTTTATCGCCAGGATGTTTCCTTTTATGCACATACCATGAGTGGAAATACTGAAGGTTTCAGTGGAAGGATCATATTACTTGTTAGTCACGATATAATGCTCATCTCATGCTTAATCTGGTATCACTCACTGAAGATAAAAAATGTGATTGTATTCAAGTAGGCTAAGTTTGCCTTATGAATAGTTAAATGAATTAACCATCTCTGTTGAAACGTGGCTGTGTCTTATTGATCTAGTTTACTCATACAAGCGAGTCTACAAAATCCCTTCTGGAGACGTATTTTTTTTCTGTGTCAGTGTAGTGCATTTGCATGTGTACTAGTTATACACAAGTTCATTTCACTAGCTATTGACAATACAGACATCACTTAGAGATCCATTGTATTTCCAGGACGTAGTGTTTACATACCTTTGAAGTATTAACAGTCATTCTCAGGCTGATGTAATATTGTTAATCCTTTACTTCATTAGCTGTCATACGACCTTGATTGCTGCTCACACCTTTGACCACTTCTTTGTTAGGGCTGCAACGATTCATCTAGTCCTCGATCCGATTTTTGATATTGGACCCTCCATTCGATCATTTTCAATTCGATACTTCATAAAGTGAAAACATCAATTTTCAGAGTTTATTAAACAAAAACATATCACACTGAAAACTTTTTCCAAGATTTGGCTAGGAAATAAGGAATGTAGATGATGTAACCTTAATTAATATTGGTATGTTTGAACACTTACTTACTCCTCTTCATGCTCTTAGCACATAAGACCGATACTAGTGTTTCTAATGCTGTCTATCTTGGGCCCATTGCTGCTCCTGTCCCCAGGTACACCCCGCATCCTTCACCTCTGCCTCCACAGATCTTCTCCATGTCTCCTTTGGACGTCCTGTGTTTCTTTTTCCTGTTGGTGTCTATCGCATTGCAACCCTTGGTATGGAATCTGGGTGCATCCTGCAGATATGACCGATCCAACGCCACAGTCTAACAGCACTCAAATATCGAATCGAAATAGTGGTAATGGTTATCAAAACTAAGGTGTCAGATTCGATTTTTGATGAATCAAACCAAATCATTGCATCCATATTATTCGTCATATCCAGATTCTCAACTGTTCTGCAACTGATAACTACAGTGTTAAGACAGCATTCATCTCTCGTGTGTGTGAATCAATGAAAAAATAGCAATATTGCTTGCACATGATGTCCAGCCATTTGCTTTACATTGGGCGTGCCCATTTCTGGTGTCTCCTGCCGTGATGTTCCTGGAATATTGCTAAAGTGGCGTTAAACCTTACGAACATTGGGTACTGACTTTCAGCATCTTGCCAATCTCTGTCTGAGGTAGCTTCAATCTCGCAGCAAAATGGCCGCTGATGGAAATTTGAGTTTGACAGAAGAACTTTTTTCTCTGGATCAACTGGGAAATGGGAAAGTGGAGTTAACAGCCTGCACCCTCAGTCTGCTCTGCATCTTTAAAGTAGTAAAATTAACAGTAAAAAAATTAATCTGTTCATCAAGGTTTTGTCTTCAATGGGCAAGCAAACAGTAGTCACACAACATTTTGAAATTGCAAGTTCTGCTACTTGTTACACATTGAATGATTGACTAATTTGCATGCTCTAATTAATCAGTGGTTGCAACACATCCTTTGTTTGTTTGTAAACTTACTGTGTGTTTTGTTTCAGACTAAACTTGATAACATCAAGCAAAAGGCGGCCTCTGGGGGTCAGCTGGAGTTAGACCAGAAGGTGAGTACGTGTCATGGTTCTCCAATAACACTTCCAGGGATAGAAATGCAATTATTTCGAAAGGTGCCACAGGGCGCAAGACAGATACTTTAGGTGTGCCTCTGTGAAAATTTGTGCCCATACCTCTTGATGATCCATACTTGAAACATCACAACAATTATGTCATTTCAGTTTATTGTTTAATAAACCTGTAAAACTGAGAACAGGATTTCCTGAACTCTGTCATTGCAGGAATAGTTCAGCTTCATTTGTCCCCGGAAATATAAACTAACCCGCAAACTATGTTGTCATTGAAAACATGATTTCCTGTCACAGGCACTGTAATTCAAAATGGCCGATATCTTCCGTGTCCTCCCATTACGCAGACAGCCAGTTCGCAGACACCTTAAAACAACATTTACGGTTCAGTGAACAGATTACCTACTACCTGTTACCTACACATTATAATGGAATAGTCCAAATAAAAACACAGGAACAAACATATCTTCCCATAAGACAGACCTCCCAAAATTTTATGGTTGGTTGCATAAGGCTTAATTAAGCTGTACCCTTGCCAAATAATGGTATGTTCCCAGATAAAAAAGACAACATTAGGTATTAACTATAGTTTTATCAATTCATGAAATGAATTATGATTTTTATTGCATCGACATATATGTTGACATCAACATATATTTCACATTTACCTGTAAATATTGTCAAAAACATTAATTTATATATATGTACATCAACACATATTTTCACATTTACTTGTGAATATTATCAAAAACAATAATTTATATACATGTACCTATCAAGCATATGAGACAAGGCACCATATTATTTTACATCATGTTTGTCAGTTCACAGATAACATTTATTAGAAAGTCACTTCAAGTCACTCAAAGTCACTCCATCAGAGGCACTGGTAGGGAACTTGGTTACAGTGAGAGTGGAGTCTTTTTGATTTTTGTGACAGAAACTTTAATTTGTGACAGTCTTTGCAATGATACGTGTTATGATAAGATAAATGGTAATTATAGCTTTAGTTTGTGGTATTAAAAACTATAATATTCACAATGTATTCACTTGTAAACTAGGAGAGATAGAAATGTGTTGTTAGTGACACTGGGTGCAGGGATTTACATCCTATACGCATAAAAATTGACAATGGACGCAACGAAATTTATTAGCCCATCCACAGGGACGCAGAAAAAGTCAAATAATTTTTGTAAAAATTCCAATCAAGTTATCAAAGAGTTTGATACAAGCTGGGTTATGGTATCATTTGCAATTCAATTACTGTAACAACTAGTGTGATGATCATGATACACAATACAATAACAGTATTAATAATAATATTATTAAAGTGTATGGGACCCGCATTTTGTTGTCCAGGACCCATGAAGTTTAAGAGCTTGAGTCACATGGACCCTCAAAAAACAGGACTCAAGGTAAATCCCTGCTGGGTGAGCTCATTAATTACATAGGGGTGGACAGCATTGCTCAGCTAATTAGTGTACTCATTGAGTCTGTCTTATGGGAGGTCTGTCTTTTGGGAGTGAACCAAATGCCCAGCCCATGTAAAAATGAGATTGATAGTACCAGTAAATAGTTTCATGGGGTGCAAAAACTGTTTTTCAGTAATTCTAATTGGTCATATTTATTACATTTTCCATTAATTGAATCAGTGCAAAAATATTTCATCCGTGGCACACAAATCAAGCAATATTTTGATCACCGAGTTCAAAATAGACCAATCTTTTTTCTATTTTGGATGTTGCTTTATTTGGGTAGAAAACAACTATGTTGAGATTTTCACTTCTCAAGGTCTTAACAGAATAGTGTCTGTGCCTAACATTCATAGCTTCATACCTGTGAAGGTCCAGGTTAGAATAGTGATCTTCAGTAACCCATGCTTGTAGTAAGAGGCGACATTGCTCAGATCAATGCTCGTGTTGTTGATCACTGGATTGTCTGGTCCAGACTCGATTATTTATGGCCGCCACCATATAGCTGGAATATTGCTGAGTGCGGTGTAAAACAAAATGCACTCACTCATAGCTTTATTCTTTTATCCCACTGAAAAAGGATGTTGTATTTACACCACTTATCTGATTATCATGGACAGTTAGAATAAGGATGTGCTCTTGCAAAGTTAATATTGTTCTTAATTTTTTATCACAGAATGCAATCGAACATTACGAAGAGGTTATCCAAACGCTGGAGTATTCGAGGGAGCTTCAGAAACAGTTTGCTGCTATCAGCAATGAGGTGAGACCATCAGGACATACCATGTGAAGTAATTGACCAGGCATATTTGTTTAGGGTTCAGGGAAACACAATAATTGATACACTCTAAGCACATACATCATGACTGATATTATTACCTTGGATAACCCAAGCTGTAAGGTGTTAGAAGATTAATAGTCAAATGACTTATCCCACCGGGTACTCACTGGCTTAAGGTGAGACCACATGTATCACATGTGCTTCGTTGTGTGGCAGGACTGAAACTCTCAGGAGTCAACTGCACAAGGACTTCATGACCAACGTTGATTAACTCTTTTGTGGCCTGGGCTCTATTTGTGGTTTTCTGATTAATTGAAATAATCGAAGATTGGTAGCAGTGACCAAACGACCAAGCAATTGATCACATTTTCTCATAATCGAACACAAAGGATTTTGTAACTACTGTTTTAGTGTTTAAAACACTTGAAGATGGAACATATCTTAGAACTTGTCAGGGCATGAAAACATGTTTAAATCTTAGAAAACTCACTTCACTAACTGAAAAGTCGTGACCGCATATTTCTTGAAGACTACAGGACGTACATGATATATTAGTCGTCACTTTAAAGTAGCAAGTTGCATCATTTTACATTGGATGTGCAGTTTCTAAATAAAACAAAACACAACAGAGAACCATGTTATACTTATCTGCAATAACAACCTGACTATGAAAATCTGATAAATGACATGAACCAATTTCTTTCGATGATTGCTCCTTGGTAATGAACCAATCAATTGTGAGATTTCAACCAATTCCCAACACAAGGCTCTATGCCCAAGACCACACCCCACCAGAAATTGTAGTTGTCTGAAGCCAAAAAGGGTCTGAAGCTTAAAATATTGGGTTCAAAGAGAAATATCTTTTTGTAGGAATCTGCATGTTCAGCCAATTAGTTTACAATGCATCGAATTCATGTATTGTATTTTTAAATGATTATGTGCTGAAACCTTTTTTAGGTGATTCTAAATTATTAAATAGCAACATCCGTTCCTAAAGGCACAAACTTTTTACATCCTTGTTTAGGCTGTTTTATCTTTGTATCTTTTTCAATTATTTGTGTATAAGGATCTGGGGTTTACGTCAGTATGTGTAGGAGGCAGGAGTTTGTGGTTTACTGGGGCGGTGGGGTAGCCTAGTGGTTAAAGCGTTCGCTCGTCACGCCGGAGGCCCGGGTTCGATTCCCCACATGGGTACAATTTGTGAAGCCCATTTTCTGGTGTCCCCCGCCCCGATATTGCTGGAATATTGCTAAAAACGGCGTAAAACCATACTCTGTCAGTCAGTCAGTCGTGGTTTACTCTTGGTTTATTCGGAATCAGTCCCCAGTTTTTGCTGCTTAGCTTGTAGTGGCAAAGGTTATGAAGTTAGACTGCTTGTTAAGATTGTGGGTTTCTTCTTGTAGGCTGGGAAACTGATGAAGAAGCAGATGAGGAGAGAGAAGTTAGATCGCCAGCTACATGAGATCAAACGGATCCAGGAGCTGCTCCAAGTCCAGAACCTTCTGGACAGTCTGGGCTCCCAGAACATACGCTCTGACTTCCAAACGGGCAAACATGGGGCTGTGGTACGTATTCCCATATTACCACGGTAGGGTTGAAGGTAAAAATAAATATTCTGACCAATATGCACCTTGGTATTTTCTATTATGACAAGAGTATTTGCAATTTAGCTGTTCTAGTTTTCAGCGAAAGTGTTTTTCTTATGTTTCAACTTGAGCTGATTATTGTGATATGAATCCTGGCCATGTCAAATTATTTCATAATTTATGGTAGAAAAAGTATCACGGGTAACTGTTGTGCAGGTTCTAACAGAGGAAAACTTGAACCAGCTGGATGAGCTGTACCAGCTGATCAGCCCCACGCGGGAAGGGGAGGACTATCATAAGAAACTGAACGCTGCCGCCGAGCACATCGTCTCCCTCCTTGAGGGCAAACAAAAGGAAGTTATTGGGACAACGTACAAGGATTTGAAAGAACTCATTGACCTTATCAGTGGATGTGGGTACTTCGAGGCAGTTCAGAAGATTGAGAATGAGGGTATGCACTAAACAGATTAACCTAGGCCGTGCTGTTGCAGGATGCATGCAGTATCACTGTACAGCCTGGCATGGTTGGAATTTAACCAAGTTTTCTGTTCAGTCATGAGCTTTCAGTTCTGTAATTCTTAACTATTGGTCATTAAAATTTGGTCATTGTGATTTGAGATAGAAAATTTTGTCAGTTTCACTGTGTTTTCATGTTTGTGGATGTCAGGTGGTAAATTCTTCTTCTTTCATTAGTGTGTCCACATGTTCTTGAATCTTAAATTAATAGACCCGTGAAGACCCAGCTTAGAATTGATCTTCAGTAACCCATGCTTGTTGTAAGAGGCCGACGGGATCGGGTGGTCAGGCTCGCTGACTTGGTAGACAGATGTCGTCGTATCCCAACTGCGTTGATCGATACTCATACTGTTGATCACTGGATTGTCTGGTCCAGACTCCATTATCTACAGACGGCTGTCGTCAATATAGCTGGAATATGGCCGAGTGCCTGTCTATTCACTCAATTTTAAGTTAATAAATGCTGTCTTCTGGCCTAATGTTGACTGTATATTTATAAAATTTGTTTAAGATGCACTGCAGAATTTTGCAGTCTGTCAGGCTATCGTTGTCTACCCATATGACAACTTTGTAGTTACACGATTGATGTCTGTTTTAGAGAGTGCTGCCAAAGCTGCAGCTGCTGCAGTTGAGGTTGTCGAGGAAGCTGTTGAGGATGACGGAGGTGAGGATGTGGAGTCGAGTGAGGATGGTAAAACTGAGTCCCAGCCGGATGAACCTGCCCTGGATCTCCCAGTTAGCCAGCCACCACAAGAGACCATGAATCAGACTGTCCCCCCACAGCTCAACAACATGGCAACCCAGGGTGGACAAGCTGCGTACTATGCTAACGAGGTGTTTCAGCAACCCAGCCAAAGACCCATTGATGAGATCGTATCCTCAGTGCAGGGCAGTTTCAACTTTCTTCAGGAGTCAACCATTGATGTGGACTGTAAGTTTGCACTGCAAAACGAGGGAATCAAGTCTTAAAAAATTAAATCTTTATGGATGACTTGAACAGCATGTTGGGATTGCTGGTTATCAGATATATTTATTCAGATAGTACTCTTGAAGTTGGAACTCTAGCTGACTGTCAACGAATAGATTTTCATTCTTGATGAAACAGTTTGCAGGCATTTATGGATTAGATTGATGAAATGGGATGTAATATATTTGAATTTGAATAATTATTGCCAGGTATGTAGGGTGCAAGTATTGGCACATTGCCTTAAGTACAGTGCACAGGTTACAAATCCGCATCAAGTAATGTTGGTCGTGAAGAGTAGATGGGAAGATGCTTTGACAAGCTAACTCCTGAGTGTTTCTAGCGCTTGCTGAGACAAGTGGTTTTGTCTGAAATATGTCTGTTCTCCCAGAGAAAATGGAAATGAAATAGCAAAATGTCCAAGCCAAATTATAACTTGTTAGTGTTCATACATCTTCTGGTGTGAAGCTTCGTATACATAGGTTGTGCTTTGTTTTACAGCAGCTCCTCACATTGACCCTGCAGTTGTTGCTGCTCAGCCCATGCCCAGACCTTCAGCTCAACCCACGCCGGACACAGATTCACGGACTCGATCTGGTTTCGCAACCCAGGCGTACGATCAACAGAACAATCCAACACCAGCCCAGACAAGTCAACACACCAGCAACAGCTTAGCAGAACAGCAGCAACAGAGATATCAGTCAGCAGAACAGACCACACTGTCACAGCAAAACATGGACTACCCCTCCTCGCAGCAGTTTCGTCAAAACGCCTTATCACAAAATATCCAGACTGAGTCTATGTTTCCACCAGCTGCAGAGGACTCGCACGGAATGATGAACCAAACTGGATCTGACAATTCCATGGGGCAATACGATATCCCACCCTCCATACCACTCCCACAATCTCAGGTGAGCTGGAGTGTTGTTGGGCCAAGTTCTACAGTGTGAACATAGCATCTATTCTTCTGTCTGTGGAGGGACCTGGGGCAGAAGAACAGAATGTTCGATAAAAAATTATAAATATTCTAGAATATTTTAGTTGTAACATCTGTATGATATCTGTCCATTTCCGAAGGTCGCGGGTTCGATCCCCGACCGTGTCATACCAAAAGACGTTAAAATATGGTACTTGTTGGTCCCTGCCTGGCGTTCGGCATTAATGGGTCCAACAAGGAAGGACTGGTCGGCTCGGAGTCAGTATAATGTGTCTGAGTGGGGTATTCATGCTTCACTGCGGCATGGTATCTCAGTTGGCTAGCACTAGAAAAACCAGCTTCAGTCTGGGCTAGTACAAGCAGCTGCACATACACACACACGCATGCACATCGTCATATGAGGAAATATTCTCAAGCACGACGTTAAATCCAATTTCACCTCACCTGTCCATTTCCATGTTTGTTTAATAAAGGGGAGATAAGTAAGGTTTGTCCTTAACAAGTTCTCTTCCTTGTTTGCAATGTGCGTTACATTGTGACAATGGTTATTTTATTGACTAATGATAGATATACCTTCACACACATCCATGCGAAACACAATGAAACTGAATATATGAAAACATTTACATTATATGAAACATAAAATAGACAGGTATATAAGATACTCATCCGAGTAGTATCAATCTGGATGGACAGAGGTACATCTGTTTGTTATCTAGTATGTTTTACTCATGGAGTCGACTCACTTAAATTCCAGAGGGCAGTAGGATAGCCCAGTGGTTAGTGTTGGCTCGCCACGCCAAAAAACGGGGTTCGCTTCCCTGCACGGGTACAATGTGTGAAGCACATTTCTGGTGTCCCCCTGCCGTGATATTGCTGGAATATTGCTAAAAGCGGCGTAAAACCCAACTGCCCCATCGCTTAAATTCCAAAGGGGAAGCCAGTGTCTCACTGTAAACAGCAGTTTTGCAGCCTTGAATGTTAAGGGCTTTGTTTTCATTGTATTGTGATTTTGTTTGATATTTAAAGATGATGGACAGATCAGCACTTCCAGTTGACCACATCAGAAGTATTTACTTTATGGACTTCTATTCTGACATGCTTGCTGTGTGTGATTGAATACAGAGGATCTGTATTTTTCCATGTTTTCAATAACAGGATAACCAACAGCCCAACATTTCCAATCAGCCGGAGAAGAAGTTTACAATGAACGCAGCAGCGCCGGTTTTCCAGTCGATGTATTCACAGGCTGGCATTCAGGAACAGATTGGTGATGGTCCCAACCACGCATCTCAGAACGCCGACTCAAATGGAGCTAACACTTTCCAGAGTAAGACAGACACAAATTTACTTGAATTTGTCTCATAAAGTTACTAGGGGCAGTGGGGTAGCCTAGTGGTTAAAGCGTTCGCTCGTTCGCGACACGCCGAAGGCCCGGGTTTGATTCCCCACATGGGTACAATTTGTGAAGCCCATTTCTGGTGTGATATTGCTGGAATATTGCTAAAAACGGCGTAAAACCGTACTCAGTCAGTCAGTCAGTCATAAAGTTACTATAAGTCATTGTTAGTTTCCACTGTAGTTGTGGTATATCTGTGTATTTGGCAGTTATAGTTCAGTGTTCAATGGTTCGTGCTTAATTGGGAACACATTGTTTCAGATAACCGCTACCAGAATGACGGCTTCCAGCAGCGAGGTCCGCGAAGAGATGGGAGTGGTTACCGTGGCCGCGGAGGCCGAGGAGGTAACACTGGTGGCAACAACAGCAATATGCAGAACGGCTTTAACCGGAACGCCGGTGGGGGCAACATCAGTGGACAGAACTCGGGTCGCGGTGGGAGAGGTGAGTCAACGGTTTTGTGTGTCGTATATTTTCAGTCAGGTAGTGAGGACACAATCGTCATTGATTGCAGTCAACAAGGATGTGTAATATACTTTTGATATGTAACCATCAACCATTAAGGTAACTAAGGAAAGGATGTTGTCAGCTTTGAGTGAGATCTATTTATGGCAGTATTTTCATTGTCAAATCATAATTTGGGTTTCAAAGAGGATAATTCAATAGGTAGTCTTACCGTTTTCTTTCTGAAATTAACTAATCCAAGTAGACCGTCAGTGGAGCATCTGTAATGTTCAGTGTACATGTGTGTCTGTAACTATTTCTTATAGATATGCAAGATAATATATTAACAATCTGCACGGTATTGGTAGTAGTCTGGTTCATTCAGAATCCTTTTTTGAATAAATTTGACTTGAAGAGAATTATTGATTTGTAAAAGAACATAGTTAAGACAACATATTTGAAGGCTGTATGGCCAATTTAGATGAGTCAAGCTTTCTAGCAATTTCATTCGTACACGTTTCATTGGTGTAAGTAGGGATGGGAATTTTCTGCAGATACATGGAATTCTGTGGATTTGATCACGCTGGGTTCATTCTTGTGAATCATCTAAACCTGCAGCCCCCAAGTATCCCAGATCATTTTCCTCTTTTTTTGCACTCATACCCATTCTCATCCTTGTGTAAGTATCTAGCAAGTCTCTTAAGTGTATACCCATTTGTCTTGACAGGAGGCCAGTACCCAGGTTACACTTCCCGCAATAACTACCAGGCTGACAGTTACCAAGGCTACAGCAACAACAGTGGAGGTGGTTTCAACCAGGGCTACAAGCAGCGAGGTGGTGGGGGCGGGGGACAGATGAGAGGGTCTGGTGGCAGCGACCGGGGTGGCATGAGGAACAGTGGAGGTAGGACATTCGTCAGCGTTTAACTTAGTCTCATATGGATATACAGTCCAATCCCGATGAGTCGAATGCCGGTGTCTCGAATATTATGCATAACTCGAAGTACCTGTTATAGTTGTCATCATTTGAATACCGGTTACACGAATTCCGTCTCATAAATACACACGATGACTCGAGAAGGAAATTTGGTCCCATGAGATTCAAACAACAGCAATCTTGTATACATAAGCCGAAGTCAGTCAATGAGAAGTTGATTGGTGTAGCAAACTGATCCAATTAACAAACCAACGCGACTCACACCTTTCCACCATTGACAGGTGAGTTCAAAAGTCAGATTAGTGATTTTACGGAAATCACTGTCTGCTAATCAGACTGGAACTAATAAGGTGCCCCTATTAGTGATATGGGAATCATTAGATAAACAAATGCTTAGGCGGAGGAATTAGGACTGGATCATCTTTTTTTCTACCCTCATAGACGTACCTATGTCTCGAATACATCGATAAGTCGAATTTATTACTTGGTCCCCAGCGATTCGACTCATCGGGATTTGACTGTATTTGTGAAATTTTTGAATTAACAGTTTTTCTGGTGAAAACACCTTTATCAATGTTCGTGTGTTGCTCAGGTGCTAAAGGTCAGCTTGTCTTTTCACAAAAGAGATCATTTTATCAATCAAGGGATTGTGTGGTCCATTTTTAAGAACTATAATATTGCAGAGTTTGGTTTTGAGAAAAATAAACAGTTTGAAAATGTACCAGTATTTGGCAATTTAGATTTTATGCAGTCTTTCAGGATTGTTCAAATCTTAATAGTTGAAACCATTATTTCTCCCAAGGGATGCGTGGAGGAGGACCCTCAAGAAACAACGCCAACAACGCACCAAGAACTGGCAACGCTCGCGGTAATGGCGTCGGACGGCCAAACTCTGGAGGACAGTTCCAGCAGTAACTAAGGAAACGGAACACAAAAACAGACAATCTTTGCCAGTGATGGATACATTCTGCAACGATTTGTGACTTTGACAGGAATTTCATTGGTCCCACAGCTTGTGTTGATGATAATGCTCAAACCGCTATTTTAGTGTCAAACCGTTTCACCAGGTGTATGCAAAAGGGTGATTCCATGGAGTGGGTAGTTCCCTACCCAACCCAAAGCTTTGGGGCCTTTGATGTTTTTGTCAATGGAGGTGCTTCATGTTGCACAGGCAACGGGCAGATGTAGACGTGGGAAGGCAAATTTCAACGGACAACAACAAATTCACAGCATTTTAACATCCAACGTGGTATTTTTTTTCCTCATTTAATTTTTTTTTCAAAACTACACCCAGGTGTTTTGTAACAAGGAAACTTGATGGATCATGCTTGTTGCTGATTACCGAGATTCCCAGCTATCTCTGTACAGGAAGAACCCATATTCTCATCACACCATCGTTTTCTTTATTTCATTGTAGTGCTGAACTGCTGCACAGAGAAGGCTGGGAAATCTCTTGGCTCCGATCAAGTATGCCCAATGTGGTCAAGCAGATATTTAAGTAAACCTTTACCAAAAAAAAAAGCAAAAAAAAAAAGCAAAATAAGACAAATGGCAGGTCCTTGAGGGATCTATGACTAACGTCGTCATGGTCATCCAAGTTAAAATTCTATGCTAGAATGCAATTATTTGGTTGGTCAGCATTCAAATATTATTTGGGTCTTTGGATCAAGATCCCCTCATATTTTTTTTTCTAGCTTCTGCAATCAAATAAAAGTTTGTCAAAATCCAGTTCATGTTTGTTGTCAGTGGTGTAGTGGATGGCGTAGTGGTGTAGTGGATGGCGTTGCAAGGAGTGTGGAGGTTGGTTTTCTATCCTCTGGCACACAAAAGTGAAGAGATTGGTGTCTGCGTGATGTGTCTGAGTTATCCATGTTAAACAGCAGCATGATATCTCAGTGTGAACTCGCATTGCTGATGCGGCATTAAACAATATTCACTCACTCACTATCAGTGTGAAGTATCATCAGTAATTATCCTGATTCAAGAAATATAACCCATCTTCCCTTTTCACTTGTGACAGTGTCTTGGGGGAAAAGATTAGCCTTGCAGATGTCCATGATCTGGTTAAAACCGGTCATGTTATAAACTTTTGTCTGTCTGTCATGTTATGCAACTAAAACTAAATCTCATGCTGAGCCGAGATCTGCCATATTTTTGTGATTTGTTTGGGTGTGTTGTAAGCCATGGATTGCATAGTAAATTATCCTGGGATGGCAACAGCTCGAAGTGCTTGTCCACTATTACACAATGACTGTGGTTAATGTTGGCCTGCCCTGTCTCGGTGACAAGTTGATGGAATAGACTTCGTCACTACTTGGAAGATGTGGAACAAACTGAGGATGGTGAGGTCTGAGCTTCATTTGCCTACTTCCCAGCTGATCCAGTCTAAAATTTCGTGTTCCGCTGTCAAACTCATATAGCCCTTGGCAACCATTTTGGTTTGAGAATAAAGTGACCTCAGCGGCTGATAGTCAGTGGTCCATTATTAGGTGAATCGCTATAAATTGCTTGCAGGCGATTGCCCGTTTGCAAAGCACTCAAGGGTTTACTGCTATGAGTGTCACAAATCATGAGGTATATTTTTTAGACTGGAGGGAACATATTCAAAATATACCAGTGGGTACATATTAACCGGAGGCCCCATATTTCCTTGTCAACAATGAAATCAATCTATTTTCCAAGTTATCAAGCTATAAGAACAGTTGACAAACTATATTTGCTTAATGGTGTGATGCTGGCATGTTGCAAGCGCTTGCAAATCTAAAATTAACGTGTGCTGCACCCAAAGGGTAAAATACAAATAAATGATATGAATATAAATGGGTGTGGGGGTTGATAATCAGGTGTTGCAATATCTGTTGCTTGTGTACAGTAGAGTGCCTGATAGTGTGACATGAAAACAAAAATTGGGCATGTTGCTGGGGCCAAATGTCTCCCCTCAACTTGCTGAATATGCTTCTATCACAAATTTATCGCAAACCAAAACTTGTCATGCAGGTCCTCATTGTGAGTCTTAACCTTCATGTTGAAATGAACACATTATTTAGTTTAAATTCTTTAACATTTTCTCGCTCGTAAATAAAAGGGTTTATATGACTGTCCCAAGGAGTTAACCAAATATTGGCCAAACTTAGACTTGATGTGTAATTTAGAAAACTTTCATTGGGTGTATGATCCTTTGCCCTAAGAATGTTTGTAAGTACCATATCGATGCTTGAGGATTTGAAACATCTTAGACCAGGCACAAAGCATTCGTAACAAGCACAACATCAAACCTGTGTTAAAACCCCGCCTCCAGTGAATGCACGAACAACACGAGGAGCTCATTTGTACAAATTTTATTTACCATGAGATTGCACTTCAGTGTTGTTGTTAGGGATGAACTTCAAAATATACATCTGATCACCAGAGTCGACTACAGCTATCAACATGTACAACCTTCACCAGTAGGAAGTCGGCCACAGCCTCATCCTGGTCCACACCTTCAGTGGGGGGGCCACCACACCTTCCCACACCTTCAGTGGGGGCCACACATCGTACACAGTTTGATGGTAGTTGTTAACTGCCAGCCTGTGTTCGAGTGTTATGACAGTGGCACGTATACGATCGAGTCCTGACCTACAAGCCAGTGGATATGAGCCACAGTTCCGAGTATGTTGGCAGTGTACGACTAACCCAGAATCTTAACCAGGTATGAATTACGAAAACACAGTAAATTACAACTTATGAACTGAAAAGGACCACTAATTTCAGTAACTAGGGTGTAATTTGAAAAAAATATATACAGCAAACGGCCTGTACACAAGATTTGTTATAACCGTGTTCGTCATAAACATGGTTTTCTGTGTAAAAAATTAAAATGAACGGCCTTGAAACATTATTTCCTGATTATTTTGTTAAAAGGAACAAAAATAGAGCATTATGAAAAATGTTTAATTAACCTTTTGTGTGTGGGACCATACCTGTCCATTATAAAATATTAATATATTCATATAGCAGTGCATACATTTATACGAAAGAGATTTGAGACTTCTGGATTGCTCTGGACTTGATATATATATAATATGTATTTGAACAAACTTTATACATGTAGGGTGGCTTTGCAGATGATGATGTATGCCAACTCAATGTATAAACACGTTTCTTATGTATATTCCCCTCTTATGTACACAAATATCTGCTGTTCCTTGTATCCCTTGTATATGATATTTTGTTGGTAAATACTATCGAGAGGGAGTCAAAAGTTTAAGTTGGTTTCTAACCTATTTCAATCTGATTAAAATAGGTTAGAGCAAAATAACTTAATCTAAATTGGACAGGTGAATATTATATCCATAAGGCATGTTACAATTGTTTTGAGTGTTATCAGGGATTATTGGTTCAAACAAGTCTCTAGCAGCTTGTTGAAGGTGTCCATGAGGATTGGGTGGCTAGGCACGGATCGTGGCTCACATTATCAATCACTGGATTATCTGGTCAGGACTCAAATCATATACAGACCGACACTATGTCAGTGTTCAAAAACAAGACAGTTTTGTGTTCAGGTTGACTGCCATCTTGTTCAGCTGACGAGGTGCGGCCATGTTGTTCAGCTGACGATGTGCGGCCATGTTGTTCAGCTGACGAGGTGCGGCCGTCTTGTTCAGCTGACGAGGTGTGGCCATGTTGTTCGGCTGACGAGGTGCGGCCATGTTGTTCAGCTGACGAGGTGCGGCCATGTTGTTCAGCTGACGAGGTGCGGCCATGTTGTTCGGCTGACGAGGTGTGGCCGTCTTCCTTCCAGTGAGAGGGGAGTGACAGCCCTGTATGTGCACAGTCCTGTACAGCGGGATTCCAGCAGACTGGCCAGACAAAGCACTACTACTACATAGCGGTCGTCGGGACATGTACATATTGCTATCGACGAGCACAGTACCACTAAACATGTCTGAATGTGGTGTGAAATTTACATATGGCTGCCCTGATTGATCTGTTGCAATGTACAATGGTGAAATTCAGCTTACATACTCCAGTCCTTCACGAAAGGAGCTAAGTTGGCATAAGAAACATCGCCTGACTTGAACCAAGAACATGGCATTACGAGTAAAAAAATTTAAATTCCTTTAACATTGGTGATGAAGTTAAGATTTAGCTGAAATATGTAAATATGATTAAAGATAAAACATTTTGTAATCGGTGTACTGGTCAAAAGGGTTATGGGTTTTCTGACGTTGGTTTATGTCACATTTGTCAACATCAGCATGGAAGTTGGCACATACAAGTAAAATGTGGTACAATATGAAAACTCTCACACATCATTTATCTCACATTTAATCAAATCTTTTACTCGGAAATGATACACCTCAGATATCACAAACTTTCCAGAAGAAGTCACATTAGGTGAACCCTAAACTTTTGGCTGTCAAAATGAAGGATTTTGGGGCTTTTGATCTAACATAATGTCGGCCTTCCCTAACATATAGCATCACTACCATTAATTTTGTCAACATGATCTATTAGAACAAGTGTCTGTTTAGTATCTTTCCTGGCTCTGGTTTATACATTTTGGTCTGAACAAATGAAACTTTTTGCAAATAATCACTTCTGGTGTTAGATAAAATGTCTGAAACTATGGAGTAAATTGAAAATACAGAGACTTGTAATTTTTGTCCTCGGTTCAGAACCTCCTGTGTATGTCCGTTATCAAATATCTGACGTTACGTTACACGAATTGAGAGACTAAAGCTACACCTTGCAACTGGACGAAAAACTGTGATGATGGTGATGTATGTGATTGACTTATGTGACTGATCATGGTGATGATATTGGTGTTTTAACTTGTTGAATATATGACCTTATTAAAATATAAATCATCAGAGCAAGAGTTTATTTACATTAGTGGAAGTATACCTCATTAGTGGAAGAGTCTACTCTTCTAAAGGTATAACAGCATTTACGTGATGTGCAGTCAGCCCTAAATTTGTTTCATAAGGGTGTAGGCGAAATGAGGTGTACGTGATGTGAGGTCAGACCGTTATGTTCACCCTTCTGAGAAAGTATGTCATATGATGACAGAGTTATCAAATATGTGTAAAAGATCCAATTTTTATAAGACTGCAGATCATTCAACTTGTACATCTTGTAACACACTGGACTTCAACACAACAACGCTACCACAATGGCGTCACTTCCTGGTACATCATCACTTAGCACATCAAGGGAGCAACAGTTTCCAGTCCAACAGCTTCTACAGACCAGAAGAGGTTAAATAAAAACATTTTTGACAGATCATGTATGAAAGGAATCTCTGGAAGTACTTGTGAGAAAAGCAATCGCATACACCAACATACATGTCAAGTGCTATACATCACGGACCAATCAAATTGATCCTTGCATCAGTGGCCGAGGTACAAAGATTATGATTGGTTTCAAACAGGTGACCATTCTATACAAAGTCTGTACATTGTGTACAATTGTTCACAAAACAGCTGCAAACTGCCATACCACACTCAAAACAAAGATTTCAACCATGGAAATATCACTGCTAGCCCCCATTTTGAATAAAACCTGGAATTAGAAGTATCAATATTCTGAATCATAAAATATTTCTATCCTTATTCCTCTTAAAGAGGAAAAATAAGATAAAACAAAAAGATAATACCCTACCTTATTCTTCCAGTTAAATAAATAAATTCTAACAATCAAATGTCTAAACATTGTAAATAATGCTGTAAAATTACTAGTACTTGTATCAGAGACCATGTAGTAATTATTATATGGTCTCTGCATGTATACAATAATCTGAAAAAATGTACCATGGCTAGCAGTGCCCTATTAACAGATTCCTTCACCCATCCACACAGAACATCACCATGACAACACAGAGCAGGTTCTGTACATGAGTATCAACAACACACCACATCTAGAAGTTAGTCCCAGCTATCACAATTCAGGGGAGATAACTCACACAACCAGTCACAACACATGGTCTTGAATCCAATGGTTGGTTTGTACTAAAGAAGGGTTCTAACTTCAATACATACACTTTACTAATTAACTGATTAGCAATTAATCATTGTCAAACATGTTGTTTTACTTAATTTCTGAGATAAAAATGGGCATCATTAAAAGCAAGAACACTTTCAATGCATAAACAAATATTGGTAAAATTTGAAAGGTGCATCTTTTTCTTATCAGCAGGTTTGATCGATGATATAGTTCCTAAATAACATTGAATCTCTCAAACTAACTCATATACAATCTAGTGCTTCTTCTATGGTCACTTTTATGAATATTCTATAATTGAGCAGTGTACATGACACATAATGCACCATTTTCAAAGAAACCGATTAAACCTGTCTGAAACTAAAACATCACTAACACATCATTCAAGACTAACTTGATCAGATTCTATCAAAGAGTCATATGAAATATGGAGACGACATAAGCTAAAAATATTGCAATGAAATCTAAAAGCAAGAAGTGTGTGAAAATTGTGTCATCTTGATTTTCCAATAACCTTTGGATTATTCACAACAATGAATCTTGTATTTAAACGTGTTTGTAAGAGATATCTCTTGCCCTCATGTCAGTATAGCTGCTTAGGAAAACACACTTTGACAATCTGGTCCCTCACTTGTTTCTTGTCCTAAAACAAACAAACGAACACAGGAAAATTCAAGCTTTCCTTTAATATTTTCCAGTTTTCATCGCCAGCTTTGAATAGCGCCGTGGGAGGAAATCTGACAATAAATAAACATGAAGAGGTGTTCCCTTATTTGTTTCCCTCAGTATAACTGCAGCACTCACAATTCTGCTGAACCCCTCCCCCCTAATGTACAATTATGCAAGTAGAAGAAAAACACATTCGGGATATTCCTATATAAATGTTTTTTGATAATTTGTGCATTTGATAATTTGTTCATAAAACCCACATTAAAACAAGTTAGAGTTTGAAAATGCACGTTGCATAAAATCAAACTGCATTTTATTTTTATTTTTATTTTTTTCCGTATGTCAGACTTAGACTTAAGAGACAAAGTTATTCAGCAATTTTTCAACCTAACCTGTGCAAGGCAACCCAGTGGCAACCGTAAAACATCAATGTACATCTTAAATAGCAAACAAATATTTTGATTAAAAATTTGACTATCTCTCATAAAACATAAATACTGATTTCATACAAAAGTATGAACATGCAATGTAAATGTCTGTTCAAGGTTCATCCTTCAAAACAATGTACAACATGTGTCCGCTTCAAGCACTAAGTATAAAAGAACAAAATGTTCAACAGTAAACACAAGGGCCTGTTGTGTGCCTATTGTGTTAAAATAAACATCTGCTAAAATATCTTCAAATAAACACATAAAATGACAGTTACTATCATATTGACCACAATGCTAAACATTTATCACATGAACTTGTCCTGATCATTTCTGGATGACGATAAGTAAATGGTTTTATGAAGATGGGATAAGAGGTATATTCAAGTGTACACCTGGAAACATGTCAAGAATCACAATTCTATATTTCTATATATCTGAATTCCTGAGTACATTACATGGGGTATTGATGTACTTTTGGTAATTGTCCAAGATACAAGTCTGGAATTTGGTACAAGAACACTGTTCTCCCAGACCTTAGCAAGCAGTGGGTTTTGTAACACACCTGTGTGCATAAACTCCATGGGAGATAACTCATACCAAATATGTGAGAGACTGAATTCTTGGTCTGTGGTTGGCCACTCCATGGTGATGACCAAGGTCAAATTATGAAGGACTACTTTTCTTGATTGTAATTTATTTGTAAGTTAGTTGTGCTTTGGTTGAACTCTCATGTTTGTGAAAAGTTAACGTAACTTAATGTAACTTAACGTTCTTAGGTCTTACCTATTTGTAATAATCATATTCAGCTTGATACTTTACAGGTATGATGAAAACGGTCATGTGGGGGGTCACAAATCATGTGTAGAAACCTGTAGACAAGAGTGAGTGAATGAGTTTTATGCCGCTTTTAGCAATATTTCAGCAACATCACGGCAGGGGACACCAAGTATATTTCTCGGTTTGATGCTCAAATGGTGAGATGTTAGAGTGTGGAAGAAACAGATAACTGATCTTGGGTCTGTCAGGTACTGTTTACCTTACAACACATTGTAATATATATGGTATCTGACAGACACTCATGCAGAAACCTGCAATATAATTCAAAGAAACAGAATACACTGCCATGGAACGGCCACACTACATGTCATTTCATATCGGTGATCAATTTCAGTTCCAGAATGTTGACATGAGCGTATAATTTTGAAAACAAACACAGATGTGTTTAATCAGAATTAAATATGACCTTAAAACCAGACTATTGTATATAGAAATATAAAATAAGAGATCCTTAACCCTTTTCCAGGTGAATGTAACATTTCTAGCATGAGTCCACTGACTGGGCTGTGTATGTGGGCGATGAGAGATAAGGGGTCTTTCAGATACTATTTCTCTAACATACCAAGTATTTCTATTCCTTCGTCCATTTTATAATCCAGACAGAGGCCTTGAAGTACATGAAACTCACTTTACCAATGGACCTGATTATCAAAGTCTGGTTTCCACCCCTGCAGAACTTGGTTGGCATTTGTGACTCAGTCTTAGCACCACAGGCACCTAGTACAAGGTTTGTCCTGTTAATGTCCGTAAAGGTGGCCAATCAGATTCCACGTAACTTGTATTTGCTTCAAACAAGATGGTTGAACTCAGTGAAGATGATCTGATTGATAGCCAGGATCTATAGTGCAACAGATCTTACCCTGCGAAGTGCATCAACTTACTTGTCCACCTTGATAAACAAGTAAAGAGTTGGACAATATCATGTGAAGCCAAGTTGCCAATAACATGCTATGGCAATTTTTGAACTGGTTGTTGATTTCAGCATACAATTTTGATTTTTGATGCATCCCACCAAAAGACAACTCTATAATCTAAACCTAGTTTGGCAAGGTGGAAACCAGGCTTTTGTAGTCAGAGAGTCCCTAGTCTCGGGAAGATGTAACATTTAAGAACATACGTTACCATGGTGACAGTAACCAAGGTAAGTAGAGTATGGGAGGCGGGTAAACACCTATTCAAATACCAAAATCATCACATATCAAGTCTACTAACCTGGACATATCTCTAAGTATCACTTTCAGATGATACATTATTATCATTACAAGCTCTACTTTCTAGATCGAACAGAAGTTTATTTAACCTCTTTGAATGGCATTTAGAAGCTGGGATGATGAACTAGACGATTCTTTATGGATAGACAACTTGTTTATTGCCGTCGATGCAACGGTGTTAGCATCTACACGGAAACGTCGCATCCATTGCAAAAAGTTGACTATCTATAAAAAATCGTTCCTGTTCAGAATTTTACTTGCCTCAGACACTGATCTAGTGGCTAAAGTCAGCAGTAATGCAGACCAGCAAACATCCTTACAAACATGTTGTGCCCAAAAGTTCTTCTGTGCAGTACATAAATTGATTGTATCTCTTTTTATATTATTCAAAATAAGTTAAAGAACACTTAATATATTCATTTAATTTATCAATAAGATGAGTAAAGAAATAGTCATAAGTAAACATCTTTATCTTTCCTTAAGTTACATACACATGAATCTGAACACTGTTCTGATCATTGTTAAGAAACATCACAGTTAAGAAGGGTGTCAAAATTTACTCCCGGGTACCCATACAACTACTTACCATCTCTTTTGGTAACCATGTAACTACTACCCAATCTCACCTGGGTTTCTGCTTTGTATAATCGTCCAGCAAAGTTGCCAAGTTAACTCTGTAACATTTCAAATTGTCAACAAAAAAGAACTTTTGTCTGGTATGCATTATTCATCTTCTGTCTTCATGACAATAATAATAGACTTATATCACAAAGTCTTCACACAGTAGAGGTACAATATGAGGACATATTATCTAAGTGGTCAATAAGAAGAAATATTGCACTAGTAAATATTTGAACAACATTCTCAGCTCCCTGGGGAGAGTTGAGCTCAAGCTTTCTGTTCGTCCCTAGCATATCTTGCATTCATGCTACCATTCCTGTAGGGCTTGCTTCCGACTTAGATTATTGAGATCGATAATCATCATATTGGTGAAGTAACTTGGAGCAAAAATGCCTGAAAGAAATCATGTTTCACATCACTGGTAAGTGGTGACATATTTTTGCATGGATTACTAACACAACATGGTCCTGAACATAATCTAGAAGCAGCCCATAAATAAAGACACAGCTTTGTGTATCATGTGAGGAAATTAACACTATATTTTCTTTAGATAAAAGTTCACTATCCAGTCTTGGTAAATATCCTACAGAGGTAATAAATCATGTTTACCCCACCCATGGTATAACAGACCCCACCCATGGTATAACAGACCCCACCCATGGTATAACAACCCCAACCCAGCTTGAAGACAAGCCATACACAGCTGTGGTTAAAATGCTTTCTCAAACTTCAAGTTGATCAAGTTGATAACAATGTTTGAGTATCAGCTTTAGGTAAGTAGTACATGACAATGAATGACTCTAACTGGGAAACAAATGGTTCGATGTTGGCTCCCGCGTTTGACAGGAGATAAACAAATATCACAGGATAAAAAAAGATGAAGATAAAAACAGAAAAAATTATGACTAGTTTTTTCCTCTTTGACAGATGTGGTAAGCAGAGACAATATATTGTATTTTGATCACCGCCCTTTTTTGGAGAATATCCCAAATAAATATTCAAAGGGTTTTAGTTTTAGTCTTTTATAACCAAAGTTTGTTATAACCATTGTGACTAAAATGTACAAAGGTTGTTATATCCATCACTTTGTTATAAATGTGTTCGTTGTAAACATAGGGTACTGTCACGCTGTATGTTTCCTGGAGTGAGTGAGTGAGTGGCTTTAGTGATGCCCTACAGTAACGAATATCCTGATGAATCAAACAAATGTCAACTGGACATAGTCAGGAATAAGTCTGGAACTAACAAATTACCATATAGCAACTCCGATCCATTCCCATAAAAGTCTATCTTTGACTGCGATACAATACCACTGTGTGAAATCCGAAAAATCCATAAAAGGTTGTGTAATGTGAAATCCCAAGTGAACCTTGATCTCCTAACCTAATGAAGTATGTGCTGGATCTTGAACCAATCAGAAGTCATTTCTATTTCACACTTCAGCTTCATTTCTTCACCACATGGATGCAGGTATTTGGATAAATTAAAAATACCAAAAGCACAAGGAACACAATTATTCCTATGATAGTACTCCTTTGACATGGTGGTGTGATCGAGTGAGTATATTTTTACGAGGCTTTTAGCAATATTCCAGCCATATCACGGGTCCTGACACCAGAAATGGGCTTCATACATTGTACCAGTGTGAGGAATCGAACCCGGGTCTACGATGTCACGAGTGAACGCTTTAACCACCAGGCTACCCCACTGCCCCTATGGTGGTCAGAAATGACTAAATGACATATCAACAACTGTACAGAGGTGCAGTATTTACATTCGGTACTGGCCATGAAATTTGTTTTCTAGACATAAAAGTCAGATATTCTGCTTCAATCACTTTGAGCGAAATTTGAGAAGCCTACATACTCATTGAAAGTTCACTTGAGACGACCTCCTGGGGGACGGGTCAGTTTCTCACACAGGGAGATATTGTATCAGAGCTGTCTGCAATGAAGTAGCTCATATCACCCTTTAAAACCCCTGAAATGACCCAAACTTAAAAACTATGTATAAAATGAAAGAAATTTTCCAAATTTAAAATGTGTGAAGCCCATTTCTGGTGTCCCCCGCCGTGATGTTGCTGGAATATTGCTAAAAGCGGCGTAAAACCAGACTCAGTCAGTCAGTCAGTCCAAATTTAAATTTGAATTTATCAATATAATTGGGGTAACAAATATGTAGTGAGTTTAGTTTTACGCCACACCCAGCAGTATTCCAGCTATATGGCAGCGGTCTGTAAATAATCGACCAGACAGTCCAGTGATCAACAGCATGAGCATCGATCTATGCAACTGGGATACGATGTATCAACCCAGTCAGCAAGCCTAACCACCCGATCCTGTTAGTCGCCTCTTACGACAAGCATGGGTTTCTGAAGATCAATTCTAACCCGGACCTTCACGGGTTTTAACAAACAAGTAGGTAATACAGATATCCACACCTGTGAGGTTGGCATCAGTTCCTAGATTACCACACCTGTCAAAGAGATCACAGATGTGTAGAACATAAAAACAGTATGCTCTGTAGACACATGATAGCACATAGTGAGAATAAATAAATACATAAATAAATATCTTTAACAGGAAATATATTAATTCACTCCCAAATTCATAATAAATATCCAAGAACATTGTAAACGTGAAAGTTCAGCATCTACAAGAATATATTTTGAGATTCTATCCCTGTTGATTCTGAAAGCGAAAATGGAAAAATGGTTTGTGGTTCTGGTTGGACTAGGTTAATATGTGATATAAAAACAGACACTTTTATCCATTCATCGTCAACACCCTTCTGAACATTGTAATAATGATATTTCTGTAGGCAAGAAAGCACAAAAGTTTAAAAATTACAACTGAAATACGTAATGGCAGGTTAAAAAGTAAACAAAGACTTATTTCTAAAACCACCAAAAGAGCTCTTTACCTTTTGTTCAAGTTTAAAAGCAGAAAAAAGATGCATTTGAATAAAAACAAATTGGTTTTAAAAAACATGCACTAAAACGCTTTGTATTAACAGCAACATATAGCACCAAAAAACAGTAAGTCAATGTCCATCATTCTTTCATGCTGTGACATATTGCATATTGGTGCTCACCTCAGGACCTGATGCACTATTAACCACTACAGGTACACCTACTCGACTCTAAACATACAAAATCAGTTGTTGGGTAAGTACAATCTCACTTTGGGCACAGCTCTGGTTTGGCCCAATTTGCATATTTCTTACAAGTCATTTCATTGGTCGGTCAGCCATGGTGAGAATACTGTCAATGTTTGTGATTGGTCCAGTCTTGGAGAGGGTGGCAAGGTAGGGGGAGGCCAATCACTTTTATTACCAATTGTTCCCTTGTGTATATATACAAAGATGTCCATCCTCAAACCTTGTCTCTCTGTACATTCTCTGATAAAACTTTGCGGTCTTTTGTGGATTGTCTACATGGAGGTAATGGAGGTCTCTTGTCTAATGGCTGAAAACAAACAATAAACAAGATAGTTGAAGAGAAAAACAAATCATTTACAACTCACTATGTTTTATGGCTGCTTTGTACAGTGAATGAGTTAGTGAGTGAGTTTAGTTTTAAACCAGAAATGGGCTTCACACACAGTACCCATGTGAGGAATCTAACCAGGTGAGGTGAAATGGGGTTTAATGTCGCACTTAAGAATATTTCGCTCATATGACGAGATGCATGCGTGTGTATATGTGGCTGCTTGTACTAGCCCAGACTTAAGCTGGTTTCATAGTGCTAGCCCACTGAGATACCATGCCGCAGATGAGTACCCCGCTCAGACGCATTATACTGACTCCAAGCCAACCAGTCCTTGTTTTACCCATTAATGCCGAGAGCCAGGCAGGGACCAACAAGTACCATATTGTAACATTTTTTGGTATGACGCGGTCGGGGATAATGGAACCAGGATCTGTGGCGTGACTAGGGAACGCTTTAACCACCAGGCTACCCCACTACAGTGTGTTAAAAACATGGAGTGTCAGTTTGACATGGAAGGAAACCATAGAGGGTTGAATATCTCAGATGTTGATGACTTTGGTGAACCCATAAGCATGGTCATGGTGCTGACCAATCTAGAAACAAAACCGGGGTGAACCGAGCTTCAAACCCATAGGATCATCGGGAGGTAACATTGCACAATGAATTGCAGCTCTTTAGATGACAGGGCTTTCCATGCCCCAAACTGCATGACGAAGACAATTACTACACTTGTGAATGCCAAGAAAATGGGCATGCTGCAACAAACAGATCCTGTCCTGACTAAGGGAGGCAATGGGCATATAAAGTTGTACTCCATTCCTCTTGGTATGATTATGTTATGTTCAAGGTCAAAAACCAAAACTGGTTGCGTTTACAGTGGGGTTGCCATCTTGTTTCTTGTTTCCAATACAGAAGTATTTGGTGATGACTTTACATGAGGAAAGTATTTGTATTTGGAAGTAAGTTAATAAAGGAAAAAATGTGTACTAATTTGTGTAAAATCAAGTACTACAGACATATAGGGAGATCTTTCTATCACAGTTTTCTAATCCATTAAATTATAGGGGCAGTGGGGTAGCCTAGTGGTTAAAGCGTTCGCTCGTCACCCCAAAGACCCGGGTCCAATTCCCCACATGGGTACAATGCGTGAAGCCCATTTCTGGTGTCCCCTGCCGTGACATTGCTCGAATATAGCTAAAGGCTGCATAAAACCAAACTCACTCACTCACTCATTCATTAAATTATATTTAAGAAGAATAATTTTTTAAATAAGCTTTTTTACAGCTCCAAGGGTGAAAACATGTGAGCGTGGCTCTTACATCTTCTTCTCCGTTCTCTTTGGCTGCTGTACAGTAGGAGGGTGGGGTATGGTCGGAGGAGTAGGACGCTGTACTGTCCGTGCTGATCTTCCGGTTGTTCTCCCCTCGTGGTGCCGACATGAGGGCTTGGATGTGTTCACACACACGTCGGAAACGCCGGGATGGACCTGCATGCGATATAGACATATTGAATACAGCTGACTGTGTGGGCCTATTTTACACAGACTGGAGACTTACAAGATGGAGGCTAGTGGAGTGCTCTGTGTACGTACCTGAGACTAGAGTGAATGTGAGACAGAAGCTTGTGGCATTGGCACTGTCCCTCTCACCGGGCGCCGGACTGATGTCCACCTGGAAGCGGACATTTCTGGAAAACATGGAGGAGCTGCCGCCACGACGATACTCTGCCCGGAACGTGGACGTTGACACCACACTGTGGCTGAGATCTGAAGTCTGAAACACAGGAGGGCATCGTCATATGTTCAAGGAATGCTTGTTATCAAAACACTTCTTATAGGCATTGTCAACGGTTTAGAGAGGTTAAGATGTGTGGTGTAACACGACATGACAGGTATGGTGACAGAGAGGATTCTGTGCACCAGATCTGAACCATGTACTCACTCATAAGAATGTGTGGACCAGGTCTGAACCATGTACTCACTGACAGGAATGTGTAGACCAGATCTGAACCATGAACTCACTGAGAGGAATGTGTGGTCCAAGTCTGAACCATGTACTCACTGAGAGGAATGTGTGGACCAGGTCTGAACCATGTACTCACTGATAGGAATGTGTGGACCAGGTCTGAACCATGTACTCACTGAGAGGAATGTGTGGACCAGGTCTGAACCATGTTCTCACTCACAGGAATGTGTGGACCAGGTCTGAACCATGTCCTCAGAGAGAGGAATGTGTGGACCAGGTCTGAACCATGTTCTCAGAGAGAGGAATGTGTGGACCAGGTCTGAACCATGTTCTCACAGAGAGGAATGTGTGGACCAGGTCTGAACCATGTTCTCACAGAGAGGAATGTGTGGACCAGGTCTGAACCATGTCCTCACTCACAGGAATGTGTGGACCAGGTCTGAACCATGTTCTCACTCACAGGAATGTGTGGACCAGGTCTGAACCATGTTCTCACAGAGAGGAATGTGTGGACCAGGTCTGAACCATGTTCTCACAGAGAGGAATGTGTGGACCAGGTCTGAACCATGTCCTCACAGAGAGGAATGTGTGGATCAGGTCTGAACCATGTTCTCACTCACAGGAATGTGTGGACCAGGTCTGAACCATGTTCTCACTCACAGGAATGTGTGGACCAGGTCTGAACCATGTCCTCACAGAGAGGAATGTGTGGACCAGGTCTGAACCATGTTCTCACTCACAGGAATGTGTGGACCAGGTCTGAACCATGTTCTCACAGAGAGGAATGTGTGGACCAGGTCTGAACCATGTACTCACTCACAGGAATGTGTGGATCAGGTCTGAACCATGTCCTCACAGAGAGGAATGTGTGGACCAGGTCTGAACCATGTTCTCACTCACAGAGAGGAATGTGTGGACCAGGTCTGAACCATTTCCTCACAGAGAGGAATGTGTGGACCAGGTCTGAACCATGTTCTCACTGAGAGGAATGTGTGGACCAGGTCTGAACCATGTCCTCACAGAGAGGAATGTGTGGACCAGGTCTGAACCATGTCCTCACAGAGAGGAATGTGTGGACCAGGTCTGAACCATGTCCTCACAGAGAGGAATGTGTGGACCAGGTCTGAACCATGTCTCACTGAGAGGAATGTGTGGACCAGGTCTGAACCATGTCCTCACAGAGAGGAATGTGTGGACCAGGTCTGAACCATGTCCTCACAGAGAGGAATGTGTGGACCAGGTCTGAACCATGTCTCACTGAGAGGAATGTGTGGACCAGGTCTGAACCATGTCCTCACAGAGAGGAATGTGTGGACCAGGTCTGAACCATGTCCTCACAGAGAGGAATGTGTGGACCAGGTCTGAACCATGTTCTCACAGAGAGGAATGTGTGGACCAGGTCTGAACCATGTTCTCACTCACAGGAATGTGTGGACCAGGTCTGAACCATGTCCTCACAGAGAGGAATGTGTGGACCAGGTCTGAACCATGTCCTCACAGAGAGGAATGTGTGGACCAGGTCTGAACCATGTACTCACTGAGAGGAATGTGTGGACCAGGTCTGAACCATGTACTCACTGATAGGAATGTGCAGACCAGGTCTGAACCATGTTCCCACAGAGAGGAATGTGTGGACCAGGTCTGAACCATGTACTCACTGATAGGAATGCGTGGACCAGGTCTGCCTTGACCTGGCTGAAAGTCTTGTCTCGGACCATCATGAAGTGGTGCTCCTGCTCCATGCCCATCAAGCCACCGAACCACGACCGCTTGGCCAATCTGTAATAGACAGAACACTCTCACAGAAAGTCACAGAACATTTTACATGAACCTCTGTGTGACCCATATACTGAACTTAATAATGCTGAAAAGTTTACTGCACGTTGCTTTACCCACAACTAGGTGTTTGCACGTATTCATGTGGCCACCATCTGGTCATATACCAACGGATTCGTAGGTTCTTTTAAGTGCACAGGATTGTGTACTGTACACTAGGGGTTGTGACAACACTGAAAGAGTCTGCACACAAAGTTGACTCCAAGGTTATTACACCCAATCACAAGTGGGCTGGATCCCGACCCCTCAAGCTCGCTGATCACTAGCTTTGTGCCTTAGACAGCTTGCCCACCATGCCAATCTGAACCTGCCAATTCCACAAACGTGTGCACTGACCGTCTAAGTCTATATTGATGTGAACACTTTCTATAGTTAAAGTACAAGGACGCTTGCGTCCGAGTGCTTTAACTTTATAATAGTTCAGGGCGAAAGTGTGCTTTATTACACTATACATGGTGGTAGAGCGAACTGTATTTCTTTTCTAAGATGCCAAATTTAATACTTTCTAAGGATAATTACGAATAATCTAAGGCAGAAAACAAACGACGGTGTCAGTGACCTAAATTAAGAATCCTCGCACAGGGCTAACTGGCGCGCTGTTCTATTGATGTGTCTGCCCCCCTACGTTAAGACGAACGTTACCAGAAAAAAACAAATGATAACAGTTTGATGACGTTTACGTTCGGATTAAATATCTTCTCTGAATTATTTTAATTACATCTGTCATTAACGTAAACCATATGGGGCAATATGAACGTCGCATTTCTACTACAAACGTAAGTTTAGATCAGTACATCCAGATGAAGCTGAGTAGTCAAGTGACATTCCACGATTGCATTGTGGGGATGTAAACATTGCGAACGTTACCGTGTCGCTGAAAACTTGTGAGTCAAATTGACACATTTTGACCGTCGTAAAACATAAATTTAATGTTTCCACCAGTGATGTTAGCTGCGTGAAGCAACTGCAAAATAAGAAACGGGATGCAACGGAGTAGTTTACGGTAGGAGGCCATACGAGGCGATGCATCGTGACGTCGCTCACATTGTGACATCATGTAAAATGGTTCGAATACGAAGGGGCACACTAGAATGGTGCAATGACAGGATAACGTCATTCAGTTGTTACGTCATCAAAAAACTATACCTTTATTGTCTGATAATGTATTTTTTTTCGATTGTTCTAACCGCTAGGCATCCTAGAAAGCATATTAGCATGAACATAACATTGCTGCTACGATTGTAAATCTATGTTAATATATGGAAGTTTGATGGTCTTAGTCATCTTACTGTCAAAAGTCTAAGTTAAGGTGAGGTGAAATTGGGTTTAACGTCGTGCTTGAGAATATTTCGCTCATATGACGACGTGCATGTGTGTGTATGTGTATGTGCGGCTGCTTGTACTAGCCCAGACAAAAGCTGGTTTTATAGTGCTAGCCCACTGAGATACCATGCCGCAGTGAAGCATGAATACCTCACTCAGACACATTATACTGACTCCGAGCCGACCAGTCCTTGTTGTACCAATTAATGCCGAGCACCAGGCAGGGACCAACAAGTACCATATTTTAACGTCTTTTGGCATGACGCGGCCGGGGATTGAACCCGCGACCTTCCGCTCTCCGGGCGGATGCTCTAACCACTACAACACGGAGGCGGTCGTCTAAGTTACGAATTAAGATTGTCTTAATGATGTCAACAAACAACTGTTAAAACCTTTGATAATGTCCATTTTCATGGAAACCAGAATGTTAAATTCCACTTACTCAGGGGAAGAATCTGGAGTCATGGATATCTCGTCAGACGTCGGAACTGTAGACACACAGCAGATACATTAGCAACACTCTTACACGTCAACTTCAACAACGTTCCTGCAAAAGTCTCAAGCTTGCTAAGTGGGATGAAAGACTCACTTGTGAAATTACATAAGAGTAAATGCAACAGCATTTTGGTAATACAGAATACAGAGATACATGTAATACAAAATTATTGTGTAAAATTCATACCTTTGTATATCACAGTAACAAATATTGACATGATCAAGAAAATGAAACTTTTTCAATATCAACCTGATCAGAAATGAAGTCACTAAGGAATAAATATGTAATTCTTTGTTAAACAATAAAAGTACAATTTTTTACAAATGATAACTTAATGTAATTCTTGAAGTTGATATTTTGTTGTATTTTAACAAGTTTCCAATGCAATTATAAAACAGAACTTCATGCATATTATGTAACAGAAACTAGTCTCAGAGAAATGAATAACACAATAGATATCTGGTCAATCAAATCTAACACCCAACTAGATTTCAGATGTCTGTGAAAGTTTTTCTGAGAGATTACGGGCAATTTCAGTGAGATTGACAGGCTATCTACTATCATTAATTTCACGCCTTTGAAATGAACAAGTGGTTATGAAAGATCTGTAGATACTGGTTAACATATGAACCATGCTATTAACGTTGATGAAGAAAGATGACGTGACATGAACGAGAAACACAACAGAGACTTCGGCATTACTCATGAAAGAGAAGGCATTGTTCCTCTTGCAATATAATGTACATTTGTTCAATATTATTTGTCAGAACATTTTATGTCAAAGTCAGCTATTCTAAAGCTAATTATGACAACCTTTAGAGTAATCAGGACAGAAGATGGTAAACCAGTGATACACAATGTTGGCATTGACTCGGGTACGACCGCACACTAAGACAGCCAGGTCACAACCATGCCAGGGCTTCTGTGGTTGTCAACCATCAAAGTCCAAACTCATTTTTTCATTTCTGCATACCTAATATTTCACAATCAAGGAAAATTCAAGAACATTCTTTTTACACAATATAACAAATTCAAAATTTTGATGAATAAGGGAGGTTATTTTGCTGATTTTATGACACTGTCATTTATGTTTTCTTCCCTAGTATACAAGTCATTAAAGGTCAGTATAAAATATATCTTCTGACTAATGATTTTGACAAATTTAGACATATTTGGAATGTAACATCTCTACTCAACTTAGTAATAATAGGTTTGGGGTTGACTTAACAATATAAAATAATGCATATGAAAATATTGACAAAAACTGAAGGTCAGCGACATTTATTCATATAAACCTGAAGGGTGCTTCTTGAATTACCGCACTTGAGGTTTTTGTTTGCTTCCAGGTTTTACTTTATGTAAGTAAGACCTCTTCCCAGGTTTTACTTTTTCCTAACTCTATATTAGCATCAACATTCAAATTCAGATGATATGTGAGTGTTTGAAATCAATTGAAAAATATCGTCAAAGATCATCTTTAATGTGCAAATGTTTTCCCTGGCAGGAATGAAACCACATCTACCTGGTTAATAAGCAGATGCTCTACCTCACGGCCACTGGGCCAACAAAGAAGCCAGGTTTGAATTACCTATTTATAGTTAGGCCTACTGTCATTAAATTGATTTTACTAGCGCTTCAGCTTCATTACATGATCATCTAATTATCCATCATTGACGGTTTACATGTATAATAAAGCACTCCTCTTCGGTTATGGTTGGGAAAGTAAGCCCTCGACCATCAGTTCTTACTTTCCCAACCATAACCTTGGAGTCGTGCTTTATCCTACACATACACATGCATTTAATTAATTAAGTCAAATTACAAATATAAGCATTTACAAAACTCAAAATTTATCACACTGTTAAAAAGAAATATTATTTTCACTTGGCCAAAATAGTTATATTTCTGAATCATTAAAGTTAATCAAAATATTACTTCAGGTACACTGGAACTGAAACCACATTCTGTTATCATTAACTGAAATCACCATACAATCCACTATACATACTTCACTTTGTATCTACTCTCACAAAATAATACAAGTAGCTTAAGCAAAACTGAGAATTGGAGAAAAAAACATTGCTAGAATAATGACTATTTAAAAACCGAGTGCCAAAACAAGACGTTCTACTCCTGGTATGGTCTTTGGGGCCCAAACAACACGTTCTACTCCTGGTATGGTCTTTGGGGCCAAAACAACACATTCTACTCCTGGTATGGTCTTTGGGGCCAAAATAAGACGTTCTACTACTGGTATGGTCTTTGGGGCCAAAACAACACGTTCTACTCCTGGTATGGTCTTTGGGGCCAAAACAACACGTTCTACTCTTGATATGGTCTTTGGGGCCAAAACAACAAGTTCTACTCCTGATATGGTCTTTGGGGCCAAAACAACAAGTTCTACTCCTGGTATGGTCTTTGGGGCTAAAACAAGACGATCTACTCCTGATATGGTCTTTGGGGCCAAAACAACACGTTCTACTCCTGGTATGGTCTTTGGGGCCAAAACAACACGTTCTACTCTTGATATGGTCTTTGGGGCTAAAACAAGACGTTCTACTCCTGGTATGGTCTTTGGGGCCAAAACAACACGTTTTACTCCTGGTATGGTCTTTGGGGCTAAAACAAGATGTTCTACTCCTGGTATGGTCTTTGGGGCCAAAACAACACGTTCTACTCCTGGTATGGTCTTTGGGGCCAAAACAAGACGTTCTACTCCTGATATGGTCTTTGGGGCTAAAACAACACGTTCTACTCCTGATATGGTCTTTGGGGCCAAAACAACATGTTCTACTCCTGGTATGGTCTTTGGGGCTAAAACAACACATTCTACTCCTGATATGGTCTTTGGAGCTAAAACAACATGTTCTATTCCTGATATGGTCTTTGGGGCTAAAACAAGACGTTCTACTCCTGATATGGTCTTAGGGGCCAAAACAAGATGTTCTACTCCTGACATGGTCTTTGGGGCTAAAACAACATGTTCTACTCATAATATGGTCTTTGGGGCCAAAACAATATGTTCTACCACTGATAAGCTCTCTGAGGCCAAAACAAGAAGTTCCACCACTAATATGGTCTTTGGGGCCAAAACAACACGTTCTGCTCCTGATATGTCTTTTGGTGCCAAAACAACACGTTCTACTCATGATATGGTCTTTGGGGCAAAAAACACAGGTTCTACTCCTGATACGGTCTTCAGGGCTAAAACAACATGTTCTACTCCTCTTAGGGGACACAGTTTACTCTTGATATGGTCTTTATGATGGGTTTGGTAGATCTGGAACTCATGAACAAATGATCCTGGGACACACAAGGGATGTAACTTTGCCTATATTGTAGTCGAAGCAGAGAAAAAGTTACATAACTTGGCTCAAGGTTTGTTGTCAATCTTCAGAAAAGAGAGAGACTTGTAGCCTTTAATGCTGCCACTATAGTCCAAATTAAACATGAAACTGTACAAATTACTCTCTAACACTGAACGAGTACGTATTTTCTTTTACATCACTTCCAGAATTATTCCTGCAGCAACATGGCGGGAGATGCAAGAAAAGGGAATTGAACATTGTACCCATTCGGGGAATAGAATCCAGGCCCTGGCATCACAAGATACCCTACTTTCCCCACCTAAAACAGATGTAATTTACTGAAAGTACGTATGGTTAGGACATGAACCTGTCACTTAGAACTTGATGAGACAGACATAGAGAGGAGGGCGTACAGGCCATACATCCTTGAGATGGCCGATAAACAAGGACGCAGACGGATAGAAAAAAGAACACTAGATGATAATATACGATTCCTCTACAACCACTAGAGGATGAACTCAATCCTTCTACCAGGTGGGAATAACGATTCACTCCATGCAAGATGGACGAGCGAGTGAACGGGCGGCGGGCAGAAAAACAGCTTTGGAAATTCACCTGCCAGGTACTCTGTGTCTACAACGTCTGCGATATGCCCATTTGCATATGGAATACCTTGCATTTTCCGCCGATGGAACCGTGGGGATCCCAGGAAGCTGTTCTTTATCGTATGTAACCTTGATTTCCAGGGGGTGGTCTGGATACCTGGGGAGCTGGGGGGTGTCGCCGAAGGGCTGTGGGTTGGCGTGGTTCCTCGGTGGGGGGAGCTTTGGGCTGGAAAGTGGAGAGTTGTTAGGACTACCACTCAGGTTTGCCTTTCTTCTGAAACAAATGATACCATAGACACACTGTGCCACAGGTGTCCATCTTCAACTATCCAGGGTTTATATATCTCCATGCATTATGATAAAAACCCTGGAACCAATTGCCACCATACTGTTTCGAACCATATGAAAATAGATCAGGTTGTGTACTCCCCAGGGAGTTGAGAATGAAACTTGAGAGAACACTGATAGATTGATCGATGTAATAAAGTTATTTGAGTGTACTAATAGATGGATTTGGCACTCTAATATTCGAGATTATTATTACATTATCATGCCACTTCGAGGCAGATTTTGAGTTCGTGAGACGAGAAATGATGCATCACTTCCATACAAAGCTGTGGTGGCAAATGAGACCAGCGTATTTATCAGTTAGTATGGATTAATAACACACCGGAAAGTCAAAGATGTTTTGATCAGCTATTCTGATAATGCAATACCTTCAAACAACATGTTAAAGAATTAAGTGAGATACTACTTCTAAGAACTGTTCACTAACACATTTAATAGAGAAAAATGTAATTTTTAAAGTAAAATTGATATTTTTATACTTATCCTCACTCATGATCTTTTGCTTATCTCCCTTTCCCTTGCGAATGGTAGTGGAACACTTGAATCCCTTGAAGTTCCCGAAGCGGACGTAAAGATACACTCACCCACGAGTTACCTCCCTTTTCCCGCGTAAACAGTCATGTGACCAGCCTTACTTGTCACTCTCTCCCTTTTCGCCCAAGCGAAAGGGAGATAAGCAAAAGATCGCGAGTCAGGATAAGAAAAAATGAGCAGTATAACAATAGGTGGATGGTTAGTTTTCTTACAGCTGTGGTTGTTTACATCAAAAATAATTAATTCCATTTTTTGTTAATTTTTATGCAAAAACATGTTTGAACAAACTTTATGGATAAAACTTTTTTTATTTCGCAAGTGCAATGTTTTGATACAGATATTCACATTTCACCTTGACAACGGTACAAGAATCTGTACCAAAATGTCGCACTCACAAAACAAAAGCAGTTGCTATTTATAAAGTTAGTTCAGTATTGTAATTCTACAATCAGAGAAGAAAAAATATATTTGTATCCAATATTCATGAATCGACCATCTCATATTCCTGTGGGGTGTGTGTGGGGGGGGATAGGGGGTAGAGATCGCATGTTTTGATTTCTTGCGCTTTCAACAGTGTGAAGTATTATAGTATTTGTAGATAATACAAGTTTTCAAACATGAGGTGAGAGGACGAGGAATCAAATCAAATCTCAGGTATCTCCCTGAATATGAGTGTGTTTAGTTTTACTCCGATCTTAGCAATATTCCAGCAACATCACAGCGGGGGACACCAGAAATGGGCTTCACACATTGTACCCATGTGGAGAATCAAACCCGGTTTTCAGCATGACAAGTGTACGTCTTAACCACTAGGCTACCCCACCGCCCCCCAAATATGAAATGGTCAGTCCCTTCGTTAATGTTGACAACAAGACATAATATCACAAAAGAAAATAATAAATCACGATAATTGAAATAATATCACCACCTGTGAAACATTCAGCAAACAAAGACACAACTGACTGAATGAAATTAACATAGCACAAGAAGTCAATAAATTGAGCAGTGAGGGCAATAATGATCAGATTTCCATCCCCCACCCACCAGATAACATCAAGATCTTTCCAAGTATCTGCAGCTGCAGAAGAAACTTACTTTAACTGTTAACTCTTAATTTACTTGATTTGATACACCAGATACAGGGTATCAAATATCAGTTGCTAATATATCTTAGTGTCAAGTCAAAAGTCCATAGAGGTCCTGAACATTTTTTTTTTTTCGACATGAATACTTAGCCACATAATGAAATGTCTCTTATTTCACATTTAATTTGGGGGATGAAAATCTAATAACATTTCATGAAAGTAGACCGCAGTGACACAAATATCCAGATTGTGATAGGCAGCTGAAATAGACCTAAAGCATAAACTGAACACATCCACGTACAACATCTCTACATGCATCTGACCCGTGAAGATCCGGGGGTGGAATAGGTCTTCAGCAACCCATTCTTGTCATAAACGGCGACTATGCTTGTCGTAAAAGGTGACCAACGGGATCGGGTGGTCAGGCTCGCTGACTTGGTTGACACATGTCATCGGTTCCCAATTGCGCAGATCGATGCTCATGTTGTTGATCACTGGATTGTCTGGTCCAGACTCGATTATTTACAGACCGCTGCCATATAGCTGGAATATTGCTGAGTGCAGCGTAAAAATAAACTCACTCACTCACTCACTCTACATGCATCTGAGACTGGGTGCTACTGGCGATCCCGGCATCATATAATCTGGAAGTCAGTACGACTCCAATCTTTTCAACATTAATTGAAACATGCCTGCAATCTGTTCCCACCCACTTTCATCTAGCAGGTACCAAACAAACCATTTCTAGGCCTCAAATACGTAATAATTTTTCTTAAATAACACATCCATAATTTGAATATTCATAATGGTTGTTGATAAAACATAAACCAGTGGTTGATTCTGTGAACACATGCCAGCTGTTTAGAAATGAACAATGATCTTAGCTGATCCCTCACGATACCTCCCCAGTTACAGCTGTTATACAAAGTTTTTCAGTAAGTCTAGTTTACTGGCTTGTTTGTTGTTCAACACTCAGCAATATTCTAGCAATATGATGGTGGTCTGTAAACAGTCAAGTCTGGACCAGACAATCATCATACACAATTGGGATACGATGACATGTATCAACCCAGTCAGCGAGCCTGACCACCCGATCCCGTTAGTCCCCTCTTAAGACAAGCATGGGTTACTGAAGATCAATTCTTCATGTGTCTTACGAAGTCTAGAATATCACGCATATTACATATTATTCCCATAACCCGCACATGTGTCTTCTGTTTGCTCTATAAGACTGGCTGCCAGTTACATCGCTTCGGGAACACCACATGTAAACAACACTGACAAAATAATAATGAACCAAGGGACAGTAAACAAATGTAATCAGAGTTGTCTCCCTTGGTTACTCACACTTGCTGCACAGCGAGGGCTCTCCTGGAAGCTACGGGGGACCCTTCACTTATATTGCCCAGTGAAAGTCTGGCAGGGTCCAATACAAGTGTCAGTACAAGTGTCAATACAAGTGTCAGTACAAGAAAAAACAATTTCATTTCAAAACAGCTCTTTGAGTGGATTTAGTGCAAATGGCTTTCAAGTGACCAGCCATTGACTTCTCACAGTTCCAGCTCTAAGATAGCATAACTGTCATGACCATGTCAATATGTTTACAACCAGTTTTTCTGAATGTCACATATGCCAATGATGGGTTGTATCAATTACATCGCACATCATAAAATATTTAAAGAAGCAATTTCTTCAGTAATCACTCACCTCCACATTCAAATATTTATTTCCACTGAATAAATACTTTGATCATGAATTCCCTATATCTAGGCTTGCTACATGATTATCCCATATATGTACTGGAGGTTTGTTTTTTCAATCAGAAATAGCATTTCAAACTTTTCTTTAGATAAAACAAAGTATATTGAAGGTACCGGAGGTAAGTGAGTATCAGAATAATTTCAGAATTTCTTCTCAACATTTCTATCGATCACTATCATTCCCATTTCAGAAACTAAAATTGGGATATTATCATTTTACTCATTTTCCAATCCACTCAAAGAGCTATTTTCAACTTTAAACTTTAATAGAGTGTCAGTAAGTCTATCAGTATGTATATTTCCTTGAAAAAAAACTCTAAACATAAATGATTAACTATGTCAAATGTGGAATTTAAAACAATTACATATAAATAGTGACATATGGCTATAATATCCAAATTTCTGAATGAATGTTTGTGTAATATGTCAACGAAGATAAACACAAGAAAAGATTTATGATACACAATTCCACGTTTGACATAAAACCAGCTCACATACGATTCAAAACATACCCATAGAAGAAGTTGCTTTGGGTTGAGTCTGATCAGGTAAAGGTGGTCTTATTCACAAGGATTTCTAAATATGCTAGGTACAAAGTTAGTTGTTAGTCTCAAACAGCAATAATGTTAAAGAACAGGAAACTAATTGCAACATCGTACCTGGCTTGTCCGTTAAATTGGACCGCATCCACTCGTTTCCTGGGGGGATCGGCTGAAATGTAGAACAAGAATTGTTCAAACCCCTCTGACCATTGTCAGTGACAGATTACTACTACAGGTTTGTGAAAGTGTCTAATGCATATAAGAGATCTGGCCATCGCTGTCTAGAGCAGATCAGTGACATGGTTAATCTTGTCTACTGCAGACCAGAGATCTGGCAACTCCTGTCTACTGTAGATGAAAGACCTCCTGTCTACTGTAGATGAAAGACCTGGCTACCCGACTGCTCGTAGATCAGTGACATGGTGAACCATGTGTACTGCATATCAGAGATCTGACTACCCCTGTCTACTGTAGATGAAAGACCTGGCTACCCGACTGCTCGTAGATCAGTGACATGGTGAACCATGTGTACTGCATATCAGAGATCTGACTACCCCTGTCTACTGTAGATGAAAGACCTGGCTACCCGACTGCTCATAGATCAGTGACATGGTGAACCATGTGTACTGCATATCAGAGATCTGACTACCCCTGTCTACTGTAGATGAAAAAGACCTGGCTACCCGACTGCTCGTAGATCAGTGACATGGTGAACCATGTGTACTGCATATCAGAGATCTGACTACCCCTGTCTACTGTAGATGAAAGACCTGGCTACCCGACTGCTCGTAGATCAGTGACATGGTGAACCATGTGTACTGCATATCAGAGATCTGACTACCCCTGTCTACTGTAGATGAAAGACCTGGCTACCCGACTGCTGCTCGTAGATCAGTGACATGGTGAACCATGTGTACTGCATATCAGAGATCTGACTACCCCTGTCTACTGTAGATGAAAGACCTGGCTACCCGACTGCTTTCGTAGATCAGTGACATGGTGAACCATGTGTACTGCATATCAGAGATCTGACTACCCCTGTCTACTGTAGATGAAAGACCTGGCTACCCGACTGCTCGTAGATCAGTGACATGGTGAACTATGTGTACTGCATATCAGAGATCTGACTACCCCTGTCTACTGTAGATGAAAGACCTGGCTACCCGACTGCTCGTAGATCAGTGACATGGTGAACCATGTGTACTGCATATCAGAGATCTGACTACCCCTGTCTACTGTAGATGAAAGACCTGGCTACCCGACTGCTTTCGTAGATCAGTGACATGGTGAACCATGTGTACTGCATATCAGAGATCTGACTACCCCTGTCTACTGTAGATGAAAGACCTGGCTACCCGACTGCTCGTAGATCAGTGACATGGTGAACCATGTGTACTGCATATCAGAGATCTGACTACCCCTGTCTCCTTAAGTGAGTGAGTGAGTGAGTCAAGTTTTACACCGCTTTTAGCAACATTCTAGCAATATCATGGCAGGGGACACCAGAATGGGCTTCACACATTGTGCAAATGTGGGGAATCGAACCTGGGTCTTTACACTTCATATTAACCTGATGACTGCCGAACACCAACCAAGGTCTACTATGCAGACCTGCACAAGTGTCCATTGAGACTCACCTGATTCAGACCTACTTCTAATCTCCACATCGTCTTCTACACTAGGATTCCTGAGTTTTCGGTCCAGCAGCAAGAAATATACCACCTTCTCCGTGTTATGTCTGAAACAGTCACGAGGAATATCATTCCTTCTGGAAGGTATTTCAGTTTTATCAATGAGACAGCTTGATGTCAGAGGAAAGTCATACAGGTATACACATTTACATCTTTGCTATTGACACGGTGCTGACAAACCTATAAACATAACCCAGGCAAAGCTGGGATTCAAACACATGATCACACATTTCTTGCATGCCTAAGGGACGTAACTCTTCACCTGAAATTGTGGCACCCTGGGCAACTGTGCCAAAATGTATCTCAGGGTCTGCAACTCCCAGAAATCTGGGATTCAAACACATGATCACACATTTCTTGCATGTCTAAGGGACGTAACTCTTCACATGGAATTATGGCACCCTGGGCAACTGTGCCACAGGTATCTCAGGGTCTGCAACTCCCAGAAATCTGGGATTCAAACACATGATCACAGGTTTCTTGTATGCCTAAGGGAGGCAACTCTTCACATGGAATTGTGGCACCCTAGACAACTGTGCCAAATGTATCTCAGGGTCTGCAACTCCCAGAAATTCTTGGAACCTGAACACATTTAAAGATATCTAAAACTATTTGGCTGATTACTAACTTTGTCAGTCAAATTTGTATACGACCAGGGCTAGGATACAAAGTCATCCACAAAATCATGTACGATTTAACATACACTGAAAACGGATGTGAATATAAACAATATATGGCACCAGCACTTACTTTATACTCATGAGTTCTTCTACAAGTTTGTCTTTATCTTTAAAACACTGTAGAGAGTTCATTGTTGAAAGCACATCGGGGTCAAGATCTTCCACTGTGGGGATAACAGAGGTCTGAAACACAGAAGAGTTCTCTGTTGAATCTCATGTCACTCATCTAGGTCATGAAAACTAACAATAGATGACTGGTCGTGAAAACATAAAAACAAAACCATTTTGGAGTTTTGAGCACGTTTTGGTTTGTTGGTTAACACCTCACAGGAATATTCCAACTATCTGACATTATAGGCCAATAAATAATCAAGACTGGACCAGACATTCCAGTGATTTATGTTTTGCTTGTTGTTAAACGACACACTCAGCAATATTCCAGCTACATGGCGCCGATCTGTAAATAATTGAGTCTGGGTCAGACAATCCAGTGATCAACAGTATGAGCATCAATCTATGCAATTGGGATAGGCCAATAAATAATCAAGACGATGACATTCCAGTGTCAAGCCTGTAAATAATTGAGTCTGGGTCAGTCAACCACGTGGGCGAGAAAAAGAAAGAAGGCCTGCCCAGCTAAAATGTGCACCCTTGTAGACCATGGTCTTCACAGGCTAATAACGTGTAATGCATTGTATGTATCGCGATACAGGAGTTGGAAAGTGATCCATTGTATCATGTGCATCATATCGCAATACAATACTATACTGTATCATTACACCACGAACAGTAAACCATTTGGCTCTCTTCCACCAGGATGAGAGAATGTGGATTGCTGCAACTCCAGATCGGATTGTGGATGTTTCGACATTTCGGCCATCCATGCACCTCTTCCAACAGGAAGTGACAGTGATTGTGACATGAGTGATCATCAACATCACATGTGTCAATCAATCCTGAAATCGACATGACACACACATGCAAGTACACTGCATGCAAGAAGAGGTGTCCGTGGTGTCGGCCATGATGCAAGTGTCGGCCATGATGAATAGTGTTTTTGCTGACAGGATTTAATTCATTCGCCAAACATGCCAGTAGCCATTCAAGTCAAACAAGGTCATGGCGACCTTATAAGCTGAGTGTATCACACATGTATCTATGAAACCTTCGCATTTATTAATATATATACTTGGTTTATGGATGGGCCCACCCTAATTTCAAAATACTGTAATGGATTGTCTTCCCCACAAATCTGTTCATCAATTTCAGTAAAGATCGAAAATTAAAAAAAGGTCAACAAGAAAGGGGAAGTAAGTCTTTTCACTTGGTATTTGGAAAATCATATATTTCTCATTTTTACATTATAATAATTTCAGTTGACAATAAATTCTTTTAAGATATCAACAAATTTTTTTTAATCTCAATGGATAATAGAAAATGATAATTGATTAAAGTTTTGGGTAGAAAACTCCATAAACAAAATAAATATATTACACCCGAGAAGCATATTATCATGATAATTGTTTCAGTTCTAGAATAGAGAGAGTGATGGCAGGGTTAGAGAGTTGCCATTCCAACAGATTACAGGACAACACCTGGTACAGGGAGGGCTGGATACAGGTGACTGAGTGGGGTGTGGGGAACCTAGAGCAACATGCAGCTCCCATCAGGAGGATCTACAGAGTATGTCTGAGTGGACTGGGAACAGGAGTCAAACATCAAACGTAATTTGATATCCTTCATAATTTAGTGTTTCTTCCTCACACACACTCATGTTTGACATGTCTTTCATGTTGGAGTAGCCATGATAGCCCACATCGATACAAACTAGGTGTTGCGATACATCTATGTTGTGCGTGGATAGTACAGGATACATATCGAGGTGTCATGGTACATCTGTGATACATATCGATACATATTATGTGTGAGTGAGTTTACTTTTACGCCACTTTTAGCAATATTCTAGCAATATGACGGCGAGGGACACCAGAAACTGGCTTCATACATTGTACCCATGTGGGGAATCGAACCCTAATCGTTGGTGTGATAGGCGAACGCTTTAACCACTAGGCTACCCCACCGCCCTAATACATATTAAGAATTACAATACATTTACATTAGGTTCAACTTCTGCCTTACATATCGATACATATGGGCTTGAGTTACGATACAAAGCGTAATGTTAAATGTGGCTGGTTTAGAAGAATAAAGAGGTTTTCACTGTACTAGGTCATTTTAAAATCTCATTCAATGAGATTAAATACATTTTTTCATAAGTAATGTAACACTACAATACAACTTGAAATATTATTTTTTGAAAATCAATACCTAACATAACACGATACCAAGTAGGAGTGCCATGCATTGATCGTTAGTGCAGCATCGATGCATTAACGAATAAGTGGAAGATGCACTTTACGAGTGCCATCATCATTATTCTGGGTGGGTATAAGCGTGGACAGAAGGGTGAACGTGTCATCTGGCAGATATCCAAGACTCTCCTTCACAGCGCTATCCTACCACCTTGCATCACAAACTGACTGTCTTGAGACAGTTCAGATCTGAATTGTTGCCGAGGAATGTGTTCAAGTCATCAATTTCCTGTATCATTATGCTTAACTTAGAAATCAGTCTCTTGAGGACAAAAAACTATCATTTGGTAAAAATCAAATATGAACCTGCTCCTTTTACTGTTTATATTCATAATATTTGCTACAACAAAAAGTTGAAATTGTGGCGTTTGAACAAACACAATTACTGCCGACTTTAAAATGTTTTGTATGAGGACTTAAAATCACACAGGATGTCACATCAACAAAACATTCGGCTAAATCTTCAAGCCATTTGGGAGAAGTCGAAAACGTAAAAGCTTGCATGGTTATTGAGGCCAGGTGAGTCAAGGATATTACAGCTTCCTGCAAATGCAAGTTTGGTAATGCCAAAACTTGTCTCGATATTGATGCTACTGTAGAGAGTCAAGGACGTCTGGGTCAGGACAAGCAGACGGACAGACACACAGAGAGATGAACAGACAGACGGACAGACATGCAGATGATACAAGATGGCGAGACATGCAGACAGACAGACAGACACACATGCAGACAGACAGACAGACATGCAGATGATACAGATGGCAAGACATGCAGACAGAGGCAGTGTGAAGTACGAGTCGTCGCATCACCTGGACTACTTGTGTGACAGGTAATTCTAACTCTATATGCCCCAATGTCTCCCTAGAAAAAGGAAACAAAGTACAACATGAGACATACAACCAAAGTACAACCACCACTGGATAATACAACACCATCGGGTCCATCCCCAGCAGCGAGACCACACGCCATGTAACTGTGCAAATATACAGCCTACCATCTCCTAGCAATCTGTCCTCTCTGAAGCCTGGATACAAACAAACTAAAATACCCCTACTTTAAAACATTCTATTGGCTATTCCTTCATGGGCATCCACGATGTGTCATATCAAAGTTCCAAATTAAAAAAGGTTTCTTTTTTCAAATTCTCTGTAATGACTTAAAAGAACTAAAATCCTATTAATTTGGTATCAAAGCATTCAAAATGTGGAAGTACTGAGGTAAATTTTGAAAAGTCTTTAAGAAAATTTTACCAATGTAAGTATTTTATTTTAAAAATTTATGATTAAATCTTTTCGCGCATAGCATGCAACTTACTCTGCTCACCCCACAGGCAATATAAGCTAAGATTTTTAACAAAAAGAATCTCCAATTTGCACTGCTACAAGGACTGACGGTACCAACGTGAACAATTGTGACATCTACCCATAACACCCACAGCTGCTAGGACACACAGACAGGAAGAGCACTGCTCCCTCTGGTGGAAAATACCTGAACTACTTGAGTCATGGGTAATTCTACCTCGACTTCTTGTTTTGTTCCGCTAAAACAAGAACATGTGTCAGGTTATTCCCCCATAAAGAAGAACATGTGACGTGTTATTCTTCAAAGAGGACAAAAAAGGGTGTCATGTCATTCTTCTCAAATAGGAACATGTGTCAAATTACTCCGCCCCAAGAGACCATATGACAAGTTGTTCCTCAATAACAAGAATATATTTCAAGTTATTCCCCTAAAACATGATTACGTGTGAAGTTATAGTTTTTAAAATAAGAACATTATCAAGTTATTAACTTTAAACAAGGACATATGTGAAACTATTCCCCTAAAACATGTACACATGAGTTATTCCTCTAAACAAGAACATGTATCAAGTTGTCTTTAAAACAAGAATATTTGTCAAATAATTGTCCTATAACATCATCAGATCATTCTCCTAAATAAAGAAAATATGTCAAGTTAATTCCTAAAACAATAACATAATCTCTTAAAACATGATCATATGTCAAGTTATTCCCTAAACAAGAATATGTGTCAAAATACTGCTCCAAAACATGGTTAAGTCATTCCTAAAACTGCCTAATTAATCCTTACACTAAGAATGTGTTCAGTTTTTCCCCTTAACACAGCGTTTAAAATTCCCGCCTGCCTGACCATCCGGAACGGTTTATTTTCATCTCAGACAGTCAAATTTCAAAAGTGGCCTGTCCGGTGGTCTGGTAGATATTATTACCCCTAACAGTAAATATTTCATAACATCAGACAGGTTCTCTTGTCGTCAGTTTGAGGTGTTTAGGGTATTATGATAATTATGTTAAACTACTTATGATTGGACAGTTCAAGTTACAATAACCAATTTCCGTTTATTGTTGAAAACCGGGCCGGCAAGTTTGTATCCGGACTGGTAATTTTTTAAAGTTACCAGTCCGGCTGTTTGGCTTGGAATTTTTGGAGTTTTAAACACTGCTTAACATGAACATGTGTCAAGTTAACATCAAGTTTCGATTAATTTCTAAATAAGTCAAACTAGCTGGAAGCATTGCTAATTTCTCGGAGCCATCAACATTGATTTTATTTTTCTTGAGACTTGATTTAAATCTATCTCCAAGTGATGATTTAAAATTTTACAGTCAGACCCAAATGAGAATTGATTGGAATCCAAGCACAAACTTAAATTTCGTTGTTCAAATATATTTCTCCATTCAAAACTATAACTTTTTCAAATAGTCTCATGTCAAAACATGTAAGAAATAAACGAAACACTTCTACTTTGACTATGGCAACTGTGGCCCATATGTATTGCTGTTGATGCAAAATATTGATCCCAGATTCAAGCGCCGCTGCAAAGGAATTCATTAATGCTTTTTTGAGCCAAAGGAATATTGTCAGCAAAATATGCCATCAACTGGAATAAACCGTGTCATAAATATGCCATTAATCAGAAGATCAAAGTATGATAGAAATCTGGAGCCTCAAGTACAAAAATACAAATTAATATCCTGGCTTTCATGCATAACAAATTAACTTTGCCCAAATTTGCAAACATTCTTCTTGCACAATTAGTTGAGTGAATGTTGTTGCATGCCAGTCAGCCACATTCCAGCTGTATCATAGCCATGTTTAAAAACAATATCCCAGTTTTGATGCAAAACAAATTAATTTTGCCCAAATTTGCCAACACAAACATTTCTCTTGCACAATTAGTTGAGCAATATTCCAGCTATATCACAGCCATGTTTAAATCTGGGCAAACCAGTGGTTGATAGTATGAACCATAACAAGGTGACTGGGCATGTGAAGATGATCACAGCCGGTCACAACTCATCCTTATTATTTGCCCCAAACAATCAACACAAGGTTTTTTTCTGGGAATAGATGAGGTGAGGTGAAATTGGGTTTTATGTCGTGCTTGAGAATATTTCGCTCATATGACGACGTGCATGCGTGTGTATGTGTATGTGCGGCTGCTTGTACTAGCCCAGACTAAGAAGGTTTTATAGTGCTAGCCTACTGAGATACCATGCCGCAGTGAAGCATGAATACCCAACTCAGACACATTATACTGACTCCGAGCCGACCAGTCCTTGTTGTACCCATTAATGCCGAGCGCCAGGCAGGGACCAACAAGTACCATATTTTAACGTCTTTTGGTATGACGCGGTCGGGGATCGAACCCGCAACCTTCCGCTCTCCGCGGGCGGACGCTCTAACCACTACACCACGGAGGCGGTCTTCTGGGAATAGAATCTGAGGGAACATTATGATGTAGTTTCTGATGGTTGGTTTGTTTCTTGTTTAACATGGCACTCAGAAATATTCCAGATATATGGCATCATTCTCTAAATAACTGAGTTTAAACCTGAACATCCAGTGATCAACAGCATGAGCATCCATCTATGCAATTGGGATACGATAACACACGTTAACCAAGTCAGCGAGTCTGACTACCCGAACGGGTTAGTCGCCTCTTACAACAAGAATGGGTTGCTGAAGACCAATTCTAATCCCGATCTTCATGGGAAGTTTCTAATGGAGTGAAGTCCTGTGACATACTTACGCTATTGCCCACGGGTGTCGCATGACATCTTCAAGCTGCGAACAAACATCATCATCATCATCATCACCAAGACATCATCATCATCATCATCAAGACATTCCAAAGCAGCTTTTTGAGCATTTTGCTACATCTTACAGAACAAGAGAATCTCTCCAGAGTATTTTTTCAAAGCAAACATAGCAACATGTGTCAATGACTACAGAGTATGACTTTCTCTTGAGGTGGCTCAGTGGGTTAGATGGCTGACTTTGTGTGCTGGTGATTTGGTGCCAGACTCTAAGAGTGTGAGTTCAAATCTTGGATGGTACTCAACCCCAAAAGTACTAGAATCTGTACTTTACTGAGAAAGTGAAATCCCAAATATAACATGTGTTACATGAGACCACTTTCTAAATGGCAATGTGTAATCATTACTATCAATAGTTTGAATGCATGAATGAGTGAGTATTTCAGTGACATTAGTGCATGTAAACTTAATGGTTAAGAAGACTGAAAGTTATGTTCAAATTAGATGCTTATCACACATGGTGCTAACAAATCTAGAAATATTATCACACAAATTTTGGATTCGAACCCACAATCAACAGTTTCGGCATGACTAAGGGATGCAACTCTGCAGAGCAAATTGTGGCATCGTAGATTACTGTTTGTAGACACAAATGTTTGATTAAATGATAGAGTACACATACATGTAAGCGTTTCTCGGGGTCGACCTCTATCATGCCTCGCAGCAGGTTTTGACAATCAGGAGGTACAAAGTGTGGAATGTGAAACACGCCTTTTTTTACTTTTTCTAATAATTGTCGTAGGTTGTCATCATCGAATGGCAGAGCACCCTGAAAATGAAAAATGAATAACTTGACAACTGAGCAACACAGATGGAAAAAAGGTTGACCTTTCCCAAAAATCCTCAGAAAAATATTGTCCCTGCAAGACACATTTTCAGAATTTCAAATAATGTGAAACATTAAACATGATTGTTCATTCACACTCCAATTTGTTGAAGATAAACACAAGAGTGAAACGTAATGTCTTTCATCGCAAAGATGTACGCCTGCAAAAATTGAAGAAAAAAAAGCCCATTGGCTTCAAAGTTACACTATACTCTCCTACAGTTTACTACAGTCAAGACTAACTGGGTATTTCCTAGTCTTACATACAATATATCAAACTGTTATCGTAACAAATAGCTTAAGACATTAGACATTATGCTATTACCCTCACCACAAGAAAATACAGAGTATCATACTACTATCTTCACAACTAGCTAAGAATATCATACTTCATACTGTTATCCTCACCACTAGTAGAGCATATAATATCACTCCACAGCTCCACACGTCTGCTTTCCTACCATCATATTTTTCTCCCTGAAAAACATAAAGTTTATAGATGAATCGATCATGACATATCAATAAGATACTAATACAACAATATAAGAATCTTCATCCTGGATGCTTACAATCTATGTTAGATGCCCAGAAAAAGTAACATTTAAAAAAAGATTCTTTCTTTACTTTGCATAAATTCAGCAATTTAATACCTACATGAAACAATACTCACTAAAAGAGCTCTTATAACGATTTGGACGGATTGGACCAATTCCTTATTTTCAAAGTCACTAACAACCTTTTCATTTCTGTCTCACTAGCTCATAACAAAATAATAGTTTTATACCCTCTATCACGCCAATCCCCCAAATTAACAATTAAATGTGATGTTTCCCTCTTATTTGCCAGAGTAAGTACTTGTACTGAAACATGCCAAAAACATCGTGCACAAAACCAACCAAAACTTGACACACTTGAAATTAAATCTGATGAAATCAAACAAATCTTCAAATTCAGAAAAAATGATCCAAAGCTGTGTTTAGACAGTTGAAATCAAAATCAGATAAAATGCCAACTATTTAAACAAACAACAGTCACTTAAACAAACAAAACATGGAAATTACTGCACTAAATAAACACGAAGTGCAGTTCATGCAACAACAAAAACTACCTCCTCACATAGCTAAACAAACAACTTCAGCGATATATCACAGGGATAGAAATACTTTTTTTTCTAAATGTGCCTTAAGGCACCAGACAAATATTTTAGGTGGGCCTTTCAGAAGGCGAGTATGCCCACAAGTTTTTAGAATAAATGACAATGATGATCATTTGAAATTTATTGTTAAATAAAGAAATGGGGAGCATTCAGATATGTATGGTATTATTCAATTTGGAAAAAAAAAATTGTTTTGGGGATTAAATGACTAAATGTGAGTTATGTCTCTTAAAAACTTAGGCGTGTCAAAAGGGCACTGAGAACATTTTTTAGCCGTGCCATTTCTGTATTTTCCGTGCCATGGCACACTAATATATGGGGTATTTCGAACCCTGTATCATATACAAAAATCCCTTTGCAAATTGAATTAACAGTAAAAGCATTTAACTTAGATGAAGCCTTGAATAACAATTTAAATTATTTCTTCCACATAACATAAATACATATGAATTATATAAATTCTTTGATAAGCATTCTAGAAGTTGGCAAGTCAAAAATGAAACATACAACTTTATGGATGATAAATTCTTGTTTATTGCATTGAGCGACATTTCGATGTAGATTCTTACAACGTTATCAATCTTAAAGTGAAATCAAACGCTTAGCTTGATAACGGTGTGATAAACGGTGTAAGAACCTACTTTGAAACGTCGCTGTATGCAATAAACAAGAAGTTGTCATCCATAGAGCAGCCTGTATGTTACATATGAATAAATCACATATGTACCTGATTTGGATTGGTCAATCAGAGGTTTCAAATTATAACTACCTCAGAAAGAGCCAATGAAGCTCAGTCCGTTTTAGACTCAATTTAGAAGTGTTAAGTGTATATGTAACCTACATCTATGTTCATGTCCTTGATCTTGATGCAAGTTTCTTACATTTTTGTGTCATGCATTGAGTGACCACACACAAAGTAGTAAAATTGTGCTGTAATGAAATAAATTGTGAACAAAACTGAACATGAAAAGTACAATATCAACCATGCGTTGCCATGACAACTGTCAACCATGCGTTGTCCATGACAACCTCTTACCCGTATAACCTCTGGACAGGCATAGTGCGGAGATCTGCGGTGGACAATGAGGACAAGAGAATTACGTATATGTCACTAACTTAGCGAAGGAAGCTAAGTTCTCTTGGCCCTGAAGAGGAGTTGCTTCTTAATTGAGTGTTCAGTGCTTAGTTTCTCAGGATCAAATGAGGGAACTTGGACCAGGGCTTAGTATATGGCTAGTCTAGGCATGAATCTTTGACAAGGCTAGAGCTAGGCATGAATCTTTGACAAGGCTAGAGCTAGGCATGAATCTTTGACAAGGCTAGAGCTAGGCATGAATCTTTGACAAGGCTAGAGCTAGGCATGAATCTTTGACAAGGCTAGAGCTAGGCATGAATCTTTGACAAGGGCCCAGTCAAAGACTGGTCTAGGGCACTGAACTTTATCGAAGCATAAATTTTTGACAAGGCCTAAGTCAGAATGAGTGAGTGAGTTTAGTTTAACGCCGCTTTTAACACTATTCCAGCAATATCATATCTGGGGCACCAGAAATGGGCTTCGCACATTGTATCCATGTGGGGAATTGAACCTCGGTCTTTGTCGTGACGAGCCAACATATTAACCACATGGCTACCCCATCGCCCTGGCTAAGTCAAAGACAAAGGGCATCGAACTTCAGCTAGGTAGGAATCTTTGACAGGGGCTTAGTTTTGTACTTATCTAAGGCTTGGAACATAGGCTAGGCATGCAAGGTAGATTAGGGCTTGCAATGGGACTTTGTCTTGGGATAGTCTAAGGCATGAAACTTTGACAAGGGCTTAGTCTATGACTGGTCTAAGGATTGCAGCGTAACCTGGAACACAGTCTAGGACTGGTCTACCTGGACTACTCTAGAGCATGGAACATGGATTAGGGTTCGCACTCTGACATAGTCTCGGGCATATATAGGGCATAGTCTTGGGCTAGGAACTAATGGGCTGATGCTAGCATAGGGCATCCGATAATACTCACAAGGAAGATCATATTTCTACCAGAATGAGGAACGAACAAATTGTGCATCTGGCAGTAAATGCTATAGTTACTGGTCAGTATGTGGATACACCAGAACAGGGAAATACCATCAGATGAAAGTAAACCCAGATGCATAGAAGGGCATGTAAGATAAACATATTAGGCACTTCAACATATTTTAAGGAATCTTCACTCTCCAGACATGTCCTTTGTCTCCTGTTCCAGTTATTGATGTCTTGTCGTCTGACGATCTATCGACACCGCTATCTGACGTTTTCACGAAGCCTCATTCCCTCTGTGGTACTCCAGACGTGTTAAAAAGCCTAGTTACATTCAGATCAGCCAAGCAACCTCAGCTGACATGATAGTTCATATAACAACACAAAAAGCTACTGGAAATGATGGTAAGGGCCAAGTATGGTCTGGTGGTCTGGGTAATCTTTGGCACAGACAGCATTCCAGAAACAAACAAACCCGTCATCAGTCATGTTCGTCATGAAAATACATAATTCATATTTATTATGGTGTAAAATCACCTACAATCAGAAAAAAATCCATATCTGCTGCACTCGTTTTTTGTAATCTTGATCAGTTCAATCTCTATCCCCCGTTACACAATCTCCAGGGCAACTGAGGCTCTTTTATCGGAATCCTGAACATTTCTTTTGACGCCAGTTTAAACTGTTATCATGCATGTGGGTTGTATGTCATAAGTTTCCATGCCTCATGTATAAGTCTCATGTATTTTATCTGACATTTTTCAGGGGAGCTAGAGATGCGAAAAATTATTTCTGGACTTGAAAATATAAATAAAAAGAATAGCTACATCACCAAAAGTTGTCTCCCTTACATTACAATCCTAAAAAAGGACACACTATACAAGACTCAGTGATTGGACGGTGCCACTGTTAGTAGACATACTGCTTCTGTCACTATGTGCAAAACTCACCAATCAGATAGTACCACCAATTGTTACTTTATGCAAAACTCTCATCAGTACTGTATGCAAAACTCTAATCAGTACTGTATGCTAAACTCTAAACAGTACTGTATGCAAAACTCTAATCAGTACTGTATACTAAACTCTAATCAGTACTGTATGCAAAACTCTAATCAGTACTGTATGCTAAACTCTAAACAGTACTGTATGCTAAACTCTAATCAGTACTGTATGCAAAACTCTAATCAGTACTGTATGCTAAACTCTAATCAGTACTGTATGCTAAACTCTAAACAGTACTGTATGCTAAACTTTAATCAGTACTGTATACTAAACTCTAATCAGTGCTGTATGCTAAACTCTAATCAGTGCTGTATGCTAAACTCTAATCAGTGCTGTATGCTAAACTCTAATCAGTGCTGTATGCAAAACTCTAATCAGTGCTGTATGCAAAACTCTAATCAGTGCTGTATGCTAAACTCTAATCAGTGCTGTATGCAAAACTCTAATCAGTGCTGTATGCATGCAAAACTCTAATCAGTGCTGTATGCTAAACTCTAATCAGTGCTGTATGCTAAACTCTAATCAGATGGTGCAACCGATAACTATTATATGCCAAACTCTCTGAAGCTGTTCCTATATCTCACTGATCGAGTTGAGCTACACATTGCTGAAATATTGGTGGTCTTGCTGTTCCTATACTCACTTATTGAGCTGAGCTACACATTGCTGAAATATTTGTTGTCTTGCTGTTCCGATACTCACTGATTGAGCTGAGCTACACATTGCTGAAATATTGGTGGTGTTGCTGTTCCTATAGTCACCAATCAAACTAAGCTACACATTGCTGAAATATTTGTTGTCTTGCTGTTCCAATACTCACTGATTGAGCTGAGCTACACATTGCTGAAATATTGGTGGTCTTGCTGTTCCTATAGTCACCAATCAAACTAAGCTACACATTGCTGAAATATTTGTTGTCTTGCTGTTCCGATACTCACTGATTGAGCTGAGCTACACATTGCTGAAATATTTGTGGTGTTGCTGTTCCTATAGTCACCAATCAAATTAAGCTACATATTGCCATTAAATCACTAGTGCTACAGTTCCTGTAACTCACAAACCAGATATTATCATAACTAAACCGTAACGCATCATGTAATGAGGAATTTCTTCTGGTAATGAAATGGATGCAGATTGTCGTTTGTATCTGACATATTGATTGTCAACTTCACATATTGATCTTCAACTTCAAATGTGAAATCTCGGCATGACTTTTCATATGAAATTTCAAAATATGACACAAACCCTAGCACCTCTAATAAATCATAATAACATTCCTTCCTTGAATTCTCCAATAGATGATGGTATTTAAAGAGCATGTTGTAAGTCCTATCGTCTTCAAGATACAGGAAACATGGCTGAATATAGAAGTAGCCTTAAATCATGTGTTACGTATGCGCGAGGACTGACTGACTTACTGAGTATGGTTTTACGCCGTTTTTAGCAATATTCCAGCAATATCACGGCGGGGGACACCAGAAATGGGCTTCACAAATTGTACCCATGTGGGGAATCGAACCCTGGCCTTCGGGGTGACAAGCGAACGCTTTAACCACTAGGCTACCCCACCGCCCCTATGCACAAGGAAATGCCATCAATGTATGATGTAAGCACATAGTGAGTGAGTGAGTGAGTGAGTGAGTGGGTTGCTTTGAACAGATTTCCAGTTTTATCCAGATTGTCAGCTTGCTGTGGAAGAAAAACAGAGGCCGTTCATGATATTGTCATCAATATGACAATGCTGATGCCACCCATTGCTGTCTGCTGATGCCATCCATTGCTGTCTATATCTATACGTCTAATGATGATGCCTCCCGTTGCTGTCTACATTTATACGTCTGATGATGCCTCCCGTTGCTGTCTACATCTATACGTCTGCTGATGCCACCCATTGCTGTCTATATCTATACGTCTGCTGATGCCACCCATTGCTGTCTATATCTATACGTCTGCTGATGCCACCCATTGCTGTCTATATCTATACGTCTGCTGATGCCACCCATTGCTGTCTATATCTATACGTCTGCTATTGCCACCCATTGCTGTCTATATCTATACGTCTGCTGATGCCACCCATTGCTGTCTATATCTATACGTCTGCTGATGCCACCCATTGCTGTCTATATCTATATGTCTGCTGATGCCACCCATTGCTGTCTATATCTTTACGTCTGACGATGGTACCCATTGCTTTCTATACGTCTGCTGATGCAACTACAGCAGACACAACGACGATGTACGCTCTGACTGCTTATCTCCGACTCCAGCACCGAAGTTAATGTCTCCTCCCGATGTTGGTTTCGCAGCATCTTATCTCATCACACCGGCAGTTCATGCAAGGCATGCTCCTGATAATTTCCCAACAAAAATATCAAATTTTAAGTTCTAGGGTAAGAAATTTCAAAAGCCTGTGAAATGTGAACGAACTGGTTCCACTTGTGGATGTAAAGCTTGAACTGACCTGATTCAGAGAGGAGGAGTGAGTGAGTATGGTTTTACACTGCTTTTAGCAATATTCCAGCAATATCATGGCGTACGACACCAGAAATTAGCCTCACACATTGTACCCATCTGGGGACTCAAACACGGGACTTCAGCGTGACGAGCAGACGCTTTAACCATTAGGCTACCCCACCACCCCAGATTCAGAGAGAGGAAACTGACTCCTTTCCATCCTGTAATTTATTCATTATGCTTTCTTCACTAAAAGTACTTTTTCAGGGTTTATTTATGAATGAACATCCCTCTACAGGTTTCATAGGAATCCTATTCCTGTACAGGATAGTATGGCATCACATTCTGGTTGTGATAAAAAAACTGCTGATTAAAAACTGGATCTATGCCTCATCCTGAAATTTTTAAGTACATCACATGCTCTGAAAATTTCATCCATATTAACTAAAATTTGACCAAATATGTTTCATAACAACAACAAAAATCAATTCAAAACCTACATTGTTTTATCTTGTTATAAACAAAATTTAAAAAAAAATTAGATTGAGACTAGTTGTCCAATTTACCTTCAGGAACCTCAAAAAAGGAAATATACTCCTTCTCTTTATGATCATCTGTCTCATCTCGAGCCATACAGCGATTTGCGGAATCCACACCTCAACGAACACATGATGACCGAAAATTCTGATGTATGTGTTCCAGACCATAACCCCCAAAATATTGACAGAAATAACTCACTATATCACTCAGCACACGTCAATAAAATATTCTCATTCCCAATATCAAAAGTTGGATGTGATAAATACACAGGCATCACGTCAGACAAAATTAAAGATTCAGTTTATTGTATACCTTATGGGGCAAGAGAAACTTTGTTAATAATTAACACGCTTATAACAAACGTCAGGATATAGTAAACTGTTCTTTTTTTGTCCTGGGCACTTGCTGTATATTCCAGTCGAAATGGTGTTAGGTGAGGCGAAATGGGGTTTAACATCGCACTTAAGAATATTTCGCTTATATGACGATGTGCATGCGTGTGTATGAGTGGCTGCTTGTACTAGCCCAGACTTAAGCTGGTTTTATAGTGCTAGCTCACTGAGATACCACGCCGTAGTGAAGCATGAATACCCCACTCAGACACATTATACTGACTCCGAGCCGACCAGTCCTTCTTGTACCAATTAATGCCGAGTGCCAGGCATTTTGGTATGACACGGTCAGGGATTGAACCTGTGACCTTATGCTCTCCGGGGGGGGGGGATGCTCTAACCACTACACCTCGGAGGCGGTCTTGTTAAGAATGAACACACTGAAAATGAACTGATGCACATAACAAATTATTTTTGTTGTTGTCCTGCATGTATTACCGTATATTACCGTCTATAAGACGACCCCATGGATAAGACGACCCCTAAACTTGACCCTTAAAATCAGTGTCAAAATGGTATGTTTCGTGCACAAGTCGATCCCCCGCGATGGGGTCCTAATCGCGGCAAACACAGACCACAGACAAGTGGCAGTTACCAATAATTATAACTTTGGTCCACATTATTCAAAGAATTCACAATGATATATATTGCGTCTACTCATGGATCGAAACGAAGTGTAGTTGACAGAAACTGCATAACATATTTTGTTTCTCTAAATATCATATTTATTGTAGCAACAAACTGGCTTGCTTATTTTACCCCATTCAACAATCACGAACTGATTACCCGCCTCGTTTTCCATTGACTGCTAGTTTACAGTAACATCGGTAGTTGACATGAATATGACGATCTATGGTTATGATGAACTACTAAAATTAGTGGTCCCATTGAGTGTGTTATTTCAGTGTACTGCATACCAACATTTGAGTTAACAAGACAAGGACATCCAAGATGGACAAGCTGCTGTTTCCCTATGAAAGTTCAAACTGTTTTTCAGTTCAGCTGGAATGAAACTTCAGTCATGTGGTAGTAATCGTGCTGAATGTAGTAGATAGATCTAGTACGGACTAATTATACTGATGACTCTGTAATCGGCAATGTGAAAGGAGGCAGAACAGTGAGATTGCTTATCTTGGCTGGAGGGTATTTTTTTCCAGTCTGCCACGGAGTGGGGAATCAAACCCAGAATAAGTAAGTGAGTGAGAGAGTGAGCGTGTGTACCTATACCAATGGATGGATGGGTGAGTGAGTTAGTATGTGTGTGTGAGAACTCGATGTGCAGCTTGTGTTTGTGAGTGTGTTTATTTGATAAGCAAATGCTATGGTTCTGACAAATCAACATACATAACTAGGATTTGAACACTTGATCATAGGTTCCTGGCTTGTCAAAGGAACATAACTGGGCCACCTCCATTTGCCCTCCTACCTCCTCATCCAGCACGTTGGTCATACAATGGAGCCCTGACATGCACATCAAGCAGATAAACATTTCAGACGGAACATCTGTCCTCTGTGAAGAGGAAAACACTCTACTTAAAATAATCTAGTGAAGTATTTCAAGTCAAGGCCAGTGTGTGAAATCTGTAGGTGACAGGAGCAGTACGACGCTGCTTGATAATCAACAGCTGAGTCTTGTACCAGGCAGGTATAACAGTCGTAGGTAAACAGGTGATATCGCAGAATTGAAAGAATACCTCAGATGAAACTAGCAGAGTTCTGTTAAAGTGTTGAGAGTGTTAATCAAGTCATAGGTGAACACTTGATATCACAGAATTGAAAGAATACCTCAGATGAAACTAGCAGAGTTCTGTTCAGGTGTTGAGAGCGTTTTTCCAGTAGCAGTTCTTGAAGGGAAGGATCAGACCTCCCCTGAATCTCACATTCAACATTAGAATGGGTGACACTAACATTTAGTTAAACTAAACAAACTTAATGAATTCAAAAATATTTATTGACAAAATATAATTTAAAATCCAAATGGAGAACTGGACAATGCTGTTCAGCCAAGGCTGAGTTGAGGCTATCTGAACTTGTGAAATCACTGAACCGTGAGTAATTGATTTGTTTAACTTATGCACAGGGCGAAGACAAGGAGGATGTGTGATGACACATATATTTGATATATACTGATGGAAAAAAATAAGGGATCACAAGAAAGCACAAGTGTTCCCTTATTTTTTTCCAGGTTTCTTCACAAGCTATGTGATACAAAGCTTGTGAAGAAACCTGGAAAAAAATAAAGGAACACTTGTCCTTCATGTGATCTCTTATTTTTTTCCATCAGTATATATCATGATACTTGACCATGTCAGATCTCCAGATACTTTTCATATTTGCATAAGACAGGCTACAGGTGTTAAGTACTCAGTGATGTTTTGTTCATCACCAAGTAACTACCTGATGTATCCAGCCACCCTGTGTACCTGTATTTTATAGTTGAGTGCAGGCCTCACACCCACATGAACTGTACCGCAGTGAATAATGCATAAGAAAGGTGCGACGTCTCGCTTAGTGATAACAAGGGTATGTGTTGTGTCGGGTTCACACATTCGTCCACAAATAATTGGACGTCACCTTACGCACGATTATTGAAATAAAAACTCATTGTTTTAACATTCACAATAGATATGACCCAAGGTGTCAATTTTAAATAACTATATGATATTGTCAATACCGTGTGTGTATAATTTCCTTAAATACTCAATCTTTAAAAAATATCTGTAGCCATGTAATATCGCAATGCTACATTTGCAGAGATGCCAACCCTAATTTAGCCCAATTAGTATACATAGATATACATAGATATTCTAAGAACTTGTTATTAACATTGTACTCACCTAAATCAGTGGTAAGTATCCACATAAGGCTGATACTGAATCAAATGTGGTTGCAATTTATTGTGTATGGTATATATGCTATTAATAATTTAATTGAATGTATTTTTTTTTTAAATCATATATTTTTACTGCTATCGTAGTCGTGTAATTTGTGTTGTTTTTTCGTAACGAATATGATAAAATCGTATGAGTTGGCATCTCTGCATTTGGAGAAGACATTTTTCCAGTTTCAGAGGCCTGGTTAACTTGAGCGTGCTGCTATCAAACAAATAACTGATTCAAACCCATGAACACACAACTCTGGTAACTGACACAACCCTGCACACCAAACACTGCGCACCTTAAGTTCAAGGCAACATCTGCTTCTGTTCCTGTTGTAAAACCCATGAAGATCCGGGTCAAAATTGGTCTTCAGTTACCAATGCTTGTCGTAAGAGCTGACTAACAGGATCAATAGTACTCGCTGACTTGGCTGACACATGTCATCGTATCCCAATTGTGTAGAACTAAGCTCATGCTGTTGATCACTGGATTGTCTGGTCCAGACCTGATTTTTTATAGCAGGAATATTGATGTGTGCGGCATTAGATAACAAACAATCCAAAATCTCTGACGTAAAACATTTGGGGTTGATCAAGCAGTTGTCTCTAAGGTGACATAATCCCCCGGCGCAAATTATCAAATCAAACTTAAAGAGTAATGAAAGTGAAGGTTGTAGTTAAAATGAAGTTAAATGTCAACAAAAACATGACCAGTCAACCTCTCTTGATATCTTGCTCTGCTCTGTAGTTGTTCAAACACACTAATATTTTCAAGACTCACTTTGACCTTGACATGAATGTCATGGTGTATGAAATATGCAATAAATAGTAATAGAGAAATTGCTTGTCAAAAAACATTCAAGAGAAGTCTTGAAAATCTATGAAGAAAATCCAGTGAACCGTTCTTGGGATATCTCACTGATAAGGGTAAAACGTTAAAGTCCCCTGGTGACCTTGAAATGAAGGTCAAGGTCACCAAACCTGAGTGTGACCTTTCTTATACTGTGATGAACCTAGGTACCAAGTATGAAAAGAATCCAGTCAATGGTTCTTAAGATATTCCAATTCGTACGTACGGACGGACGGAGCCTAATACTATATCCCCCGCTTAGCGATAAACGCGCTGCGGGGGATAATAACCCAAAATCCTGAAGTAAATGCCAGTTGTCAAAATGTGTTCTTACATAAACAACTCAGGATGTCTTGATCATCATAATTACTTCTGCACTCTTTGACTCGTACAAATAGAATGACATAATACATTTATTATCCCCACTTCCACTTCTCCATTCTAATACAGTCTCTCACAGATCATCAAGAACCAGCACGCCATATTTCTTACCCTCTCGTTACAATATGGTGAAACTTGCCAGTTGCATCTTCTCAATTATCTACGGAAACTTAAGCCATCGATACCTTACAATTATTATCAGCTTGAAAAACAACTGCAGCCCCAACGACCATAAAATCATGTGAGAGAAGTTGAACAGCCCTATCTCATCTTCACCAGCTTTTTTAACAATTTTTCTACGGGATCTCCTCCAGCAGATTTGCATTTCAGTGATTTTATCAGCAAACAACCACACCACAAAAAGTAGGGACCGGCATTGAAGTCTAAACATCTTGAATTCTTCTCCACTTTCCTCTCCAAACTTATACATTAATGGTAAACATGGCTTGAAATCTGCATAGAAACATCTTTATTTGAAACATTTGCATAATTCTGTGTTTATTCTGAAGACGTGGTGTCTGGTCGTTATACGTTGGTGCCATAACTTGGTATACAGTGTATGCTGTCTGAGATAAAAATCAGAGCGATCATGGTGCCATACGATGGTGTACAGTGTATGCTGTCTGAGATACAAATCAGAGATATTAATCACTTTCTCTTTCATCATAAAAAGAAAACACAAAAACCTGATGGCAAGTACATTTTGCATCTCCATATTGTACGGAATTTGTACCTGAAGTTTCCATTGCCTTCAGACCAACAACAGCGCAAAAACATAAAGTGTACTGTAGCTAACCACCTACCAGTTTTCTCACCCTACCCTGTACTGTGAAAATCCCTATGACCTTTCCCTGCCCATTTCCCACCCTACCCAGACTGTACACAACCCAAATCCCATAGACCCAACCTAACCTGATTTCCACCCCCTACCTACCCTGACATCCCGCCTTCGCCCCCCCATTTCCCACCCTACCCTGACATCCCATCCATCCACCCATTTCCCACCCTACCCTGACATCCCATCCACCCTACCCTGACATCCCACCCATTTCCAACCCTACCCTGACATCCCACCCACCCACCCATTTCCCACCCTACCCTGACATCCCACCCACCCACCCATTTCCCACCCTACCCTGTACCCCATTCCCTATAACCATCACCTACCTACCCCCACCTTGCTCATTTCCCACCCTGTACCCACCCCACCCTGTACCCTGTCCTGTATCCACCCAAACCAACACACACTGGGTCTCAAGAACATATATTCTCTGGCAGGCATAAAGTACTAAGTATGGCTATTTCGGAACTGGAATTCACACAAGGGTGCCTGCTTTCATGTACAATGTTAGGCATACAAAAGCCAGCAGGAACTTAAAGCTGATTTGGCAAGCTGAAACAAAAACAGAGTAGCTAGTAGCCCACCTGTAGTCATCAGCAATGCAAGGTGTGCAGGTGTGAGAGCCACTGATGAAGAGACTGGCGAGGTGTGGGGCATGTGTGGTGCGCGTGTGATGGCGGGATCACATTCCTCCACGTGGGATCACCACATGTACAGCTGCTGGAGACGGTGTGTGTGTAGGAGCAGTTGTTAGTGAAGTAGGGGTCATCAGTTGAGGAACTTCATGAGTCAGAACGAGTGAGCATGACTAAAACCTAAAGAAGTGTCACTTTGTAAGTTTGTGTTGTGTTCCTTGCAATGTTGATGAAGGTTGGATTTCTTCAGTCAATGCATACACAGCCATAAGAAAATAGCCATGTCAACTAAATCTTCCAGATTAAGAATGTCTTCACAAATCCTACAGTTTTCAGCAACTGGTTCTATTTCCAGTTGGCAGTGGGGAACTTATGGTTCAAGGGTAATCATGTCCATCAAGTTGTATGTGCCTATGCCATATACCGAAATGTCGCTCTCACTGTAATAAAGTTGTTCATCCAGTTCAGCAGTGAATGGGTACCCAGTAGGTGAGGTGAGGTGAAATTGGATTTAACGTCGTGCTGTGTGTGTATGTACGGCTGCTTGTACTAGCCCAGACTTAAGCTGGTTTTATAGTGCTAGCCCACTGAGATACCATGCTGCAGTGAAGCATGAATACCCCACTCAGACACATTATACTGACTCCGAGACAACCAGTCTTTGTTGTACCCATTAATGCCGAGCACCAGGCAGGGACCAACAAGTACCATATTTTAACGTCTTTTGGTATGACGCGGTCAGGGATTGAACCCGCGACCTTCCGCTCTCCGGGCGGACACTCTAACCATTACACCACGGAGGTGGTCGTACCCAGTAGGATGAGATGGTAATGTGACTGTAATCTTGGATGATGAAATTCAAATGCACAATTACACAAACAACACTGAAACTCAGCGCTGTAAGGGGAGCGTGAATTGAGTTTGATGTTGCTTTGGCCAGTATTCCAGAAATATCATATCTGGTCAGCTGGATGTGGGAGGAAACCCCAAAGTCATGCAGGTCTTAGACATTTACCACTATGGCAAAACTCATGTGAATATTGTTATGCTTGTCACCACAAACCCAATCAGGACTAACAGAGATTCAAACCATCATAGGCTCCTTATGTGCCTAAGGGACACAACTCTATAATTATAGCGACCTGCGCTGCTTAGAAGACTGGGGGACCTATGACACTGGCTAGTCCTGTGGGCATGCATCAGTGGGTCGATTCCAAGCATTACAAATCATCATCATCATCATCATCATCATCATCATCGTCATCATCATCACCATGTTTCCAAATGGAAGTTTGTGTCTAATTACTACTTTGGTAACTGGTGATGCTCAAGCATTAAACAACAAGAAACTTCAATCGTTCTGTAAAGGTGAAACACATCAAGGGAGGCAACTCTCTGATCTTCCAGCATTCCTGCCAAATGATTCATTGTGGAGGCTGAAATCTAAACCCTCCAGTTTAATAGCTGCCAGGCTCACAGATGTTCCGTTAAGCCAGCCGAAGCTTTATTAGCCTCAGATAACAAGGTTGTTCTTAACCGCAATAGATTCTGAATTAAATCTTCACATTTTCCACTAAAACAATGACAATATGCTTCAATTTGATGAAATCAATTTCCGAGGCATATAATGGATTTCTTTTTTAGTTTAATTTTAAGATAGAGCTCTCCTGTTAAAGCAATTGAATGTGAATGGGACGTCAGAATTCTGTCCGACAAACTGAGGCGATAATTCCATGACAGCTTGTGACAACGATTTTGCATGTTCAACCCAACCCAACACAAATATAAGTGTGTCCATGAGTGAGTGAGTGAGTGAGTGAGTGAGTATTTCAGTTATATGACAGTATCTAAGCTTGTTGGTTTTGTCTCTGAAAAGAGAGAAGTCTTTTAGAAAAAAGACATCTTTGTTTAAAGTAAATGGATCCGCAGTGAGAAAGTCTAGCCATGCTTCAGGTATGACAGAAGCATTACACTAACGGCTCAATGAATGGGGAAGTAACAGTCCTGGGACTGAGAGACAGGCAGCTCACCTTGACGAGGGAGAAAAGCTCTGAGAGATTGTAGAAGTTTACCACTTGAAACCCACAGGCACATGCATAGTGCTGACAGACCCAGGAACATAGTCCAGACGAATCATAGGATCCTGGTATGCCCAAGGGACACAACTCTACTGTCATGCTCATAGGTAACAACTATCTACATTATATATCAATAGGTAATTTGTGTATCACTGGAGAGAGCTTTAAAAGAACATGAGTCACAACCAAAATGGCAAGACAGCTCATACTTGGGTGTGTTTATCCCTTGTTAAAGCCACATTTTGCAGGAATATCCATTATTTTTCCCTAATCATCAATCTCTGGGCCTAGATTTATCTCTGGTAGTGTGCAGCATCACGTATATGTTACAGTGAATATGTAAAACCTTGGATCTCAGCTAGGTATTGATGCATTGTTGCCCTCAAATGAGTCAATCTCAAATTCTCTCACGATCAGTAAGAAGGAAGTTTTACTACAGTTACCAGAATTACAAAACAAACAAACATATTTCCTCCGTGCTTAATGGGCCATTTGATCTCAGCTGGATACTAACTGAAACTGATTCCATACCTTTTTGGAAGAAATATTCTTCGACCTACACAAGAGGTGATTTCAGGGAAAATGTCTAAAATTCTAGTCTGTTTTTCAGTGATTATGTATAATCCCTGAAAATTATGTAGAATCACTGAGTGAATCAGACATTATACATAATCCCTGGTTTTACATAGTCACTGTAACATATACAGTCTCTTCACACTGCAGTGAAGGACTGTGCTTGATACTAGTCCTTCATCCCGCGGATGTTGTTACACAAGTCTCCATCATCACAGGCAACAGGGGCGACTGGATGAGACATGATGTGCTGATGGATACATCTTGAAGATATACGAGGCAAACTGTTGCATTCTACTTGTCTAAATACCTGATGCCAGGACGAGGTTCGAGTGAGACGTTAGCAAGATGTCAGCGAGATGTTGAAACCCCCTTATCATCAAATACCTTCAGCTCTTAAATCATTAACCAGATTTATGCAAGATGATGTGTTCAAAACTGATGGATCTACAAGATATTTGATTGAATGTCATATTTCTTTAAAAAAATGGATGGAAATTGTGAAGCTAGTTTTATGTTGCGTCAGCATCAGTGGTAACTCAACATCAACATTTATATAAATACCAACAGATTAATAATATAAATAATTGACATTTTCTAAGTAGACTCAACTGTAATAATAACTAGTATTTATGAACACAACTCTTGTATATCACATTCTTCGAAGTTTGAGTGAATGAGGGAGTTTTTAGCAATATTCCTGCAACATCACGGCGGGGGACACCAGAAATGGGCTTCACACATTGTACCCATGTGGGGATTCGAACCCGGGTCTTCGGCGTGACGAGCGAAGGCTGTAACCACTAGGCTACCCCACCACCCCCTCAAAATTTGAAACAGTATAACATTTTACATAGACATTTTCATATTTCAATTTGTTTCTTTAACAGACAAATTATATTTGTTTATAGTCCTTATTACCTTGAAACAAGAAACTCCTGGGAAAATAGCAACAAGTTTGAATAAATTCAAACCATTCATCAATATTCCACCTCCATCTTGGCAGTCTGTAACAAATGAGTCTGTACCAAACATCAACATGATCCAGGCTGCCTGGAAACCTGATCCTATGTATCTGATGAACAAGATCAGCATTGACCATTCTAACCTGCACTCTATATAGGCAGCACTGTATAATAAAATACCCGTGAAGATCCGGGTTAGATCTTCAGTAACCCATGCTTGTCGTAAGAGGCAAATGAGATCGGGTGGTCAGGCTCACTAACTTGGTTGACACATGACATCGTATCCCAAATGCGTAGATAGATGCTCATGCTGTTGATCACTGGATAGTCTGGTCCAGACTCAATTATTTACAGACCGCCACCATATAGCTGGAATATTGCTGAGTGTGGCATAAAACTAAATTCACTCACTGCATGATAAAAAATATTATCTTTATCAATGTCCTATTCTGTTTCAACCTTCCTCAATATTGTGATACTACATTTGTTTATTGGTTGTTTAACGCCGCACTCAGCAATATTCCAGTTGTATAACGGCGGTCGGTAAATAATTGTGTCTGGACCTGAAGGTTCAGGGATTGACATCATGAGCATCGATCTACTTCATTGGGATATTTTTTTATTTTTTTTATTTTTTTTAGTGGTCACTTCATTTTTTTTTTTCATGTTTTTATTCCCAGAATTATGTTTACAGACTTTACCTCAGTAGTACAGTACAGGTAGCTTCTTAGTATGCAAGTACAGTGTTTCTTTGATCTCATTGTCAAATAACATGCTGTTTACTTCTTTGGGATATGATGACCTGTCAGCTACGTGACCAAGTCCTACCACATGTTTATGGAATCGCCTCTTATGAGGAGCATGGATTTGTGAGGACCGTTCTTGACCCAGAGGGTTACTGGAGTCGTCAATGATGTTTCAAGCCACATCGACATGCGTGGAGGGTTGTTTAGCTTGTACTCCTATCGTGACAGACAACAGGATGCCGCTGACACAGATTCCAGCAAGATCAATTGGACACTTTATTGCCTGACAATTGCCCAAACTTGTTTCCATTTCAAACCAATTAGCTCTTCACTGGGAAAACAGTTTATATGTGCCAAGGCCTCGCTGTAAGCCAGAGTTATGGCACACTCATTGCGAACAGGCAATCCATTTCTCTTGAAATAATCACAAATATCTACAAAAACATCCTTTATCTGATTGTCAATTCTGGAGGAAACATCTTCTGATACACAAATGAATCATTCAGAACAGATAACAGATGTTGTTTTTGTTGTAAGTCATTTTACAACCTGGTCTTAAGGGGCACGGTCACTTTTGATATGTGGCAGGCATGTCTACATTGTGTTGAGGTCTGAGGAGAATGGGTATCACTCACTGAACAAGGATATATCTTCATTTGACACTACCAGGGTAGATACAGTTTCTATCAAATACAACCAGATCAATAAAGACAGAGTAAAAGTCTCTTCTCTTCACAAAACAAACTTGTTTATGTTTTAAATGTTCTTGGTGGATCCAGAAGGAGGTACAGAGTGTGTGAACCTACTTTCTTTCAGACATACTACATGTTAACGGCAGCCTCATCTGACAAGGTTACAATGTGCACCCCTCATTTTTTTGCTGAAATCCTGATCCTGTTTCTAGAATTGATGATGTACTCATTTTGTTCCTGAATGCTGCAAGCAGCAAAACAACAGCATGTTGTCTGTGAACAATACCCCATCCTACTAGAATTGATTGATTGAGTTTAGTTTCACGCTACTTTTAGCAATATTCCAGCAATATCACAGCTGGGGAGAGCGGAAATGGGCATAACACATTGTACCCATGTGGGGATTTGAACCCGGGTCTTCAGCGTGACAAGCCAACGCTTTAACCACTAGGCTAACCAACCGCCTGGCATCCTACTAGCAAACTCATGCATATTCTACACAATAATTCTTAAGATGACAAACATAACATTACAGACGGCCTTTGATGAATAATCCCACATGAACTGCAGCCATTCAACATGATCAAAAGATAATATTTGATCATCTAAATGGATCAGTGCCTTCAAATACATTCCCAAAAGTTGGTCTTCATTGTTATTCTGTGAAGAAGCAGCTCACTTCACGATAATTATCAATATCTCTTATTATTTTCTTGAAATAAAATGTTGATGGATACATCAGCAATTAAACAAATTGAGCCTTGCCGATCAATCACAAAGGTGACACTGAGCTTCTAGAATACACAGTTTCAGCACAACCACATTAAAACCACAGCTTCTACTTCATCCTCACATGAACACTGCATTCAGGAAACATCCAAGTCTGCCATTCAGTCAAGGCTTTTAAATTCTTGGTATGGCAGAGAAAACAATTCACAGTAGGACAACAGTAATACATCTGATTTCTGTATCTCAAAAACAAACTTAAACAGACAGTTCTAAATGTAAATGATAAAGTCCACAGGTGACTATCACTGAGGATTGTGTTTTAAATTAGCAAATGTCGTTTCTTCAGTTTCATGGTGATGAAGGAACACATTCTTATGTTAGAATAAACATTTCTGAATTGAGTGGATGTTTTCAGGTATGGATGTGGCACACCTACCAGAGTGAGTTATTACAGTTATACCATGGTGTGTCAGGTGGATATGGGATGAAAGCCTATAGTGATGTAGGTCATGGATGTTTTCAGGTATGGTTGTGGCACACATACCAGAGTGAGTTATTACAGTTATACCATGGTGTGTCAGGTTGATATGGGATGAAAGCCTATAGTGATGTAGGTCGTGGATGTTTTCAGGTATGGTGGTGGCACACATACCAGAGTGAGTTATTACAGTTATACCATGGTGTGTCAGGTGGATATGGGATGAAAGCCTATAGTGATGTAGGTCATGGATGTTTTCAGGTATGGTTGTGGCACACATACCAGAGTGAGTTATTACAGTTATACCATGGTGTGTCAGGTTGATATGGGATGTAAGCCTATAGTGATGTAGGTGGTGGATGTTTTCAGGTATGGATGTGGCACACCTACCAGAGTGAGTTATTACAGTTATACCATGGTGTGTCAGGTTGATATGGGATGAAAGCCTATAGTGATGTTGGTCGTGGATGTTTTCAGGTATGGTGGTGGCACACATAGAGAGAGTAATAGGGGCGGACCAGGATTCAAACCCATGATTGTAGATTGTGGAACTTCAGAATGAGTCACCTGTTCCCCTTGGCATCTAACATTATCAGGCTAGTCAGCCTTTTTCCAGAAAAGTCCAACAAATCAAAATTCATAATCTTGACATCTGAAAGTTTAAATGTGGTTTAACAAACAACCTTCAGAGAAAGTGACCATATTCTATGTTGAAATGTAAGATCATGAAATAATTGTGCATTCTATACATATGAGATAATGGACTCACCCGCAACTTGTTTCCAACATGGACCCTTCCACCTGTAATGACGCCATACCAAAGTCGGCAACACGAATGTTATTTTTTTCATCTAGTAGTAAATTCTCTGGTTTCAAATCTCTGTGACTGAAACAACAAAAGAGAAGATTATAACTCCTGTCTCCCAGTATTTACAACACAAAGATGAACATTCTTGTGTTGAATTCGAAGGGACCTGAGGAAGAATTTGACTTCTGAAGATATCATAGAAACACCAGTTCCACATCATATCACCCAAGTAACACTGTACCTGAACTGTAGTAGATAAGAGGAGAGAAATGTGCAAGTAAGACAAGCAACAGCGTGTTTAGCTTATAAAGGGGAAACAAAGGTCAACTGTATGACATGCATGAGGCATTTGCCAAGGCCACCCAATACACATTCAGAAACATCTAGGGCAAGCATGGGGTTCTGGGTAATGCCACGCAATTCACATTCAGATACATCCAAGGCAAGCATGGCGTTCTGGGTAAGGCCACCCAATACACATTCAGTCACCTACAGTGCAAGCATGGGCTCCTTGGTGAGACCAACCAATACACATTCTGTCACCTATAGTGCAAGCATGGGGTTCTGGGCGAGGCCACCCAATACACATTCCACCCAATACACATTCAGTCACCTATAGTACAAGCAAGGCAACCACCAGGGGTTCTGGGTGAGGCCATCCAATACACATTCAGTCACCTATAGTGAAATAATGGGGTTCTGGGTTAGGCCACCCAATACACATTCAGATACATCCAAGGCAAGCACGGGGTTCTGGGTTAGGCCATCCAATACACATTCAGACACATCCAAGGCATCAATTACCAGGGGTTGTGGATGAGGCCATCCAACACATTCAGAGACATCCAAGGCAAGCACGGGGTTCTGGGTTAGGCCATCCAATACATTCAGACACATCCAAGGCGAGCATTTGGTTCTGGGTTAGGCCATCCAATACACATTCAGACACATCCAAGGCAAGCATCACCAGGGGTTCTGGATGAGGCCATCCAATACACATTCAGACACATCCAAGGCAAGCATTTGGTTCTGGGTTAGGCCACCCAATACACATTCTGTCAACTCTAGGACAAGCATTGGCTTCTGGGATAGGCCATCCAATACACAATCTGTCACATCTAGGGCAAGCATGAGGTACTGGACCAGGCCACCCAATACCCCTTTAGCTACCCATAGGGATAGCAAGGCAACCGAAATACACAATTTGCCAGCTCAAGAGCAAGCATATGCGGCACTTGCCAAGGCCACACATTCAGTCACCTCTGAAACAAGTCCACCCACTATACAGTCAAGGCCTAAGTGTACATGAAAAACTTTAACTATGTCATTTTGGCCTGGATTCCCACAGTGTGCCAGACATAGTGTATCACCTGCTCCGGTCAATGTCACCAAGTTTATCACACGAATGAAACAACAAGACCATACCTTACTCCATCACAGAGGCCCTTACTGCTACAGATTCATACACCATCTTTACAGTTTCAAGGACATCCCATCTTTCTACAGCTAAAGGTTTATCAAATAACTTCCTCAAGCATCCTTCACCAGTTCAATGACATGGACGGTAGCCACAGCAGCATTACACATCATCATCAACATGGCAGTTCAATAACAAAAGGGCTTGGCACATATAGTCGACTCGGTCTGATTGAAAGCTAATGTGAAATTTGATCAAGGAAGCCTACCAACGTTAATGGCATTTTCTGACAGGGAAGTAACTATGTCTTGATAAACTATTGGTTACAAGAAGACTCCTGACTCCACCTGTAATTAGTCCTCATCTTACCTGTAATTGGCTCTGTCATGATGTCATGGCTATATTTAGTCAACTGCTGGACAACCTTACTTGTAACTGGACGAAGATTGGTTTAGTTTCTTTGTGTTTTGCTTGTTACATAATGTTGCAATATTCCAGCAACATTACGATCATCTTAAAATAGTAGAGTATGTGCTAGATGAACCCATGAGTAGGTGGGTGGGTGAGTGAGTGAGTGAGTGAGTGAGTGAGTGAGTGAGTGAGTGAGTGAGTGAGTGAGTGAGTGAGTGAGTGAGTGAGTGAGTGAGTGAGTGAGTGAGTGAGTGAGTGAGTGAGTGAGTGAGTGAGTGAGTGAGTGAGTGGGGTTACACCCCTTTTAGCAATATTCCATCAATATCATGGCAGGGGATGCCTGAAATGGGCCTCACACATTGAACTCATGTGGGGAATCGAACCTTGGTCTTCAGCATGACAAGCGAACGCTTAACCACTAGTCTACCCCACCTCCCCTGATCCCATGAATAACATCATGAACATCTGTCTATAAATTTGGACACAATGACATGCATCAATCAAGTTAGCCAATCAGTTCTTTCCTGGCACTTTTCTGTATGACAACAGGTGCTTGTTGCAGTTTATCCTAAGTACTGTAGATGATGATTAAGTGTTGAACATCGGCTCTGGCTGTAGCCAATGTGGCCAATACTGTAGAATCTAGTAGCCATGTATATATTGCATTTCAGAGAGGTGACAAAAAAGAAATCTGGCTGTAAACTGTTACATATGTCTGTTAAGTTTCCAAACAATTTTTTAACGATTACTTAAACATCCCCATTTGATATTTCCACTTGGCAGAAAACAGGCCCTTTCCTCTTAAATTTTACTTATAACATTTGCAAGAGTAGCTTAAGTATATGTCTACATGCAGCCGTGATAAACTAGTTCCTGAGAGATGGGGTAATCAGACCTGCCAAGGGCAACATGCAGGCCAGGCATATTCCAACCTGAGCCATGAATTCGTTTATTTTGGACCCAGCATCTGTTACATACGACAAACTTCAATGGGCTATGATTAAGTCTATTAGTTTTAAGAGCCTTTAAGTAGAATGTAGAGTTTCAACCTAAAAACACTTGAATTTAAATCTGAACACGTTAAGGTAAGTACTTCCTTAAGACAGAGATGGCAGGAAGGTAAGGTAAGGGGAGGTGAAAGGGTGTCTTTGCAATGATGATTATTGCACTTACATAACAATGTGCATGTGTGCCCTTTGTGTGCATGCTTGCGTGACCATGTGTGTGTGGATGCTTGTTAAAAGTCCAGGGACAGTGGGGTAGCCTAGTGGTTAAAGCGTTCGTTCATCTTCACAAAGACCAGGTTTTGTTTCTCCATATGGGTATGTGTGAAGCCTATTATTTACGACTCCTACGTGGTGATATTGCTAGAATATTGCTAAAAGTTGGGTAAAACTAAACTCACTCACACACTGTTATAGTCCAGACAAATGAAGGTCTTATAGAGCTGGCATACCGAGATACCATCCCTTAGTTTAAGACAGACACTCAAATACAGTAAACTAACTCTGAGCAGACCAGTCCTGGTCTTATCCCTCTAAAGCTGAGTGCCAGGCCAGGAAACAAAAAGTACCATATTTTAACGTCATTTGGTACGACATGGCCAGGGGATCAAACCATCGAGCTGCCACATTGTCGGACGGTGTACCCACGTGGTCATGGAGGTGGGCTAGTAGAAAGGCCACTGGTCTATCACACATGAGCACTAGTGGTGTTCCGATTAATTGAAATAATCGAAGATTGATCGCAGTGACCAAACGACCAAGCAATCGATCACATTTTCTCAACATAAATGATTTTGGAACTACTAGTTTAGTCTTTGAAATACTTGACAATGGAACATATCGTTGAAGTTGTCAGAGCATGAAAACGTGTTTAGTTCTTAGAAAACTCACTTCACTAACTGAAAAACCATGACTGAATATTTCTTGAAGACTCCAGGAAGTTTATGTTCATGATATATTAGTCATCACTTTAAAGTAGCAAGTTGCATCATGTTATAAATATCTGCAATAACAACCTGGATAGGAAAATCTGAAAAATGACGCTAACCAATTTTTTTCGATGATTGTTCGTTGGTAATGAAACAATCATCAATTGTGAGATTTCAACCAATTCTCAACACTAATGAGCACTAAGCTACAAAGACACATCTTAGTTGGATTGTTACTGAGCTACTGAGGGAATTCACTTTAGCAAACAAACTAGGACAGGGACAGTGAGTTCAGTGTCTCATTCTGGAAAATGTTGAGAAAAATTTTGATCAATCATCTTTAGTGAAAATGATTTTTAGTGAAAATGATACAGTTTTGATTGGAATATAGCATATTTTTCATCTCGTTTCCTGCTAATAATACAGTAGGAACTAAAAAGTAGTATGCAACTGACCGTTTTTCAGAGAAAAAATGCACAGTTTTACAGCTGAATTGTCTTCAGATAATTCACACTTGGATTTATTTTCAAGACAACATGGCAGTCTTGACATAAATCACTATCACAGAGGGTTTGAAATTCATTTCCTTTTTCACTTGTCAGCAAACTTGATCAGCTGCAAAGCTGCCATTCAGCTAATGGTATTTGTGGTAGCCCACTAGGGAATGTCATGTCATCCTTGACAAGACGTACAACAGATGCTGTCATCCAACACTTGTACATGTCCCCTGAGTATTTAATGGCTGTTACATGACTGACAGGAGTATGTGTGTGTTAGATGTACGTGATGTACAATAGCAAGTGTCTGTGTGTTCCCACTCGTTGATTAACTACAGACAACGCCATATGCTCTTTCACACATGTGTGCAAGTATACAGGTGAACAGGTGTACAGGTGAACAGGCGTACAGGTGTGCAGACTACAATAATATGGCTCTGTCTCTTATGTAATGTATTTGAGGTAGGAGGAAGGCCATATGGAAAAAAACCCCTTGAATTTTACCTCTCAATACAAAGGGTAAACAGTCAAACTTATAACAGACAATAACAAAATGACATATTCCTCTTGCGAATATCAAGGATCGCTTTGTGAAATGGCGTCGAGGTCATGGCTATCACAGTCAACAAAGTAAACTAGCTAAATTCTTCAAACTTATCATGATCTGTTCCATGTTAGTTTCACCCCGAAACATGAAATGCTTTAACCCTATCTACCTAACTGTCTCACAGTCCCTGAACCACAGTATTTTCAAGACAACCTAGGCCTCCCTGCAATGTAGTCTGTCTCACAGTCCCTGAACCACAGTATTTTCAAGACAGCCTAGGCCTCCCTGCAATGTAGTCTGTCTCACAGTCCCTGAACCACAGTATTTTCAAGACAACCTAGGCCTCCCTGCAATGTAGTCTGTCTCACAGTCCCTGAACCACAGTATTTTCAAGACAGCCTAGGCCTCCCTGCAATGTAGTCTGTCTCACAGTCCCTGAACCACAGTATTTTCAAGACAGCCTAGGGTTCCCTGCAATGTAGTCTGTCTCACAGTCCCTGAACCACAGTATTTTCAAGACAGCCTAGGCCTCCCTGCAATGTAGTCTGTCTCACAGTCCCTGAACCAGGCCTCCCTGCAATGTAGTCTGTCTCACAGTCCCTGAACCACAGTATTTTCAAGACAGCCTAGGCCTCCCTGCAATGTAGTCTGTCTCACAGTCCCTGAACCACAGTATTTTCAAGACAGGCCTCCCAATGTAGGCCTCAAGACAACCCCTGCAATGTAGTCTGTCTCACAGTCCCTGAACCACAGTATTTTCAAGACAGCCTAGGGTTCCCTGCAATGTAGTCTGTCTCACAGTCCCTGAACCACAGTATTTTCAAGACAGCCTAGGCCTCCCTGGAATGTAGTCTGTCTCACAGTCCCTGAACCACAGTATTTTCAAGACAGCCTAGGCCTCCCTGCAATGTAGTCAGTCTCACAGTCCCTGAACCACATTATTTTCAAGACAGCCTAGGCCTCCCTGCAATGTAGTCTGCCTCACAGTCCCTGAACCACATTATTTTCAAGACAGCCTAGGCCTCCCTGCAATGCTAAAGCCCTAAATGAAGCAAGTTAGATTTCTCAAGGTTCTGAATCTCTGGTCTCCCTGGGGTCTTTTTCAATTTAAATGGGTTTATTTGTTACAATAAAAATTATACATATTCAGAGACTAAGCCCTGGTCTACTGTCTACCCCAAACAGTAGTCAGAGAATTTCTGAAAAAACACAAGCTTCCCTCTCAATACCTACCAGATGTTGTGACTATGGCAGAAGTCAAGGGCGGAGATTATTTGTCGGAAGAATCGCGCCGAGCTTCTTTTGGTGTTAATCTGCCCTTCTTGACGAGGTAGTCAAATAATTCCCCACCAGAAACATGCTCCAGTATGAGGTACCTGCAACAGAACGATCACAGTCTATAGGTGGGAACATTCCCCTCAGTAGCAATAGGAGATGAGTGTTAGACTCAAGACAATATGAAGAACCTGCAACAGAACGATCACAGTCTATAGGTAGGAACATTCACCTCAGTAGCAATAGGAGATGAGTGTTAGACTCAAGACAATATAGAGAACCTGCAACAGAACGATCACAGTCTATAGGTGGGGACATTCACCTCAGTAGCAATAGGAGATGAGTGTTAGACTCAAGACAATATAGAGAACCTGCAACAGAACGATCACAGTCTATAGGTGGGGACATTCACCTCAGTAGCAATAGGAGATGAGTGTTAGACTCAAGACAATATAGAGAACCTGCAACAGAAGGATCACAGTCTATAGGTAGGAACATTCACCTCAGTAGCAATAGGAGATGAGTGTTAGACTCAAGACAATATAGAGAACCTGCAACAGAAGGATCACAGTCTATAGGTGGGGACATTCACCTCAGTAGCAATAGGAGATGAGTGTTAGACTCAAGACAATATAGAGAACCTGCAACAGAACGATCACAGTCTATAGGTGGGGACATTCACCTCAGTAGCAATAGGAGATGAGTGTTAGACTCAAGACAATATAGAGAACCTGCAACAGAAGGATCACAGTCTATAGGTAGGAACATTCACCTCAGTAGCAATAGGAGATGAGTGTTAGACTCAAGACAATATAGAGAACCTGCAACAGAAGGATCACAGTCTATAGGTGGGGACATTCACCTCAGTAGCAATAGGAGATGAGTGTTAGACTCAAGACAATATAGAGAACCTGCAACAGAACAAACACAACCAATAAGACTCTTTAAAAAACACCAGTTAATAGTTTGTTCCAGACATGGTATTGTTTTCCATCACCCTACATTTTCTCTGAAAGGAAAAATCAAACAATTACTACCCACAACACAGTAATTGCAGAACATCTAGTATATCCAATTAACACATTTGGGAAGTAAAACTAATTTCAAACTAGTACTTATCCAGAAAGGTTATTATTTTTGTTCTTTCCTTGAAGACATCCACACACACTCCTCCTTCCAATATAAGATAATCTGCCCCTTAGCAACAGGTAGTATGAGATAGACACAGATGTCCATGACAACAGACTGATTGGAACCTCTTGTACAAATTCATGTGCTATCATTGACAAGAATTATAACATGACAACTTTCACCTGTATTGGTCCAGAGTTTCTGAGAAGATGTCAATTGAAGTCACGATTATATTCTGTTTGCAGTGAAAACATACCGATGAATTTCAATTTAAACAAAAAAAGTAAATCAAATAACGTGAAATTAAAATTGCGAATGCTCATAATTTTACCTTGCCAATTGAACATTTAAATCTCAGAATTTTATTCATCTTAAGATAAAAGTTGTTTAACAAACGATCATAGATTCGAATCGCTATTACTGGTTTGTCTTACAAGGGGATAAGCGCAGTAGTTGGAACAGTGAAACAAATGCACGCGCGGTTCGTGATGAGCGTTAACTTAGACCAACCCTACTTTTTCTCGGTGTTTCATTTAATGTGTATACCCCCCTGTAATACAAACCAATAACAGCGATTTGAAACTATGATCATGATCAATTTTTATCTTAGGTTGAATAAACTTCTTAGATTTAAATGTTCAACTGGCAAGGTAAAATTATGAGGATTTGCAATCACCACTTTATTCGATTTACTTTTTTGTTTAAAGTGAAATTCATCAGTACATTTTCACTGCAAACAGACTATACAATGCATGACGTACAACCAAACTTTGTAAGAATGTTGTACGTCCATGTTCAGGTACCTTAGTGGTAGGATCGCAATGCACAACACAGAGGCTGTTGTATACTTGTTTACTTGCCTTTCAGTCTGGTTAGCTGATAATAACACTGATCTCAACATGACATTAATAAACATTTGCTTTATTTTCAATCAAAACAGAGATCCATGTCACACATTATGACAATTTCTACATTTATTAATTTAGTATCAGATCGGAATACACCTTGCACTTAACACAAAAACACCTAAACCATCCAAACTTCACTACAGCTGTTCACTATACATTAGCTTTCTATAAGTAGCTTGGCACTAATCTGAAATCTTTTCATGTTTCAACTCCGATGATGAAAAACAAGCTACAGTAATTTCAATACATGAGACACCTCACTAATGGCTACATGCTGCTTGTGTAATTCTACTTATCTTCTGAACAATCATTCCAAACATCATTTACAAGCACGGACATACTGCTCAGTATCAAACTCCGATCCTCCACACAAAATCAATCTTGACTAATTCCCTAACCATCTAAATATTCATATATACAACACATTTCGGAGTGTACACCCATGAAATCCTGCTTCCTCCGGAACTATCTACTGTAGAGGATGCCTGCTAAGTAACGAGTCAGTGAATATTGCTGTAACATGGCTGTGATATAACCATCCAGGGGGTAATGGTCACTCATGTAACCGAGGACCGATCCTCCGTTGGCATGATATCGCAACATTCACAAGTCATTAACGTATATCGATTGTCTATCTTGACAGTGCTTGTTGGGGATGTTAGATAGGGCTGAAAGCTTCAAGAGTTATCAGAGCGACTGTGTTGAGATTATGCTACTTCGAAAAGTCTTTCAGTGTATTCAGTTATGTCACAGGGAGAGAGGCAGCTTGAAGTGATGCAGGTCTCTCTGTCTGCTTTGTGACACTGATGAGCAGGGGGTAACACACCAATAATCAGGCCCAGGCTGAAACCTCTCCCACCCAGCCACCATTCCACAAAACAACCTTAGTGCTTCCACTGTCTAAAGACTATCATAAGTTTCCTAGTTACGACCATCTTATCAATATCTTTACTTTGGAAAAAATCATGGCCACTGTCTTCAGGCTATCGTAAGTTTGCGAGTTACAACCATCTTATCAATATCTTTGCTTTGGAAAAAATCATGGCCACTGTCTTCAGGCTATCATAAGTTTGCCAGTTACGACCATCTTATCAATATCTTTGCTTTGGAAAAAATCATGGCCACTGTCTTAAGGCTATCATAAGTTTGCCAGTTACGACCATCTTATCAATATCTTTGCTTTGTGAAACAGGCATGGCCACTGTCTTAAGGCTATCGTAAGTTTGCGAGTTACAACCATCTTATCAATATCTTTACTTTGGAAAAAATCATGGCCACTGTCTTAAGGCTATCGTAAGTTTGCGAGTTACAACCATCTTATCAATATCTTTACTTTGGAAAAAATCATGGCCACTGTCTTAAGGCTATCATAAGTTTGCCAGTTACGACCATCTTATCAATATCTTTGCTTTGTGAAACAGGCATGGCCACTGTCTTAAGGCTATCGTTACGAAGTTTGCGAGTTACAACCATCTTATCAATATCTTTGCTTTGGAACAAATCATGGCCACTGTCTTAAGGCTATCGTAAGTTTGCGAGTTACAACCATCTTATCAATATCTTTGCTTTGGAAAAAATCATGGCCACTGTCTTAAGGCTATTGTGAGTTTTTGCGAGTTAAACCATCTTATCAATATCTTTCCTTTGTGAAACATGCATGGCCACTGTCTTAAGGCTATTGTGAGTTTTTGCAAGTTACGACCATCTTATCAATATCTTTGCTTTGTGAAACATGCATGGCCAGTTCTTCCCCCACCCCATACTGAATTGGGGCAGGTTCAGCCTAGACATGAGCTTCTCAAATGGTGGGTGTTGTGAAAACAGATTCTTCTTTTATTTGTTACATCTTTCTGAAACTTTCCTTCAAATCCATTCCTTACAGAGTACACTTAAACCTTGATGATGTCATCATCCAATCATTGTTTTTGCTTTGAACACTTCCTGGTGTACTGAAGGGACACAACTCTGCAGAGCGAGCTGTGGCACCTCAGATAACTCAGCCGCTCATGCCCTAACTGCAACAAATATTTTAATAGAGGTCCTAAGCATGAATTGGGGTGAAAATGTTATCAGAAGACACATTGAGTAAATGACATTTTTTTAACAGGAAGAAGATTTGATCAGTCAAGAACATTCAGTTGTTAGGTGTCAAATATGCTGTCAGACTATCATGGTGGCTGGTGCTATATGGCTACTGGCAGACAAATCTCCTAACTTGAGTTAAAAATCATTATCTATATGTCACAGTGTCCAAACACAAAATCCATCAGACCACTTCAACACTCATTTTCAGCATGACTTAAAGGTCACCACACTAAAATGGAATGTCTCCCTCTACCATGTTCAATCCCATTTAAACAGTTTTCAAATTATTGGAAAGAATGAAGTTTGTTGAGAAAAAAACGGCCTTTATTGACACTATCCTTCAGCAGCACATAAATGCAATTCCACATCTGCATGGGCAAAAATGTCTATCATTTTTTTTTTTGGTTCTGGTAACAAAGACTTGCAGCATTAAGAAATTACATTTGTTGATGAAACATTAACAGTACTGAACGTAACCTGGTTTCTTGGTGATTGGGTGTGGTCTGGTGAAGTCATTATTGGGCAGGTGGTTCGGGTGAGGCTATTATTACAGCGGGTGGTTTGGGTGAGGCTATTATTAGAGCGAGTGGTTTGGGTGAGGCTATTATTAGAGTGTGTGGTTGGATGAGACTATTATTAAAGCGGGTGGTTAGGTTGAGGTTATTATTAGAGTGGGTGATTTGGGTGGGGCCATTATTAGAGCAGGGGGACCTTCTTGTTGGAGAGGGGTATCTTGATTCTGACAGTATATTTTTTTCAGTCACTGCTTCAAGACATACGACTGTTTTGTCAAAATGAAAACTCAAACCCAAAGACATTATCTTTCAGAACAGCCAGCATTATTTATTGTAAACCTACAGCAAAATAATTTTATCGAGCAATCTCTCTCGCAAGATATATAAAAAATTAACCCAGATGAAATATTCAGGCACTCAAGAACACCAGACTTCAAGTGAACAAGAATAATAGTAAAGACTGACAAGAATTAACAACTTTTGGTCAAGATCAAGTCCCTTGGCAAACAAACTGAATTCAGAAGCATTAACTACATCATGTAGAAAATCCTTACAACAGAGACCATATAATAGATCTAATAATCTATTATATGGTCTCTGCTTACAAGGAACGACATATGGCATTATTTTCCTATGAAACATTCATAAGACATTTGGTTGTATAACCACCAATGTTCCATGTAAGTCATGAATAAATCAAGTCCCATTCAGTGCCTCCATATCGGATCATCCTTTATTCAGGAAATATACCGTCATTCAATAATGATAAACACTGTGGATGAATTCACCACGTCAGCTTCACGTTAGGTCGGGGTAAGGGAGTGCTAATGAGATGACGGTAAACTGTGTCGGTATGCCCGTGAATGAGGTACAGACTAATGGAACAGAAGATGGACTTCAATTATCCGTGGAAATATACTCAGCACCATTATTAAGGGACATGCAGATAATAAGTGACAAAGTATTAAAACAACGTTGCATATTAACTTCCTGCAATATAACATTGGTGGTGTGTGGTCCTGTGCACAGAGCTCAGGGCACAAATCAGTTGAAGTTAAGCATCGTTGAGCGCAGAGAGTCCTTGGATGGGTGACCGTGTTTGGCAGCTTGACTCCTGAGAGCTTCTAGGACTTCAGTCCTGCACCACAACGAAGCACATGTGATACATGTGGTCTCATCTTAGGCAAGTGAGTTTGTTCAAAATTGCCTCTGTTCACCCAGCAGAAAATGGATAAGCGGTGAGATAAGTCATGTGACTATTAACCTTCTGGCACCTCACATTCAGCTTGTGTTATCTGGGGTAATAATAATCAGTTTGTGATTACAGCGTCCAGTGAGCAACTAGCCAGACGGATACTAGGCGCTACATAAATGAATTAGTATTATTAATAACATTTGTTATATCTGGGATTACATTTACTCAGTAAAGTACAGATTCTTGTACGTATGTTAGGTTGAGTCCCACACCCTCAGAGTCAGGCACCTAATCGCCAGCACACAAACTCAGCGATCCAACCTGTCATCTGGTAGTAAAACATTGAATGTCACATGATCAACTTCCCACAATGCAGTTCAGTTCCAGTTACCAGGAACCATGTTATACCCACACTGACTGATACTTCAAATCTTTGAAGGGCATTCAGAAGTGGAATGCATAAAGGCAAGATTTATGGATGTCAACTTCTTTATTGTGAATAACACGAGTTTATGCTTGCTCCTTCATCAAGTGGGAAGATAAAGGAGCACAGGATGAACACCTGATGAAGGAGCAAGCATAGACTCCGAAACTGCGTGTTATTCACAATAAATAACTTGACATCCATATATCTTGCTTTTCTCACTGATACTTGTCAGGTATCGTAAAACCAGGGGCTTAACCACTGGTTGTGGATTATGTCAGTATGCTTTTAGTAGTTCTTCAATGAACTTTAATCCTGCACTTTGTTTTCCATAGTTGTCCATTTTTCCAGTTTCACAGCAGAATCCACTCACTGTGACATTTTTGAAAATGTCCACAAAAACAACACATTCTTCTACTCCTTATCACATCGTCAACATACCGAGAGTTACTGACGCTTTTGGACTTTGGAATGTTCTTGTTTGACGCCTGACATAGCTAGGTGTGCCTTCAATAATAATGATATCTGGAGTACTGGGAGACTGCTAGACTGACATCTAATCTCTGAAATGAACATATTTTACAGAGAAAAACTGTTCATAAAAAATAATCATAAAATATGATGAAAAGGAACCCAGAGATATTCTTCCTTTTCATACAATGGAAATCTAGACTTAACACATATTCTCAACTTGCATGTGTTTTCTTGGATATGTTTGTTTCAGGGTCTGTATGACAAACTAGAAAAATGCAGTCACACACGCACTTACTCACTCAGTCCTAATACTAGGTATTTACACTGACTGAAATAACAATAGCTAACTTTCAGGACACCAAAAGTTATTTAGAGATCCCTACTAATGAGTGAGTGAGTTTGGTTTTACGCCGCTTTTAGCAATATTCCAGCAAAATCACGGCAGGGGACACCAGAAATGGGCTTCACACAATGTACCCATGCGGGGAATCGAACCCGGGTCTTCGGCGTGACGAGCCAACGCTTTAACCATTAGGCTACCCCAACGCCCCTTCGAAGTTTGAAACAGTATAACATTTTACATAGACATTTTCATATTTCAATTTCTTTTTTTTTCTCTTTTTCTTTAATAGACAAACCATATTTGTTTATAGTCCTTATTACCTTGAAACAAGAAACTCCTGGAAAATAGCAACAAGTCTGAATAAATTCAAACCATTCATCAATATTCCACCTCCATCTTGGCAGTCTGTAACAAATGAGTCTGTACCAAACATCAACATGATTCAGGTTGCCTGGAACCCGGGTCCTCGGCGTGACGAGCCAACGCTTAAACCACTAGGCTACTGCCCCCCCTACTAATGGATTGGCCAGTCACTATTTTACTCCCCTACAAGTCAGCAATAGGCAAGGCAAAGGTGTTGAAGTCATCAGTTTCAATATGTGTGATAAATTTCAAACCAATATTACACAGTTTTCCACAATATTAAAGTTTGACATTTACAGAAGGCTTTTTGTCTTCATTATTGTACCTGTGAGAACATAATGTCGTCTGCTCCATAACATCCACTGCAGATCCATTTTTGTCTGTCACAATCGATTCTCTTGTGATACGGTAGTACAACATCATTAGCTGGACAGAACTTATGTCAGGAAACAATAGACGAATTATTAGATTTCCCCCTTCAACCATGAGGTGAATATTTCCACATTTCACAACTTTAGCCTTTATTCTGAAGCCAGAGTGTAGTAAAATATTACAAAAGTTATTTTCGGTCTACATCATTCATCTGATACTGATCCATAATGAAGACTCGAAGTTTCTTGGCACAGACACTTCCTCGCACCTGCCAACAATGAAATGGCAACATGCGGTACCCTCTTTCTTTACACGAGGACAAAGGCCTGTGAAACACGCATTCTTCCAGTGAATCATATATTTCAACACTTAATGCTTACAGATGCATTCAACAGTTGAAAAACAACCAAATAAAAGTGTCAAACCTAACACAAAAATTTCATACAGACATAGTGAGTGAGTGAGCAATATGTGAGCAGTCTGTAAATAATAGATTCTGGACCAGACAATCCAGTGATCAACAGCATGAGCATCGACCTACGCAATTGGGAACCTATGACATGTGTCAACCAAGTCAGTGAGCCTGACCACCCGATCCCATTAGTCGCCTCTTACGACAAGCATGGGTTACCCGTGCTGAAAATCAGTTCTAACGCGGATCTTAACGGGTCTATGTCATACAGATAATGTGTACTGACTCAAAAGATCAACTATTGTTACATGAAAGAATTCAGTGATCCCTCTCTTAGTTTGAGTAGTGTATGATACATGTGCATTGTATTCTCATTTCTAAATCTGCAATGTCGACACAACCTGCTCATCAATGTCCTTCACAGTTATAATGCTAATTCTAGCGTCTTTCTGGCTGCTAATGTAGGCTTTGCATGTCTAAATCTCATTTTGCTGAACATACAGTTTGTGATCAGACGTGCATTAGCAGCAGCTTGACATGACAGTCCCGATCTGTGGTGTCCTCCCGGAAGAAAGTGTCAGCAATCTCAGGAGAATTGAAACTGGGAAATTATGTCATAACAGTAGGATGTTATTTCTTCAACAGAATCTGCACACAAACTCATTTGAGAAGTTCTTGTAACAGTTGTTGTTTTGTATGTGAAGAAATACATTTTGCATGATTTGATGAAAATGGACACAAATGAAACTAAACTTGATGATAGTTTCCACGGCATGACAGAAGGCAGACATGATATTATTACATCAGTGGTGGTACACACCATTGTGGAAGAGTCTTACATAGACAGGCTCCATATTGTTGTAGGAGGGACACCGTTTTCCTTCAAGTAGCGAACATCTCCACCATTGTCACAGAGGGCACTGTCAATTGGACCATCAGTCTACTGGAGTCAGTGAGTGAGTGAACAAAAGAGTGGTAGAGTGAATGGTTGGTTGGTTGGGTTGGTAGATGACTGAGCTGGTGAGTCAGTGTGCATGTGATTGGTTGAGTGAGAGAGTGAGTGAGTTTGTTGATTGGGTGAGTAACTGGTGGAGGGACTGAGTGAGCGATTACAAAATGGTAGTCTCTAGACTCAGTATCAAACCACTTGTTCATGTCTACTAGACAAAATATAACCTCACTTGGCTAAAGTCAAAATGGTCTAATAATAATCCACTGCAAGAAATGTCCAGAACAGATTCAAAGAAGCTTACTGCTAAGTCCAAAGCTATCAGCTTATATGTGAAAGATTAACCCTCTTCTCTTTGATGATATAGAGATTTAAGGCTATTGTTCACTTTCTACAATATATTAAAGACAAGATGAGTCACCGTTGCTCTCCTGACGTCCCACCAGGTTCATTTTGCTATGTATGTTGAAATACACGTTCTCATTACAATACTGACACATGTACATAGCCAATGTAAATCAGCCTTGTGGAGAACAGCATTTCGGTAGACATGGGCGTCTCTCAAGGTTGGAACAGTTAACTTGGGTACTCAGCTGGACCTACAGGACCACCTGGACCCCTGGTTAGTCATGTGACACATTTATATTGTTTAATGACAAAAAATATAAAAAATGGTTACATCATGAATTGTTCCGAAATTCCAGGCAAGTACCAGACAGGTTGAGGTAAGTCAAGGCAGGCCTCAGCAAGTCAATGCAAGTCTAAGAACGTGGATGGTGTCTAGTCTGTTATTCACAATTCCAGCCTAACATTCTCAACAGTACTCTTTGATCAACAAAAGATACTGCATTACCTTATTCTGATAACTTCATGTTGAATACCACTGTGGGAACCCAGATTAGTGTCGATCACAGGCAACCTATTAGCCTACACGTCTAGTGCATGACAAGTGGCACGAATGTGGGCACAAAATGGATCATTGTAGTCATAACCGAAAAACAATCTTTGAAGTTGAAAATGCAAGGTTTTTGGTAATACTTATATGTCTTATTATCTGCTCACCCCTTACTAATGACACAGAGTATGTAAATGTCCACCACCGGACATGGCCGCAAGCCTGCAGACAATCGGTGTAACCTGGTACAGCACATAAACACAATGGCCTCCACTCATCCATCTCCGTCTCTTTTCACAGCTGGGTCTTGTGTAAACAAACCCTGGCCAGAGAACATATCCACAGGCCCTGATGCTGTAAAGGACACCTTTCCTGAAGTAAGTCTGTTAAAGATTCTTATTTTGATTCCTTACTCTTCTGATGTAGTCCACTAATGAGTGAATGAGTGGGTCTCACGTCAGTTAATCAATTTTATTTCAGCATATCAGCACAATTTGGACAGTTGTACATCTTAGACTACAACCACTTTGATTTAACACACTGACAATATGGTGCTAACAGACTAAGATCCATAATCAGAGCAAATCTTGGATTCAAACTCATGCTCACAGGATCCTGGTGCTCCAAAAGAAAAGCAACTCTGTGCAGCAAAAAACACCTTGGCCGCCCATGCTCAAACATGAAATGCTCAATATTGAACAAACTTTATGGATAACAACTTCTTTTTATTCGTGAGTGCTGGATAACAACTTCTTTTTATTCATAAAGTTTGTTCTATATTGTACTTCCCAACTTCTAAAATGCCACTCAAAGAAGACATGAAATGCTCATACACCAGCCAGTTGCACATTCTACTGAATGAAGAGTGAAGTCCATGGCCACCAAGCTGCCTGGGGCTTGGTGTAGGGAGTCCATGACATTGAATAAAAAAAACTGATTAATACGCTGTGAGCTGAGAGTTAGCTTTAGTCATCTCAATAGGATGATGCTTATGTGAGGATACCACTGGAGGAGTGGTTACCATTGGAAACACTAGTGTTTTTCCATTCATTTTGACAGAACAAGTAAAATAGTTTTGACAAAAGTAAAAAAAAATAATACAAAAAATAAAACATAAAATTCAAAAGCTGACGTATGATGTATGAAGTAAAGAAATGATAATGGTCAGGTGCTAAGCTCTGAACATGACATCTTCACTTATCAGGATTTGTCATGGAAACCAGAAAAGTATATACTTTTGTGAAATGTCCAAATAGCTAACAGTATGAGTTCATGGCTAGGCTGATACCCGAGAAATATTGAACAGTCTAGGAAATAGACTCCTACCCTCATTGTCCAAATTGTTTTCATGAAAAAAATAAGAAAAGTTCTTAATCGTAATAGGCAACAGTTCATGAATTTGACTGATGTCTTTGCCAAGACTGATCAGACAATATCTAGTCCTTGACTTACAAAACAGAAACAAAACATGACGGACTGACGGAAGTAAGGACAGACAGACAGACAGACAGCACCAGTTCCTGTACAACTCACACTTCATGGCAGAAGGTAATATGGCTTCTTTATATACTATGAACGTTATCGTTGCTAACGTTCATCAGACCGCCTCCGTGGTGTAGTGGTAAGGCGTCCGCCCGGAGTGGGGAAGGTTGCGGGTTCGATCCCCGACATACCAAAAGACGTTAAAATATGGTACTCGTTGGTCCCTGCCTGGCGCTCGGCGTTAATGGGTACAAGAAGGACTGGTCGGCTCAGAGTCAGTATATTGTGTCTGAGTGGGGTATTCATGCTTCACTGCAGCATGGTATCTCAGAGGGCTAGCACTACAAAACCAGCTTAAGTCTGGGCAAGTACAAGCAGCCGCACATACACATACACACACATGCACGTCGTCATATGAGCTAAATATTCTCAAGCACGACGTTAAACCCAATTCCACCACCACCACCACGTTCATCAATTCTCTACCATATGTATATCACCACTAAATGCCATTCAAAGACTTGATATTCAAAGGTAACTAGGACATAATACTGTCCAGCACTAAGTCCCAGACCGAGATAGTATCACTGATGTGATGACCTTAACTGTCTACTGATGACACATTTAAAGGTCTCTTCAAACAAGACTAATTCACACCTGTCCAATAAACTCCTTGTTCAGCTATAAAGTTGTCATCCTTGCCAAGCCTCAAAGCCCAGTAGCCTATCACTTGTGAGGGTGAAGAAGGCTACAGAAGATCCTGCCATTACGAGTCTGGGACAACTCATTCCAGAAAAGTATCCAAATTTTGGACAGAAAAACATTAACCTCCATTTTAGAGCTCCTAAATTTCATAAAGAAATAGGCTTGAGTAGATAGACCAACCAGACACTGGTATCCCACTGTGATTATACTATCGAAAGTGATGTGCATCTGTCTCAAGCCAGACTCGGCAGATTTATGACTTGAACATACTACCCGCCATACGATCACCTCCTCTATTCATCTCTGTGGACGTGTCTGGTCGGCCCTGGTCAGACAAGACTTGACCCTAATGGAGTTTCCCATCTTCAAGTCTGCTGTTCCAAATCCAGCCAGGTCATTGGTGGCGGGGAATTATTGAGTGACCTTGCTGAGTGCAAGGAGCAGACGCCACAAAACTGACAAGAAAATCAGTGAAGAAGTGCAATACACAGATCACTTATCTGTACATACTATTTACTGCAGTCTTAAATCTAAATAATGAAACACCACTTTACTTTGTGTGTGGAAGTTTTGTGTGTGAAGGACGGGTGTAAAATGTTGTGATTAAAAGTTTTATTCTTTGGGTGAGACCAGCGAGTCTGGACCACGACAATCTAGTGAGTGACATCATGAGCATCAACCTATGTGACTGGGATACAATCACAAAGTCAGTGAGTCCAACAACCTGGCCCCATCTTGAAACAAACTTATTTATTTACTCAAATCTCAAGCTGAGTTTGACAATTTGAAACAGCTGAATTTTTAAATCAACTGCACTTTTAAAATAAAAAACCTAAACAACTCAAGTACTCTATCCACGAAATTCAAATGGTCTACTATGTCTGAGTTTAATATCAATTTCAGTTCATTCTGGAAAATGCATTTTCTCAAATTTGAGTAAAAACTCTAACCTAAGTAAAAAATCGGGGACTGATCTGATTACTCGAATCTTAAAACAAAAATGACATGGATCAAATAGTCATGAGTCTCTGTGATTCATAGCAATCTCATTCAAACCTTCCCTTCCCTAGATAAACACCTTTCTATATGAAGATCTGAGAACACCTATTTGAGGACACCTCTACAGGTCATCCTGGTGGATGTGGTGTCATACAGCGGGAATAATGCTGTGTGTGCGTTAAACAACAAACAAACATTATTTACAATGGGTGTCATATTCTGCACAGTTCTCAGCTGATGTGCTTCATGCAGAGAGGAATCATCACATGAGTAAAAGATTTGGTTTTAGAGAGACTTGAGTTGTGAAGATATGGGTTAGAAATGGTCTTCAGGAACCATATCAATCAAACAAAACTCCCCTCCCTGTCCTGAATGTCTTGCAGATCTTCACACATGGCTCCCCTCCATGCCCTGATTGTCTGGCAGATCTTCACACTAGGCTCCCCTCTGTGACCTGAATGTCTTGCAGATCTTCACACAAGGTTCCCCTCCATGACCTGAATACCTGGCAGATCTTCACACAAGCATTCTCCAAGCCCTGAATATCTGGCAGATCTTCACACAAGCATCCTTCATGCCCTGAATATCTAGCAGATCTTCACACAAGGCTCCCCTCCATGACCTGAATGTCTGGCAGATGTTCACACAAGCATCCTTCATGCCCTGAATACCTCGCAGATCTTCACACAAGGCTCCCCTCCATGACCTGAATGTCTGGCAGATCTTCACACCAGTCTCCCCCATGAGAGGCTACCTTCAGGGAGATGCAGGAAACCCATATGACCATTAGGATAAAGGTATGGCCTAGTATTTTGCTAAAAGCTATTGATCTGGTATCTGTCAGCTCTGTGTAAAATCATTGTAAATTACTCCACAACAAAATCCACCATGATTTCAAGCTAATCTTTGTCCAGAGGAAAGATGAACTTCTGATGCCTGTTCTTGGGGACTTTCAAGTTCAAGATGGATTTCATATCTTAAGCCTTGAACATTTACTATGCTCTTAAATTCTGGTACAGATAATTATTATCGATCTACTTTTGTGGCGATGAATCTGCTTCATTAGTATGGACATATCTTTGAAGATAGGCTTCTGAAGACTGTCAAAATGACTAAATTCAGGGCTCAAGAAAGCAAATTCAGGGCACAAGAAAGCAATTCCATATAAAAATTTCTGTTGATAAGTCATGGATAATCTTAGGAATCTTGTGTAATGAACTTTCCAAGGAACACTGTCTTGCCTGGCACATCAACCTCATTATCAAGGAATCTTTTAATAACATAAAGAAAAATATACAATTAACCCACAAATCATCAGATATCGTTTGTAAAGAAAATACACCTCTACAATATTGCAATTTCTGTCACTAAAAACCAAAAACACCTAAAGCTACAAATTTACAGGAAACACTTACAATTGAAATATCATTCTCCCCAAAAGCAGCAATTTTTTAGCAATTCAACAAGAAACTCTTACACACCATCTGACACAGACATTATTTCAAAAACAAATGTTCAGAGTAAGTACAGCTTTTATGGCACTTTCAGCAATATTTTATCAATGGCACATAAGGTGATGAGAGAAATTTCAACTTGAGACGTAACAAATTTTCATAAGAAGTAGTTAGAGGTGAAATCCTCATCAAAACATCCATCCATAAGTATGTTGAGACTTGTTCCTGCACATAATTCTACCATGACCACAAAACACATGACAACCTGAACAACAAAACCTGACTGAAAGGAGAGATCATGTACTAGCACCCATAATGCAATATTCCCTTTACTCTAAGCATGGTTTTTCAACATGACCGCCCTCACCACCCTGACAAGTTCCGTCTGTTCCAGCTCTGACCAATCATCTTTCATTGATTAGCCTACAGACCACATGCATCGGGCACGTTCCCACTGCCACCAATTGTTCAGTGGATGTTCGAACAGGCTTATGTGAACATAGCCCTGTGTTTGACGATGAACACAGGCACTGATGTTGCATGTTGCCTAAAAATATATTTCAAAACCGTAAGATTTCCAAACTGTTTGAGGCTCCTCGAAAATGTCTGACTGCTACCAAGCGGAAAGGTTTTGTTTGATGTGATATGTGGGTCTGAAGAGGTCTCTATGACAACCTATGATCTTCTGATTGTGTAATACTAAGTCTTGTTACAACATGTCTGTGTGTCTGAGAGGTCAACAAAGGGCGTCTGCTTCACCTTCATGAGATTTCAAGTGACTGGAAGGGTTGGATGACGCTCAGACATCATCAAAATTTCTGCGCTATTGTTACCAGGGCCTGAGACTTCATTTCAGGGTCGTGAAGCCCTGTACGTACTGCTGCTTTTCTTGGTAAGTCAAAGAGGGTTTAACATAAGTCAAGTCTTCTGGTTTTTAGTGAGTCACAGAACGAAATATAGAATAATCTTTCCACTGGTATTACATTGTTTAATCTTCTCTGAAATGTCTCCCACAAATGAGTTAGAAATTCCAAACTGGAAATACTGAAGAACTAAGTTAATACATAAAACATATACAGTTTATTCCCTTTACATTTTAAGCTAATTTTATTATTACGTTGGATTAATTTGTGCGCAATTGTGTGATCTGTGCAGCATGTTGCCCCAATTCAAACCTACAGTAAATGAAATTTGTTTGTGCTTTCATAAACACCATTTCAACAAAATCAAATGAAGAGCTGAAAACATGTTGTCTTTGAAACATCATACTATTTTCCAAAGAACAAATGTTGCTTGCTTGATAACGATGTTAGTAGCTACACAAAAACGTCACTCATATCAATATTAAAGAATTTGTATATCCATAGAACTCTACTCGCTGTTCGTAATTGTTTTTACTATGGAAGCTAGATATGTCAACTAAGATTTTCTGGCAATCAGACAAAGTGAAAACAAACAAACTAATTTATCAGTCTGGTTTGAGAACCCTGTTTGCCCCTTGCTTGTGCATGCACACTACGTCCATGTCAACACAGCAGTCATGTTGTGAAAACAGACCTATCTGATGGATAACTGACAACAGATAATTATAAACATCACAAAACACCAGCATCCGTCTGAACAAACAGGTGTAATGTGTTAGCTGGGAGGAAGGACGACATGGAAATCTATACATCATAAACATACACAGGAAGCTGACTTCTGGCCATCACAGTCAGTGATTTGGGTTTAACGCTGCTGTGAACATTATTCCAGTTACATCACAGCAGACCGCCTCCGTGGTGTAGTAGTTGGAGCGTCCGCCCGGAGTGCGGAAGGTCGCGGGTTCGATCCCCGACCGCGTCATACCAAAAGACGTTAAAATATGGTACTTGTTGGTCCCTGCCTGGCGCTCGGCATTAATGGGTACAACAAGGACTGGTCGGCTCGGGAGTCAGTATAATGTGTCTGAGTGGGGTATTCATGCTTCACTGCGGCATGGTATCTCAGTGGGCTAGCACTATAAAACCAGCTTAAGTCTGGGCTAGTACAAGCAGCCACACATACACATACACACGCATGCACGTCGTCATATGAGCGAAATATTCTCAAGCACGACGTTAAACCCAATTCCACCACCACCACCACATCACAGCATGTAGGCTAGACTAATGCTTAGTTTCTGAACATATATAATTTTGATAGTAACAAACAAGCCCATTTAAATTGAAAAGGAGCCCTAGGGAGACCAGAGATTCAGAACCTGAGGAAATCTAGACTTGCTTTATTTAGGGCTTTAGCAGTAGGGAGAATGCGGTTCAGGGACTGTGAGACAGACTACATGTAGGCTTGATGTGGAAGGAAAGCCCAAAGTGATGCATGCCTCAGAGGTTTTCCACAGATTGTGAAACCTGCAAGCAGAGTGAGTGAGTGAGTTTGGTTTTACGCCGCTTTCAGCTATATTGCAGCATTATCATAGCGGCGGGCAACAGAAATTGACTTCACACAAAAATCCCAGCAATACCAACCACCACTGTCAACCATGCATTGCACCAAGTGTCTAAGGTGTCCTTGTGTTGGCTGTGACATGGGTGAGTGAGTGAGTTTAGTTTTATGCCACTTTTAGCAATATTCCAATATTCTTTTAGCTAGTATATGATGCAAGTCTAGATTTCCTCAGGTTCAACCCTTTTCAATTAAAAAAGGAATTATTGTTTCTGTCAAAATATATATTAAAAAAATAAGTCTGTCCACCTGTGCCCCCTTTGCCTGCAAAGAACTCAGCAAACCTTGGCACTTTAGATAAATGGGTAGCCTGTGCCCCAACTAAACAATCCTTACGCAACACTGTGAGGTCTACCAATCTGCAAACAATCCACAGCGGCACTGGGAGAATTAAATTGTCCCGAAACCCGACCCTGTGGTCAACTGACCACGGTCCAGACATGAGTGCTGGAGCAGACGTGTACCAATATTTACATCCAGTGTTCCACTAGAGATTGACATACATCTTCAGGAACTCTGCCGACATCATTGTGTTTGCACAACACAATTAGAATAACATTGAAGCCCCCGGTAAATAACCAGAGATAGACCCCACAACTATTACTGTAATTTGTCATTACCACTTCACACCATTCAGTCACATGACTGTTTATTTAAGTAATTTCCCGATTGCAAAGTTTTAGACAGTTCAGGGACAAAAAACATTTGTATAAGAAATTCTAGAGTACAAAAACAGCTCAGATGATAAATGTTTTCAGGATCCATTTTACATATAGCTGACGAGGCCATGAACAGGAGTAACAGCTCTGACAATACAGATACAAAGATTCTTGGAATTTGTTCTTCAAATGTCACAGTGTCAAGGGCAATATTATGATAATTTTCCAGATTTTAGGTCACTTTAAATCCTTTACCATAAAAGCCTCACCAATTCTCTGAGGCAGTCAGCTCACAAGAGTGGGCGAGTTTTATGCCGCTTTTACCAATAGTCCAGCAATATCATGGCTGGGGACACCAGGAATGGGCTTCACACATTGTACCCATGTGAGGATTTGAACCCATGTCTTCGGTGTGATGAGCAAACACTTAACCACTAGGCTACACCATCATCTCCAGCTGACAAATTAGAGAAGATTAGCGTTAGAACAATGTCCTGACAAGTGAGTGAGTGAGTATAGTTTTACACCACTTTTAGCAATATTCCAGCAATATCACGGCGGGGGACACCAGAAATGGTCTTCACACATTGTACCCATGTGGGGAATCGAACCCGGGTCTTCGGCTTGACGAGCCAACGCTTTAACCACTAGGCTACCCCACCGCCCACCTACCTACCTACCTACAGGGGCGGTTGGGTAGACTAGTGGTTAAAGCATTCGCTCATCATGCCGAAGACCCGGGTTCGAATCCCCACATGGGTACAATGAGTGAAGCACATTTCTGGTGTCCCCGGCCGTGATGTTGCTGGAATATTGCTAAAAGCAGCGTAAAACCAAACTCAGTCAGTCAGACTCAGGTAGGTAGGTAGGTAGGTAGTGTAATGCCACTATATATAGTACTCTGTCCTAGACATTTACCATTTAGCCGTAACCCACGAGCACCAGTATGACACTGACAAATCTAGAAACGTAATCAGGGAAACCTTGAATGTCTGACATACCAAAGGGGGACCACTCTGCAGGGCAAGTTACCATATGTTTTACAACTGGGCTGCCTTCTACCAGAAGACATTTATAACAGATACAAATATAACCATCACTTATTGAATAACTTAGATATCATAGCAGCATCAAATCATCAGATAATTAGCGCCAAGCAATACAACCTTTGCAAGAAATGATCCACAACTCTGCTAATCCTGCAGCCATTAACCTCATTAACACAAGCAAATCATCTCTGCCTCGGATTCAATTAAATGGCAAATTCTTCACCATCCTCCAGCACAGAAGAATCATACAAGCAAATAATTGGCCGTGATGCGAATCCTTGTGATTGATATACTACTCTCACAACAACCAATTACTAGCTAATTCTGTACACGATTTTCCAATCAATTACAAGCCTAGATGATCTCCGACTCTGGCTCCTAATTAGCAGATGTGATATTCCTGTGGAGGCGAAACCTTCAATAGGATGGACTGCCACCCGCATCCTACAAACATCTATCACACAACACTGCTTGTATGTGCAGTAACTGGACACCCTCCTAGTGATGGAATGGAAAGAAAATAGAAGTTCTTTATTCTCTGGTAAAGATATCATCAATTTCTGGGTATCATTAGGGAGTGTGTGTGCATTTATTTGGACTTATTGCTGTGAATACATGGAGAATCGTTAGCATGTACTGGGAATTGTGTACACAAGCATTCGTGAGGAAATTGCTTTCATACCGAACCTGGATTTTCATTTTAGGGAACCTCGTTATAGGATATTGTTGGTAATATATATATGGGAATAATGGTGTGAAACTATAGGGAATTATCATTGCGGTGTGTGGGATGGTTTGGTGTGTGTGTGTGTGTGGATGGCATAGAAGGAGACACATATCGACTAAACTAAGTTAGTTATGTCTTTCTTGGTTCATGAAATATAGCCTAGGGAACATATTCCAGTCAAACTGGCACGGCAGCCAACACAAACTGCAACACAAATGGTTTCAATTAATTTACACTCGGAATCTATCTGTCTATATATATATATATATATTAGCGCTGTAACGAATACACCATGTTGCGAATATGATACGTATCACGAATATTAGGTAACGAATACGAATAATTATTCATGAATACAATATTGTAGTTAAGTGATTGATGCACAATAATTGAATGCCCATGTTGACAGTGTTAATTTGTCTCAGCAATAACCAGTCATCTCATGACACTCAAATTTTGTATGTAATAGTTATAGTTGACAGTAACATGTTTGCCCTTGGCAAACTAACATGACTTGGGCTACTACAAGGCTAGTACATATTGCATTCTTGCATATCTCGTTTTGAAAAAGGACATAAGGGTTTAAGTAAAACACAATCCCTTATAAAAATTGTAAATATTCATGAATATTCGGTTCTGGTGACCACGAATAACGAATTGAATTCATGAAGGGCTACGGTTCGATTCACCGAATATGCGAGTGAATCGTTACAGCCTTAATATATATATATATATTAAGGTCCTAAGACCCTCATCACTCTAAGGTCCTAGGGGTCATCACCCCTCTGGATCACTAATGTGAGATTATGATTTTGGATGTTTTTATTTCATGATGCATATCATATGAAAGCTCTCTTCATAAATTAGTTTGTGATAGGCTGAGTAGATACTCAGAGATTCAATCCATGATCACAGGATCCTAGAATGTCTAAGGGACACGACTCTTTATATACATATACTGACACTGACACTTTGAAGCAGTTATACTTCAGACAACTGACAGACGTGTAATCTCAGTTATTCCAGTTATTTGTTATTTCCAGGTATTTAGACATTGGAGCATTAAGGATAACAATTTATTACCCACGAAGGCGAACATATCAGGGTTCATATTTTTCATACGATGCCTAGGGCAAAATATCACTTTGTCATGGTGACGTGACGTCATGAACAAGGCTATGACGTCACATTTCTTCTGTGATGTTGCGTTCTACATGCGGCGACGGCTGGTAGCCAGCCTGTTTTTGAAGGTAGATTTGGGTATATTTTCTTCAATTTGACGACTTCGGTAATAAACAGAATATTATATTCGTGCCCATATCATACTATGTTTACGACAATCGTGCCTAAATATCGGTATATCCCTCACTCTCACTCGGGAAATACCCACATTTAGGCACTGAGACGTGTCGTAAACATAGTATGACATGGGCACTCATATAATATCCTCTATATATGAATTAACAACTTCACTAGCTTGATGACGGTGTTAGAGCCTACATCGAAACGTCATTCTCACTGTAATAAAGAACTTGTTCATCCATATATTGTTATCCTTCCTATTTTTGGCCACATTTACTGAAACATCCAACCAAGAATACTGTGCCATCTACACAACCTCTGTTGAACATTAGCAGCCAATCAACCGTTACTAATACCAAATCTGGTCAAGTCCATGAACCTGTTGTATAACGCTGAGAAGGTTAAGCGATAAAATAATCAACTAATCGGAAAATCGTTCAGCCATCTATTAAACTTAGTTGGATACTCATCTCGGAGCACATCCATCTCAACTCGTCCATCACACCATACAGTAATGGAGTCTCTGCCTATTGAATAATACAACCTACGCTGTCAGGAGACCAACTTATCGGATAAAAAGGTGACAATTTATTTCAGTTGGCCTATGGAGCCTCTACAAAGGCCAGGAACATCTTTGGGAAGCTTCAGTAGAAACTACATAGACTCCATTATAGACTAATTGATATTTCGGAGGAGGAAGGTTTTTTTGTGTGTGATGTTTTTCAGTCAGAAGTTCAAAACACAAACATCTTTTATGGGAATGTATACAATGTACTTTGATCTGGCATAAACCATTGTTTGAATGTTGAAAACTATACATTTATGGTGTACACATCGCATTGTATGGTGTCTGCAATATTCCTACTCATTTTCAGCTTAAATTATGTTTCATTGTTAAGAAAGATTATTTCCCTAATGATATAAAAAATAATTACATTTGTATCTTAATAGACATCAATGAAAAGGTTTTCAGATAGCACTACGTAAAAAGTGATATGAAAATTTAACATAATACCACATATATTCGAGTGTAGTGATACGACAATTATTCACTGACACATGGACTTCTGGAGATATATTCACTGAGTAAAAGATTTGACAGAACCGCAATCGATACTCAATCTTGGTGGCGGCGGCCATATTGTTGGTGCACTTATGGAAAGAGGCAACAGTCGGGGCTGGTTGTATCACCGGACTGCCAGGCTGCACCACCTCCTTACATTAACACTTGCTTACACAGTCACTGGGCGGCACACAGGTGTAGATAACACTTGATACCAGGTGTTCCCAATATATATATATATAGGGTCAGTTCATCATGTCTAGCGTTACAAGCCACCAGGTGTTTCTAACACCTCATACCAAGCATCAGTTTATCAGGCCTAGTGTTTTAAGACACGACACCAGGTATTTCAATGCACCACCATATGTGTTCCCAATACACAGGTCAGTTTATCAGACCTAGTGTTATAAGACACGACACCAGGTGTTTCAATGCCCCACCATAAGTGTTCCCAATACACAGGTCAGTTTATCAGGCCTAGTGTTATAAGACACGACACAAGGTGTTTCAATGCCACAACCGCCACCATATGTGTTCCCAATACATAAGGTGAGTTTATTAGGCCTAGAGTTATAAGACACGACACCAAGTGTTTCAATGCGCCACCATACGTGTTCCCAATACACAGGTCAGTTTATCAGGCCTAGTGTTATAAGACATGACACCAGGTGTTTCAATGCACCACTATAGGTGTTTCCATTACATAGGTCAGTTTATCAGGCATTGTGTTATAAGACACGACACCAGGTGTTTCAATGCACCACACATTCCAATGACACTAAGTTTTCTTGAGACACAACAGATTGTCCCATGAAGAGATCACACTGAGTTTTCCAAAGACAAGACAGTAGGTGTTCCAATGACAAAACACCAGATGTTAACACTGGTCAGCATATCCATCCAAAGTTTCGTCAGAAGTGAATGTCAAGGTCACGTGGAATCATTTCACGAAGAACATAAAACATACTAACGAGAAGCATTCAAGCCACAAATACAAGTCATAAAATAAAATCAGATCGATGACAAATCAACATAAATCTGAAAATGTTCTTACTCTCCTGACAGATGCACCAAGGGAGGTTTCAAGAAGAAACACCGCTAACACCTAAATGAACTGAAAACTTAATGCTGGCGAAAATTTGATTTCCTTCAGGATCTGCTACAGCATCTGCCACAAATCTGGGAAAAGATTCATCACATTCTTCACATGCAGTTATTGCCACTGCAATGGAATCCGATATGGAAAACATTCACATAAACATTTAATACTCACAGGTATTTTTTGTTCTCATAAACATCGTATAATCCAAGCACATGCGGGTGTTCTATCAACTTCATAATGGCGATCTCCCTTTCAACCTGAAAAACAACAAAATTGTTTGTTCAAAGGCAAATATAAACAAATTAAATGAGAAAATAAAATAAAAACTGACCATGTCAGCACATTCCCCAACAACAAAGGCATTTTATGCATGTTATTCATTCTGTATACCTGCTGTAGAACACCCTGGCTAGACTAAAGCTTAGTCTCTGAATATATAAACCAGAGATTCAGTGAGATAGGAAATGTGAGAACCTGAGGAAATCTAGACTTGCTTTATTTAGGGCTTTAGCACATCAGATAGGGCTTGGCAGTAGGGAAAATAATGTGGTTCAGGGACTTTGAGACAGACTACACCCTGGCCTTCTCCCATGTCTGTCTTGAGGCAGCCATCAAATCAGGGCCCCGTTTCACAAAGCTATTGTAGCGCTATGACTGTCCTTACTCATATACTGTAACATAGACTTACGACAGTCGTAGAGCTATGATAGCTTGGGAAACGGGGCCCTTGGCCAAATAAGAGTTTATCACAGATCTACTCAGCACAAATTTCCCAGCATTCAAAATATTATATAAAATTTGTATTATTTATTGCTGGATGGTATTTTAGAAGTTGGTGAATAAATAAGAAATCATATGACTTTATAGAAAACAATTTCTGGTTTATGGCACTGGTGACATTTCTATGTAAATTTTTACAACATTCTTACTGGTTCATCCGGAGTCAAATAAAACATGTCACGGATCAAAATACATCGAAGACAAATATTTAAAAAAATTTCATTGGTGACGTTTCTATGTACATTTTTACAACATTCTTACTGGTTCATCCAGAGCGAAATAAAACATGTCACTCTGAACAAAATACATCGAAGACAAATATTTAAAAAAAATTCATTGGTGACGTTTCTATGTACATTTTTACAACATTCTTAATGGTTCACCCAGAGCGAAATAAAACATGTCACTCTGAACAACATACACTGATGAGAACCATTTTTAATAACCTTCATGGAATATAAGCTTCCATCTAATAAACAGGTAATTCTACTTCAACCGACTCCTTTAACAGAATCCAATCTAGCGATATTCTCTGCAGCAGGAATTGTCCAAGAATGTTTTCCCAAATAAGTTGTACAGCAATCCGAGGAGGAGTGTAGAAAATCAAAGTGAAGACTCCCAAGCATTAATGTCTGAAGCTCACATTACTTTCTCCTACCTCTAAACATAGAACTGCCTTCAGCATTCAATGAATCAAATTTTCGATGTGAAATCAATGAATTACAGTATCAGACGTAAAGCCAAACAAACTGAGAACATCGCCCATGTTCCCTTGGGAATGAGTGGAAAGTTCAGATACCTGCGTGGCACAACTACCCCCATCTTATTACCTTGTTAACGAGCCTGCTCCATGCTGTGATGGTGATAGAGTTAGTTCTAACTGGACCACAGTGATAGAGTTAGTTCTAACTGGACCACAGTGATAGAGTTAGTTCTAACTGGACCACAGTGATAGAGTTAGTTCTAACTGGACCACAGTGATAGAGTTAGTTCTAACTGGACCACAGTGATAGAGTTAGTTCTAACTGGACCACTGTGATAGAGTTAGTTCTAACTGGACCACAGTGATAGAGTTAGTTCTAACTGGACCACAGAGATAGAGTTAGTTCTAACTGGACCACAGTGATAGAGTTAGTTCTAACTGGACCACAGTTAGTTCTAACTTGGAGAGAGATAGAGTTAGTCTAACTGAACAGTGATTGGACCCACAGTGATAGAGTTAGTTCTAACTGGACCCCAGTGATAGAGTTAGTTCTAACTGGACCACAGTGATAGAGTTAGTTCTAACTGGACCACAGTGATAGAGTTAGTTCTAACTGGACCACAGTGATAGAGTTAGTTCTAACTGGACCACAGTGATAGAGTTAGTTCTAACTGGACCACAGTGATAGAGTTAGTTCTAACTGGACCACAGTGATAGAGTTAGTTCTAACTGGACCACAGTGATAGAGTTAGTTCTAACTGGACCACAGTGATAGAGTTAGTTCTAACTGGACCACAGTGATAGAGTTAGTAACTAACTGACCACAGTGATAGAGTTAGTTCTAACTGGACCACAGTGATAGAGTTAGTTCTAACTGGACCACAGTGATAGAGTTAGTTCTAACTGGACCACAGTGATAGAGTTAGTTCTAACTGGACCACAGTGATAGAGTTAGTTCTAACTGGACCACAGTGATAGAGTTAGTTCTAACTGGACCACAGTGATAGAGTTAGTTCTAACTGGACCACAGTGATAGAGTTAGTTCTAACTGGACCCAGTGATAGAGTTAGTTCTAACTGGACCACAGTGATAGAGTTAGTTCTAACTGGACCACAGTGATAGAGTTAGTTCTAACTGGACCACAGTGATAGAGTTAGTTCTAACTGGACCCCAGTGATAGAGTTAGTTCTTACTGGACCACAGTGATAGAGTTAGTTCTTACTGGACCACAGTGATAGAGTTAGTTCTGGACCACAGTGATAGAGTTAGTTTCTGGACAACAGTGATAGAGTTAGTTCTAACTGGACCACAGTGATAGAGTTAGTTCTAACTGGACCACAGTGATAGAGTTAGTTCTAACTGGACCACAGTGATAGAGTTAGTTCTAACTGGACCCCAGTGATAGAGTTAGTTCTAACTGGACCACAGTGATAGAGTTAGTTCTAACTGGACCACAGTGATAGAGTTAGTTCTAACTGGACCCCAGTGATAGAGTTAGTTCTAACTGGACCACAGTGATAGAGTTAGTTCTTAACTGGACCACAGTGATAGAGTTAGTTCTGGACCACAGTGATAGAGTTATTTCTGGACAACAGTGATAGAGTTAGTTCTAACTGGACCACAGTGATAGAGTTAGTTCTAACTGGACCACAGTGATAGAGTTAGTTCTAACTGGACCACAGTGATAGAGTTAGTTCTAACTGGACCACAGTGATAGAGTTAGTTCTAACTGGACCACAGATAATCCTGTAAGCTTGGATGTGAATTTCCATCCCTTTGATGATTCAAGCCAGCAAATTGAATCAGGATCTGTGGCTCTGTTTGGTCTTCAACATCAAAACCGAAGAGTTCGACCACAGAATTACAAACAGTTTCTTTCAACAGAGCGGAACAGTCAGTGCATATCGAACAGAAATGGAGAATATAGTTCCATCGCACCTTATTCCGCCTGGATATGCATATGAAATGGTACCTTCAGCATTGATGTTGAAACATTTAGGGCATAAATACTGAGAACTAAAACCTAAAACCAACATCAAATGATTTGAGCAAAATATCATTCCATTACAAGTTCACCAGTCTGGTAATTTCAGACAAAAAATATAGTGAGTCAGATATACATTTGGTGGAATTTCATACCAAATGCAAAATTACAACAATTGTAAACTATCCTGAAAAAACGAATGTCAGAACTAACTAAACACAAACCAAATTTCTTTACACTTTGAATGAGTAGCAGAGTAAGAGCCATAAATAGGTTTATCAATATGGCTACCAAAGCAGCCATATTGAATATTGAATCTGGGCCACTTAAAAACGATTGGGTGTCAAGAATAGTTTGAGCTTCAATGGTCAAGGGGTCACTGCAATATATGCTCATGACCGCTGACATGTAACTGACGTCATACAAGTGTCAGCTGTCTGATGTCTGAAACTGGAGAAACAGGCATACACTCACATGAGTGAGTGAGTGAGTATGGTTTCACGCCACTTTTAGCAATGTTCCAACAATATCATGGTGGGGGACACCAGAAATGGACTTCTCACTTTTTAACTTCAATCTATTATCTATCTCATGTAGTTACTCTGTAGTGTCAAAATATCTACTGCCTGTTGCAACTATTTTTCCCTGAACTAAATACCTTGCTCTGACACATTTGAGACTAAGCGAAAATGTTTCTAATAAGAGGTGAAAGATACACTGAGTCGACAGTGAGGAGGCAACACGATCCATGAAAATTCGATGCTTGTCTGGATAAGGTACAGTATTCAATCATCTAGGGGATACGAGAGATATACCAACCAAACTGAAGGACTAGGTAAGATAAAGCAGTTATAGCTCACAAGATCTGGTTTATTCAGGTAATGGGCTTATCACTAAAAAATCACAGATGTGTTCAATGAATGACAAATATATTTTTCTTTCTTTTCAAATTTTGTATGTATTTAACATCAAATACATATTTCAGACAAAATGTGTCAAAAATGTTCATAATATTTTAAACTTTCACCATTACTAGTTGAACAAAAAGGGCCCATATCATCTGTCCTACTGCAGAAATGAATCAACCAAACTAAATACAAAGAAGTATTGTACGCATTAGTTTCTTTACAATTAATTTGAGCTCCATTATATGTGTCAATCATGTAATTGTTTCAAAACATGTTTGCTGCTTAACATTTAACTCAACACTATTCCAGCTAGATGGCAGCTGGACGTAAATACTCAGCTATGCACCTATGGCTATCACAATACAGTGAGTGAGTGAGTGAGTTTAGTTTAACGCCACACTCAGCAGTATTCCAGCTATATGGTGGCGGTCTGTAAATAATTGAGTCTGGACCAGACAATCCAGTGATCAACAGCATGAGGATCGGTCTACGCAACTGGGAACCGATGACACGTGTCAACCAAGTCAGCGAGCCTGACCACCCGATCCCGTTAGTCGCCTCTTACGACAAGCATGGTTGAGCAACAATACAGAGTCAGGGTGTGATGATACAAGATTAACGCAGCCTGACCACACGACCCATTTGGTCGCATCCATTGGACCCGTGAAGATGCGGGTTAGAATTGGTCATCAGAAACCCATGCTTGTCGTAAGAGCCAACTAACGGGATAGGGTGGTCAGGTTTGCTGCCTTGGTTGACATGTCATCGTATCCAAATTGCGTAGATGGTTGCTCATGCTGTTGATCACTGGATTGTCTGGTCCAGACTCGATTATTACACACTGCCAACCCATAGCTGCAATATTGCTGAGTGCTGCATAACCCTAAACTCACTCACTCACTCACACCCAAGACCATTACATTTTGCTGTAGCCCAATTCTAACCAGGAATCGCCCCGGAGAATCAATGTAAGGGAAAGTTTTCACGATGCACTAAACTGTAACCTCATTATTTCTGACGAACAGATGTGTCCATGTCTTGAACCAGGCACCAGTAAATGCACCGACTCAGCACTTTTGTCCACAATGTAAATAACCTCTACAAACTCAATTACGGACATAATCTAACAGTGTTCTTATTAACCAAAACCAATTTTGCACTGGTTTATTAGTTTCAAAACTTTGTCGCATATCTTCAAGTCAATCACACACTCTTTCCTCCCAAAGTAATCTTATCAGCAAATATCACAAAGCTAAGTAATCACATTCCTTCAAATTCTTTCTGATCACCTCCTTACCAACAAAAACTGCCTATTTCCCTTACAAGTTACTCAAACCTCCCAAACTCCCTTTGGGGCTAATTATTGTTCGGTTTCCATAGTGATAAAAAACGTATTGAATTTTGGGATAGATTTTAAAAATAAGGTCAATCAATGGCAGTTTCTCCAACTTTGATTTTTTTTTTACTTTATTAGGTCTATTGAATCTGTCTTCATTACCAAAGATCAACTGATATAAGAAGTACTGAAATGACAGTTGTAGCAGTTAATGGCAATCACGGTGGGTTCCTTTGGTGCAAGACATGCATGTCATAGCTTCTTCTGGGGGGAATAATCACTATTTCTTGACAATGAATGCTTCCTAATTCCTAGTAGATCTTATTATGGGATGAAATTGTCTGCATATGAATTTAAACCATGTAGTTTTGAGAACCCATGATATTGTTGTACAAGGTTTTCGGGATGATGGATGAAATGATCAGTACTTGTCAACGAAACTATCTAATTGGTTACTAGGGTTGTGCACTATTACCGGTTAACCAATAAATCAAACATCAAGTTTCCCAATACAATATATCGCAATACATATTTCGTGAACTGGTTCTCACGATACGCTCTTGTGTTTCAGTTGGCCTGATCGGTAATCTTCGGAAGTTTATTAATTTTTATTTCTAATTTCATTATTTCTTTTGTAAAATGAAGGCATTTTATACTGTTAAGTGGTAATTTTTTCAGATTATATGAGCTAAATGAAAAAAATTGTCAAACCAACGTAATTAGAGTGTTCATCGTGTCATCGGTAACTGGCTAAACAAAGCAAGATGGCAGACGCCAGGTTTACTTGTGTCCAAATCACACGGGGAAATCTTCTATTTGGAAGAATTTTAGTTTGAAAATATATTGGAAAGCAGTTAATTGTGAAAAACATTGCATAATCTAAAGGTCTTTTGAACACTTAAAGCCTAAAGGATTTTAGGATAATGTTGTTATGTGATAATGTTCTTCACTTGTTTCCTCTTTCCACATCGACTTACACACTGATTGGCTAGCCAGCGAACTTTTGAGTATGAAGACATTTTAAGGGGATTAGAATAATGCCATATCTTGCAGCTGGTTTTTGGTTTCCTGTTCTGAACTTTGAGCACCAACAATATGACATGTGTTGACTGTTGAAGTGCATGTAATAACAACAAGAGTCATCAGGAGATGACAAATCCCCCCGACCCCCATAAATTTGAAAGAACAAATCAACTGACAGTTACTTCAAGTCCAACTTGATTTGTTTGGACTATTGTTTCCATGAAAAATAAAAATGCCAAATATCTGCAAATAGAAAAAAGGCAATACTTCAAGATCTGTTTGATATATATGTCAAGTCTTGTAGAAAGATATTGAACGGTTTTCGAGTTGTGATCCGGAAACGAAGCCCACCCCTCCCTTTTGAGACTAAGTAAGAAACGTTTCCATGGAAACCAAGAAAAATATAAATGACATAAACCTGCAAATAGCAAAAGGCACCACTTTAGGTTTTGTTTGATGTATCTACCAAGTTTTGTTGAAAAATATTGAACGTGTTTTGAGTTATGCTCCGGAAACAAAATGATTACGGAGGGACGGATGGACAGACGGACGAGGTGACGACTATATCCCCCCGCAAAACTTTCTTCATTAATAAAATTAAGGTTTTCACATTTCGCAATATGCCAGCTCATATCGCAATGAAATATTTTTAGCAATACCCATCCCTTACTGGTTAGTCATCTTGAAAATGCCCCACATGTTGGTGGATGTTAAATCACTTGTTGGACATGTCACAGTTGAACTTGTTCATTACTTTCATTTGTTACCTATTTAATGCAGACAGACAGACACACAGACCTCCAGACAGACACACACACACAGACAAACCGACAGACAGGCAGAAATACAGACACACACACAGACAGACCTTCAGACAGACTGACTGACTGACTGAGTTTGGTTTTACGCCGCTGTTAGCAATATTCCACCAATATCACGGCAGGGGACACCAGAAATAGGCTTCACTCATTATACCCATGTGGGGATTCGAACCCGGGTCTTCGGTGTGACGTTCAGACAGACAGACACACACACACACACACAGACAGACCTTCAGACAGACAGATGCACAGACAGACAGACAGACAGACAGACACAGACAGACAGTATATTACAGGCTCACCTCACATATTATTATAAAATATACATTGTACTATCACCATCAAAATATATGAGCCACCCAAAAGGATTTTGAGAGAATATTTTTAAAATGTACATATATATAGCAAAAGCACATAAATACAGTAAAAGGTAAATACATATATATAAAACGGCACTCGGTAATATTCTCACTATATGGCGGTTCATAACCAAGTTACCATGCTCCGAGTCTGATGGACCTTAAAGCTGCCATTGTTACTGTTAATCCCAGTTTGAGCTTGGATACATGCAGTACATAACAGATATAAAATACGCCATCCTACATGTGAGTAAAGGGTGCCACACGGTCGGTGAAACCAGTTTGTATCCGGTGATAATGTCTTTCCTTTAATATTACATATGGGAGTCAGTTTAGATTTACGCTGCTTTTAGCAATATTCCAGCAATATCATCGTCGGATACACCAGAAATGGGCTTCACACATTGTACCACATTGTGGGGAATCGAACCCAGATCTTCGGCGTGAAGAGCGAATGTTTTAACCACTAGGCTACCACACTCCCATATTTTTTGTCTTGGATTCTAAAAAATATTATCAAGAGAGTCGTTGGTCTTAATAAAAACTGACCAAACCACTCTGCTTTATGCACATGTGCGTGTATCTGCATGAATGGTGAAAGGTGCGGCATGGTGCTGACATACTGACCTTCATGAGGACGGACTCGCTGAGCTTCTCCCTGTTGACTATCTTGATGGCCACCCTCTTGCCAGTCATGCAGTGGACGCTAAGCTTCACCAGACCTGGAACACAACACTTTATTGTAACATAGATTGTAAGAATACAAATAGTTATAAAAATCAAGAGAAAATACAGTTTAAAATAACTAGAAAACAGATTCCATTGAGCATAAAGGCAAATTGGTGGTGAAAACAATATGAATGGTTCACCGAAAATCTGTGAGTGAGTGAGTGTAACCATGTGGGGAATTGACCCGGGTCTTTGACATGACGAGCAAATGCTTTAACCACTAGGCTACCCCAATGCCAAAGACAATCAGTGATGACACCAGGTGTTGGGTAAAGCATAAAGGGTTAGCATATCCTGCTCTTCTGATAGTAACTGTTACTCATACAATATGCCTATAAACAGTGTGGTGGCGCGTGGTCCTGTGCTCAAAGCTCAGGTCACAAATCGGTGAAGTTAAGCAGCGTCGAGCTCGGAGAGTCCTTGGATGGGTGACCGTGTTTGGCAGCTTGACTCCTGAGAGTTTCTAGGACTTGAGTCCTGCCCCACAACGAAGCACATGTTACACATGTGACACATGTGGTCTCACCTTAGGCAAGTGAGTTTGTTCAAAATTGTCTCTGTTCACCCAGCAGGAAAATGGGTACCCGGTGGAAAACAGTCATATGACTATAACCTTCTAGCGCCTAACAGGCAGCTTGGGTTATCCGGGGTAATAATGTGCTGTGCCTTGATTGTAAGCGCTATGAGCATACCTAGTGTGGAGATTGGCGCTATATAAATGGACACATTATTATTATTATTATGTATCTGTTGCCTGACATCACACTGCAGTACTATTGTTGTCAGAGTGGCAGCGGATGGTGACTCATGTCAGATGGGTTTCAATCTGATGACATTATAAGTTGTTCACTGGTCTCGAGGGGGACATGGGCTGATGTACCCTCGATGTATGTTTATGTTTGTCTGAAGGGCGAGGGGAACATAAAGAAACATCGAGGGTACATCAACCCAGTGAACAACATATTTATCTTACCGAACACCTCAATGGTAATTTTGAATTGTTTGAAGCACGGGTATCGGATCATAGTATGGAGTACCAGACGACAAGACGACAAGAAAAACAAATTTAGAGTTATCTCCCTTCCATAGATTTGCATTCACAAAACATCGGTAATTTCTGTACATCATACGTGATTCAATGTTATTCGAGATAAAGAATTACTACCACAAAGTACCAAATGAGTTCGGCATTCCCAGGGGGTACATCGAAACTGTTAATTGCTTGTAAACGAGGGGGACATTGAAATAATAGAAGAGCGCTCAGCCAATCAGAAAACGACATTTATGTGTGAGGCAAGATAATTGGCATTGTTTTAATTGGTACCCCCTATCAAAAAGAAAGCCAATAGCTGATGATGTGAAGCTTCTTTGTGAAGTATTTTTGTTTGTTTGTTGTTTAACACCTCACTCAGCAATATTCCAATGTGGACCAGACAATCCAGTGATCAACAGTATTTGAAATTCATGCAATTGGGATATGATGACATGTCTTAAGTCATTCAGCCTCACCAATCGATCCCGTTAGTTGCCTCTTACGACAAGCATGGGTTGTGGAAGATCAATTCTAACCCGGACCTTCAAGGGTATTTGTGAAGTAAGAGGGCTCTTGCCAAATCATCAGAAAGCATTATAAAACTTGTTATCACCCCAAACAACATTTTGAGGCGTAAATTATAATATTAATAATTGATTCTAAGCACTGACACCTCCAACCAAATGTTGTTCAGGATTCTATATTTTCGGCAATCAAATGTTGGCTACAGGTTTCAAGATTGTAGCACAAATAAACACAACTCACAAAAACATTTAAGTCTACCAGCCCAAACTTTCTTCAGACAATACAGGTTCGGACATTTAGTAATTGTATCATTAACTGAGCTTGAAAGACAAGATATTTCTAGACTCAGACTTCAGATTAGTGCTGAAAGTCACAGACAGCAATAGTGGAACAGTTGGACCACTTGTTGCAGTGAGCAGGCATGGCTGTTTCCTCAGCTTGTGGCAGGTGAATGTGTCGAACATCTGCATCAGATATACCTGCTTGTGTACACAATGAGAGGATCATGGACTGGAACATTCTATTTTCTGCTCTGTGCCTGTACCAGTGTACATCAGAGAGCATGGCGCAGAAACGTCCATCTCGATAATGTTGCAAGACATCTATCTGTGGTAGTGAGTGACATGAGTGAGTTGAGTTTTACGCCACACTCAGCAATATTCCAGCTATATGGCGGCGATCTGTAAATAATCAAGTCTGGACAAGACAATCCAGTGATCAACAGCATGAGCATCGATCTGTGCAATTGGGAACCGATGACATGTATCAACCAAGTCAGCGAGCCTGACCACCCGATCCCGTTAGTCGCCTCTTGCGACAAGCATGGGTTACTGGAGATCAATATTCTAACCCGGACCTTCACGTATAATCTGTGGTAGTAGGTATGTGGTTTACAATTAGCCATAAATACAACATGTACATATAGCATAAGCCTTGTCAACTTGATCCCCTGGTCTGTATCTTTACATCAGAAACAATCGCTTTGACCGTGAGCATATGTGATACAGCTCTATCATCATTTACCTTCCATGCTTTACCTTCCATGCTCCCATCCACAAACTTACCCCCAGATGATCACAACTCCCATATTTCAACATGGTATTATGGCAGTCATAGTCCTAAGATTGTTTGTCAAAGGAGTCTCTAGTTCACTTATAACTTATCCCTGTTTCAAAGGTCATGTACCTTCCTTGTTCCCATCCAAACTTGGCCAAAAGATGATTATAACTCCCATATTACAACATGGACTGATGACCGTCATTATTCTAATTCTGTTTTATGAGAAGGTCTCTCATTAAACTTTTCCCTGTTGCAATGCCTTAACGCAAATGTGCCTTCCCCTTGGATCATGGATGGCTCATAAGTGCAATTCCCCCAACCATTTAGCTCAAACAACCAATATGTCCCAAACCAAAGCTCACACAAAGCCTTTCCATACTCTTTCACTACAAATGGATGTTATACCCTTACATCTAACAACACTTGACCTCCCTGATGGTCTTGTGGACAGAGTGTCTGTCTGGAGAATGGAAGGTCTGGGGTTCGATCTCAAACTGTGTTCTACCAGATAGTCCTAGGCCAAAACCCGGTCTTAGAAAAGTTCGATCTTTTAGGATCTACTCAGTTTAAGCAGTATAAAGCGTTATCACCAGATAGTCCATTTGGTATGACAACTCCGATCCACCCTCAGAGATTCTTGTCAATGTGGAACTAGACACAGAATGTATCAGGTTACTAAAACAAACAAGAACACCTAATTACCCCCGCTGTTGAAACAGTGTCCACATGTTCATAGACCAACTGCATGAGTATTAACCACATGGTTTAATGGACGGTGACAAGCACTGATGTTCAACATGATCAGGATATGCAGTATGGGTGATAAGGCCTGGTGTATCATGTTACCTGATAATGATGTTATCTCTACATTTGGCCTAGCACAAGTACAGAAATTTAGAAATGACACTTCTTGTTATTCAGCCTTAACATAACTGGGTTTAAACAGAAATTATAAGTCCTGTCACCTAGGACTCTTGAATAACTGAATAATGGTTAATTTCCATTTCCATACACATCCACTCAAGATTCAGGCATATTACAGGCTTTTACTCCAGGACCTGTCCGCTACCCATTAACATCCCCACATTTACTGGAACATGAACGGTCTGACCCCCAGGGTCAACCAGCTTCACCCCCACACCCTGCTGTTCATCTTCCACCTCAGTCTAAACGTTACAACATGGTGGCTGGGCCCATGTACTTGCCAACATTTCCCACACAAAACAATATACAGGAAAAAACAACAACATCTCTCCTGGGGCAGATCAAGCTTCTATTTCCCATGTGTACCACAACCCTTCAGTCTACACAACGCCGCTACAGCCCCAGCTCCCTGGCTGAATGACGAACACGTACCTGCGATGTACTTCATCGCTTCTGATATATCACATCCCTGTTTTCATGATATCTCCTCTGGGCATGTGTTCACCTCAGTAACCGATGCCTTGTCAAAATGTGTTTCTAATGACAGTTGTTGTTATTCTGTGAATGCAATCTTATATACACAGATCAACATATATGTCAGGGCAATAACAGCCTGTTGCCTAGGGAGCCAGGATACATTATGCAGAGTTGTGTCCCTTGGGTATGATCGTATCGCCATGGGTTTGAATCCCAGGTTTGCTTGATTGCAATCATTGGTTTGTCAGCACCAAACCCATCCTCTCTGGTTTCAAAATTTAATTGTTAATAAAAACTAACCGCAAGACGAAATGTGATTGTTCAATTTGTCCATGATTGGTCAAGAAGGATGGGACGGGTGGTAATTTGTACATATGAATTAGTATAGTACTGTACTGTACTGTACTGTACAGGGTGAGTGAGAGAGTGAGTGAGTTTAGTTTTATGCTGCTTTTAGCAATATTCCAGCAATATCACCAGAATATCAGGGACAACAGAAATGGGCTTCACACACTGTACCCATGTGGTCATTCGGGGGCGGCTTGGTAGCCCAGTGGTTAAAGCGTTTGCTTGTCATTTTGAGGATCTGGGTTCAATTCCCCACATGGGCACAGTGTGTGAATCTCATTTCTGGTGTCTGCAATGTTACTGCAGGAATATTGCTAAAAGTGGCGCGAAACCCAACTCAATCACTCATTCTTATGAACCATCTGACCCCGAGTGGCCATGAGGTCTTGATTCCATGGCCACAAAGTTCCCCCACGAATCTTAAGGACCCCCTTCCTCCTCAGTGTTGTAATTGAAATCATCCCGATTGTCACTTGATTGTGATGCAATTTACCACTGCCAATGCCCAACTCCCAATGTTGCCTCACCAGACAGACTCTCAATACTTTAATCAACAGGTATTCTGCCAGTGTCTGACAGCTTGTAAATTGAGTTGCTTTCTTACGACTTCCCAGACCCCCAATCGAGAAAACAAATAGAAGCTTCCTCACATTCTACCACACATTGTCATAACTTGAATATTATATTTCATAACATCAAACATGTACGTTATACAATTTTAGAGCCATATTTTTTTGCAGTGTCAAGAATTACATACTCTTCTGGAATCAATTTTACCTCAGAAAATGTTCTCTGTGAAAGGTGCAGTGGCCATATTTCCTGGTCATATCGCCATCAAAACCGTTCTCTCAGTTGTGTACTCAGACAAGATGGAACCATTGGCTTGTCTTGATTTATATGGTCATAAAAGTCACAGAATCATATTACTTTACACAATAGAAGAGAGGACAATTCTACCAGGGCTTTGAGAGGCATTCTATTTATGACACAGTCTTGTCATATGGTTTTGTGTTGCACTATATTATAGAACTCTAACCGATGAGGGGGGGGGTTCTGAAGAACAGCGCATGAAAGGAATATCTTTCTACTGGAGAGCTGAAACTTTCCAATGCTGCCTTCTATTTAATTTTGAGACATCAAAAGAATATAGCGATGAAGAAATCTTGCCATAAATTTGAATATTAAAAGATTTATTGGAGATGCTCAAAGTGATTACTATTCTCTATTTTATCAGCACAGGAAAAGATTAAATGAGCGGTTAAAAGATTAGGGGGTGTTGCAGTGGATTAATGGGTAGAAATCAAGGGTCATGGCAGTGGAGTAGTGGGCAAGTAGTTGAGGGTGTTTGTGACTTACTGGGTATCAGTAGGTTAGGGAGACTTTGTTTTATTAGAATGCCAGGAGATGAGTAGGCAACTTCGCAAGCTGACTCATGAGTGTCAGTGGATTAATGGGTGTCAGTTAGTGAGTGAGTGAGTTGAGTTTTACGCCGCACTCAGCAATATTCCAGCTATATGGTGTTGGTCTGTAAATAATCGAGTCTGGACCAGACAATCCAGTGATCAACAGCATGAGCATCGATATGCGCAATTGGGAACCGATGCCATGTGTCAACCAAGTCAGCAAACCTCACCACCCGATCCCGTTAGTCGCCTTTTACGACATGGGTTTGTAACTGAAGGTTCATTCTAACCCGGACCTCCACAGGGTGTCAGTTATTTAGTGAGAGGATAGGTGGACCTGACATGAGATTGGTGGGCTACTGTCAGAGCATGTCTGTGGATCAGTGGGAGAGTGACAGAGGATTAGTGGGTGAGTTCGCCACTAAGACTAGCTAGTTATGCCTTGTCTTGACGACTTGGTGAGTCAGTTAGTGAATGGGTGAAATAGTGAGTGGATGTGTAAGTGGTTGAACTAGTGATGGTATCGGTGGGCTACTAGATCACTAAGTGATGGTATCGGTGAGCTACTAGATCACTAAGTAATGGTATCGGTGAGCTACTAGATCACTAAGTGATGGTATCGGGAGCTACTAGATCACTAAGTGATGGTATCGGTGAGCTACTAGATCACTAAGCATGTAGGTGAGTAGGGGATCTCAGCAGTATATGGCCAGTAAATTGTCAGTGGATCTGAGGGCTGTGATGGTCTAAACATATTACAGATGAGTACCCATTTGTCAATACCTGGCTCAGGTGATGTATTTTCAAAAATGTGCCTCATAAAAGTAATTCTGTTACCATTTTAGGCCCACCAAGGTAAATGTCCCGGAAGTGCTATCCATTAGACTGGCCTACCACTGCCACATATACAGATGAGGTGAGGTGAAATTGGGTTTAACGTCGTGCTTGAGAATATTTCGCTCATATGACGACATGCATGCGTGTGTATGTGTATGTGGCTGCTTGTACTAGCCCAGACTCAAGCTGGTTTTATAGTGCTAGCCCACTGAGATACCATGCCGCAGTGAAGCACGAATACCCCACTCAGACTCATTATACTGACTCCGAGTCGACCAGTCCTTGTTGTACCCATTAATGCAGAGCGCCAGGCAGGGACCAACAAGTACTATATTTTAACGTCTTTTTGATATAACGCGGTCGGGGATCGAACCCGCAACCTTCCGCTCTCTGGGCGGCCACTCTAACCACTACACCACGGGGGCGGTCACATATACATATAACCAGAGTTGTGTATCCTTGTCAACAAGTTTCAGTTATCGTCCTTCTTCCTATCATAATCCATCTACAACTGACCTGACCTGTACCCATCACAGCCCAACATCACTCATGAAAATATAAGTTTTGTCAGGTTACATAAAGAGATAATTTTGTTATCAGACAAGTAAAAACATAATATATACATATTTAGACAATACCTATTTCGAAAGCCTCAAAACCGATCTGTTCCAATGTGATCAAATGAGAAATCAATTCTTTCACGCACACACATCTTACATCACCATCAACTTCACCCATCCTTCTCTTCTTTACCTCACAGTAACAGCGGTGTAAATCAAATAACATGAGACAAATTTCTTTGCAGATTAGCCTCGAATAAAAAAGGGAGTTACCATAGGAACAGTGTCTCCATGTATCAACATTGTCATTCCAATCATAACTGGCCCTTGATCACCCATGAAATAATAATCGCTACCCCCGCAACATCAAATAATAATCTCTACCCTCACAACATCAAATAATAATCGCTACCCCTGCAACATCAAATAATAATCGCTACCCCCACAACATCAAATAATAATCTCTACCCCCACAACATCAAATAATAATCGCTACCCCCACAACATCAAATAATAATCGCTACCCCTGCAACATCAAATAATAATCGCTACCCTCACAACATCAAATAATAATCGCTACCCCCGCGACATCAAAAAAATAATTGCTACCCCCGCGACAGAAAATAATAATCGCTTCCCGCGTGACATCAAATAATAATCGCTACCTCCGCGATATTAAATAATAATCGCTACCCCCGCGACATAAAATAATAATCGCTACCCCGTGACATCAAATAATAAACGCTAATACCCCCCCCAACATCAAATAAATAATCACTACCCTGTGACATCAGATAATAATCGCTACCCTCGTGACATCAAATAATACTCGCTACCCCGCGACATCAAATAATACTCGCTACCCCCAACATCAAATAATAATCGCTACCTCTGTGACATCAATTAATAATCGCTAATGCCCCAACGTCAAATAATAATCGCTACCCCGTGACATCAGATAATTATCGCTACCTTCGTGACATAAAATAATAATCGCTAGCCCAGCGACATCAAATAATAATCGCTACCCCCACAACATCAAATAACAATCGCTAATCCCCCCGACATCAAATAATAATCACTACCTCCGTGACATCAAATAATAATCGCTACCCCATGACAATTGCAACAAGTGTTTGCCACTGATGTGGCAATGTCCCCCGCCGCTAAAGAATGGAATATCTATATTCACTACTTTTTAATTTTGGGTCACATACAAGATGCCTGAAATGACTGGTGTCTGCATAATCACCCAATGTAGGCTGTCAACATACTTGAAAACATTGGGTGCAATGTTTTATGAGATATCGCCTTTCAAAAGCGGTCAAAGTATCATGGTGGCCTTGAAGATAAGGTCAAGGTCACCCAAATAAACTGGTGTCTGTGTAATACCCCAATGTAAACTGTCACCAAATTTGAAGACATTGGGTACAACAGTCCATGAGATATCGCGTTAACAAGAGTTAAAAGTGTGAAAAGTGTCGTGGTGACCTTGAAGATAAGGTCAAGGTCACCCAAAATCAACTGGTGTTTGCGTAATCCCCCAATGTAGGCTGTCACCAAATTTCAAGACATTGGGTACAACAGTTCATGAGTTGCCGTGGTAAGAAGAGTTTGAAAAGTGGTCAAAGTGTCGTGGTGACCTTGAAAATAAGGTCAAGGTCACCCAAATCGTCTGGTGTCTTTGCAATCCCCTAATGTAGGCTGTCACCAAATTTCAAGACATTGGGTACAACAGTTCATGAGATATCACACTAACAAGAGTTTGAAAAGTGGTCAAAGTGTCGTGGTGACCTTGAAAATAATGGTGTCTGCGTAATCTCCCAATGTAGGCTGTCACCAAATGTGAAGACATTGGGTACAACAGTTCATGAGATATCGTGTTAACAAGAATCGGGACGTACGGACGCCGCTGAATACATAGTCCCCCGTTCCGCGTTGCGGCAGGGGACAATAATAATCGCTACCCCGTGACATTAAATAATAATCGCTATCCTCGTGACATCAAATAATAATCGCTCCCCCCGTAACATCAGATAATAGTCGCTACCCCCACGACATCAATGCAACCTTTCCTTACAGCACGATTCACTGAGATCCATGTTGACCAGCAAGACAAGCTTGACTCAATCAGGTAAGAAATCGATAGTTTCATCATCTCATGAAAGGCATGAGAAACTAGCCTAAATTCCAAGACCGACAAGTGTAATTAAATTTCCATGCCGACCTGTCGCCATGCACACCATCAGCAGTTTGCATTAGGCATATTGAGAACTTTCACTTACATACTCATGTAAGATCTTTCCTGGCTGAGGGAATGGACGGATGGTAGCCTAATGCTCCAAGGTTGTACTGAACGATCATCCAATGGATGTATATATTAAATCTATCCATTAAAGAGGCAAGTCTAGGTAAGTGAGGTGAGGTGAAATTGGGTTTAACGTCATGCTTGAGAATATTTCGCTCATATGACGACGTGCATGCGTGTGTATGTGTATGTGCGGCTGCTTGTACTTGCCCAGACTTAAGCTGGTTTTATAGTGCTTAGCCCACTAAGATACCATGCCGCAGTGAAGCATGAATACCCCACTCAGACACATTATACTGACTCCGAGCCGACCAGTCCTTGTTGTACCCATTAATGTCGAGCACCAGGCAGGGACCAACAAGTACCATATTTTAACGTCTTTTGGGGATGGAACCCGCGACCTTCCGCTCTCCGGGCGGATGCTCTAACCCCTACACCACGGAGGCGGTCTAGATAAGTGGACAATACTAAGGATGCCAGCCTTTAGAGAGACAAGTTGTTCTTTTTAAGGTGGGACGGTTGCTGGGTAAGGATGGAGGAGGCAGGGGTGGTTGCCAGGAAACGATGGAGCTGGCAGGGGTGGTTGTCGGGTTATGATGAAGTTGGCAGGGATGGTTGTCACGTAACGATGGGGATGACGTGGGTGGTTGCTGGGTAACTATGGACGTGGCAGGGATGGTTCCTGGGGAATGATGGAAATGGAGAGAGTGGTTGCTGGGTATCGATTGAGGTGGCAGGGGTGGTTGCCAGGTAACCATGGAGGTGGTGGGGATGGTTCCTGGGGAATGATGGAGGTAGTGGGGGTGGTTGCCAGGTAACGATGGAGGTGGCGGGGATGGTTCCTGGGGAATGATGGAGGTAGTGGGGGTGGTTGCCAGGTAACGATGGAGGTGGTGGGGATGGTTCCTGGGGAATGATGGAGGTAGTGGGGATGGTTGCCAGGTAACGATGGAGGTGGCGGGGATGGTTCCTGGGGAATGATGGAGGTGGCGGGGATGGTTCCTTGGGAATGATGGAGGTAGTGGGGGTGGTTGCCAGGTAACGATGGAGGTGGCGGGGATGGTTCCTAGGGAATGATGGAGGTGGCGGGAATGGTTCCTGGGGAATGATGGAGGTGGCGGGGATGGTTCCTGGGGAATGATGGAGGTGGCGGGGATGGTTCCTGGGGAATTATGGAGGTAGTGGGGATGGTTCCTGGGGAATGATGGAGGTAGTGGGGGTGGTTCCTGGGGAATGATGGAGGTAGTGGGGGTGGTTCCTGGAGAATGGTGGAGGTAGTGGGGGTGGTTGCCAGGTAACGATGGAGGTGGCGGGGATGGTTCCTGGGGAATGATGGAGGTGGCGGGGATGGTTCCTGGGGAATGATGGAGGTGGCGGGGATGGTTCCTGGGGAATGGTGGAGGTAGTGGGGGTGGTTGCCAGGTAACGATGGAGGTGGCGGGGATGGTTCCTGGGTAATGATGGAGGTGGCGGGGATGGTTCCTGGGGAATGATGGAGGTGGCGGGGATGGTTCCTGGGGAATGATGGAGGTAGTGGGGATGGTTCCTGGGTAATGATGGAGGTGTTGAGGGTGGTTCCATTGGAATGCAGTCCCCTGCAGGTGTGTATAAAGCTCTGCTACACAAACAAGCATCCTTCAATGAAACTCACAGCTAAAATACTCTGTGTAAACATACTGGGGAACACCAAACACTCTGTGAATGGGATTCTCTGCCAGCTCAGCTATATACTTTCCTAGAAAAATAATCCTTCTTCCAGAACACCCCTTCCTTTATTTTGAAGGAAACCTGCATATGAGTGTATATGAGTGTATATGAGGTGTATATGAGGTGTATGAGGTGTTATATGAGGTGTATATGAGTGTATATGAGTATATATGAGGTGTATATGAGTGTATATGAGGTGTATATGAGGTGTATATGAGGTGTATGAGGTGTTATATGAGGTGTATATGAGGTGTATATGAGTGTATATGAGGTGTATATGAGTGTATATGAGGTGTATATGAGGTGTATATGAGTGTATATGAGGTGTATATGAGTGTATATGAGGTGTATATGAGGTGTATATGAGGTGTATATGAGGTGTATATGAGTGTATATGAGGTGTATATGAGGTGTATATGAGTGTATATGAGGTGTATATGAGGTGTATATGAGGTGTATATGAGTGTATATGAGTGTATATGAGGTGTATATGAGGTGTATGAGTGTATATGAGGTGTATATGAGGTGTATATGAGCATATATGAGGTGTATTTGAGGTGTATATGAGTGTATATGAGGTGTATATGAGGTGTATATGAGTGTATATGAGTGTATATGAGGTGTATATGAGGAGTATGAGGTGTTATATGAGGTGTATATGAGGTGTATATGAGTGTATATGAGGTGTATATGAGTGTATATGAGGTGTATATGAGTATATGAGTGTATATGAGTGTATATAGAGGTGTATGAGGTGTTATATGAGGTGTATATGAGGTGTATATGAGTGTATATGAGGTGTATATGAGTGTATATGAGGTGTATATGAGTATATGGAGTATATGAGTGTATATGAGGTGCATATGAGGTGTATATGAGGTGTATATGAGTGTATATGAGGTGTATATGAGTGTATATGAGGTGTATATGAGTGTATATGAGGTGTATATGAGGTGTATATGAGTGTATATGAGGTGTATATGAGGTGTATATGAGTGTATATGAGTGTATATGAGGTGCATATGAGGTGTATATGAGGTGTATATGAGTGTATATGAGGTGTATATGAGGTGTATATGAGGTGTATATGAGTGTATATGAGGTGTATATGAGTGTATATGAGGTGTATATGAGTGTATATGAGGTGTATATGAGGTGTATATGAGGTGTATATGAGTATATGAGTATATGAGTGTATATGAGTGTATATGAGTGTATGAGTGTATATGAGTGTATATGAGGTGTATATGAGTGTATATGAGTGTATATGAGGTGTATATGAGTGTATATGAGGTGTATATGAGTGTATATGAGGTGTATATGAGTGTATATGAGGTGTATATGAGTGTATATGAGTGTATATGAGTTGTGTATATGAGGTGTATATGAGGTGTATATGAGTGTATATGAGGTGTATATGAGTGTATATGAGTGTATATGAGGTGTATATGAGTGTATATGAGGTGTATATGAGTGTATATGAGGTGTATATGAGTGTATATGAAGTGTATATGAGGTGTATATGAGGTGTATATGAGTGTATATGAGGTGTATATGAGGTGTATATGAGTGTATATGAGTGTATATGAGTGTATATGAGGTGTATATGAGTGTATATGAGGTGTATATGAGGTGTATATGAGTGTATATGAGGTGTATATGAGTGTATATGAGTGTATATGAGTGTATATGAGGTGTATATGAGTGTATATGAGGTGTATATGAGGTGTATATGAGTGTATATGAGGTGTATATGAGTGTATATGAGGTGTATATGAGGTGTATATGAGTGTATATGAGTGTATATGAGGTGCATATGAGGTGTATATGAGGTGTATATGAGTGTATATGAGGTGTATATGAGTGTATATGAGGTGTATATGAGTGTATATGAGGTGTATATGAGTGTATATGAGGTGTATATGAGTGTATATGAGGTGTATATGAGGTGTATATGAGGTGTATATGAGTATATGAGTATATGAGTGTATATGAGTGTATATGAGTGTATGAGTGTATATGAGTGTATATGAGTGTATATGAGGTGTATATGAGTGTATATGAGTGTATATGAGGTGTATATGAGTGTATATGAGGTGTATATGAGTGTATATGAGGTGTATATGAGAGTGTATATATAGTGTATATATGGGGTGTATATGAGTGTATATGAGTGTATATAGAGGTGTATATGAGGTGTATATGAGGTGTATATGAGGTGTATATGAGTGTATATGAGGTGTATATGAGTGTATATGAAGTGTATATGAGTGTATATGAGGTGTATATGAGTGTATATGAGGTGTATATGAGTGTATATGAGGTGTATATGAGGTGTATATGAGGTGTATATGAGTGTATATGAGGTGTATATGAGGTGTATATGAGTGTATATGAGTATATGAGTGTATATGAGTGTATATGAGGTGTATATGAGTGTATATGAGGTGTATATGAGGTGTATATGAGTGTATATGAGGTGTATATGAGTGTATATGAGTGTATATGAGTGTATATGAGGTGTATATGAGTGTATATGAGGTGTATATGAGGTGTATATGAGGTGTATATGAGGTGTATATGAGTGTATATGAGTGTATATGAGTGTATATGAGTGTATATGAGTGTATGAGTGTATATGAGTGTATATGAGTGTATATGAGGTGTATATGAGTGTATATGAGTGTATATGAGGTGTATATTGAGGTGTATATGAGTGTATATGAGGTGTATATGAGGTGTATATGAGTGTATATGAGTGTATATGAGGTGTATATAGTGTATATGAGTGTATATGAGTGTATATGAGTGTATATGAGGTGTATATGAGGTGTATATGAGTGTATATGAGGTGTATATGGAGTGTATATGAGTGTATATGAGGTGTATATGAGTGTATATGAGGTGTATATGAGTGTATATGAGTGTATATGAGTGTATATGAGGTGTATATGAGTGTATATGGGGTGTATATAGGTGTATATGAGTGTATATGAGATGTATATGAGTGTATATGAGTGTGTATATGAGTGTATATGAGTGTATATGAGGTGTATATGAGGTGTATATGAGTGTATATGAGGTAATTCCTGACATTAAGATACAAGCTGGTTTAGGATGTTTACTCCACGATAGTATTATGTCCTTAATGATTGCAGTTTCCTCAGTAGGGACCCCATCTTATGGTTCATGTGACTTCATGAATTCATCCAAATATGACAGGTGTACATACATCCAGAATCTGATTCATGGCTTTGATAAGAGGCATGGCGGGAAAATTCTCAAAGGATATACTGCACACTCTTAACAGCTGACACATACAAAGTTCAATACTTTTCATGCAGCGACTGAATGAAAGTAGTGGCTTCCTGATGGTGCGGTGGGGTAGCCATGTGGTTAAAGCATTTGCTCGTCATGCTGAAGACCCAGGTTCGATTCCCCACATGGGTACAATGTGTGAAGCCCATTTCTGGTATCCTCAGCCGTGATAATGCTGGAATATTGCTAGAAGCAGAGTAAAACCATACTCACTCACTCACTCACTTTCAGTATTGATGAAGATGGACAAACTGGTTTCAATACTGTTGTCAAGTATCTCCAACAGAGGGGGCTAACTTCAACTCTCCTTTTCCGAAAAAAAAGTCATCACCCAGCAAGGTGAAGGCCATAGTTTGCAACCATTCCATAGGAATCTTACTGGTGGCAACCTCCACAAACTGGTCAGAGCATTAATGGCCAATATTATTCTTATCAGCTTGGACAACTGTGTGTAAATACCACGGTTTAACATCTGTAGGGGAGAGTTGTTCCACCACATCAGGGTTTAACGTCTGTAGAGGAGAGTTGTTCCACCACCATCAGTGTGATAACACTGAAACCACTGTGAACAGAAGGGAAAACAAGAAGAGTTTCCACAGCAAAGGGAGCAGGTCATGGCTCCAATGATCTTGGTTGTCAGCGCCCATGGTCCTGGGATCACCTTGGTGGTAAGCATCTGAGAACTTCATCACATGCCATGATACAACTATATGAGTGAGTGAGTGAGTATGGTTTTACGCTGCTTTTAGCAATATTCCAGCAATATCATGGCTGGGGACACCAGAAATGGGCTTCACACATTGTACCCATGTGGGAAATCAAATCAAACCCAGGTCTTCCACATGAAGAGCTTTAACCATTAGGCAACCTCACCGCCCTGATACAACTTAAATATAATGTTTAAAGATGCTTCAAGTCTCTCACCCGCGGAGAAAAGATTTTAACTATTGCAGTGGGTGAGTTGGTAAAGTATTGGGTTTAGAGACACTGTGGACGCCAGTTATATCACAGTATGTCAACTTAATGTTGGAAGAAGTCTGTAGGGTTTCAGGGTTCAGATGTTTCCCACTTACTGAAACCCACTAGCATGGGTATGGTGCACACAAACCAAGACATAATCAGGATTCAAACCCACAATATCAGGCTCTTGTTGCCAGACTTAACTCTCCACAGCTATTTATAACACCATGAGTGAATATGGTTTTACGCTGCTTTTAGCAATATTCCAGAAATATTGGGCCGGGGGACACCAGAAATGGGCTTCACACATTGTACCCAGGTGGGGAATTGAACCTGGGTCTTCAGCATGACGAGCAAACGCTTTAACCACTAGGCTACCCTACCGCCTCTATAACACCTTAGACAACTTGACCAATGTCAAACTTCTACAGCTTCCTACACTTATGTACACTGTACAAATGAAATCTCTGTGAACACATCAATCATTCATCACTGACGCATACCAAATGAAACCGCTACCCATGAAGCACTGATCGCTGATCAGCAATGACCGAGATCCATATGACTGAATCGACACCTCAATCTGCTACAATCAGTCTACACTAACGCTGTCCTAGAATATGAAACGTGATCAATAATTCAGCCATCAGCCGATTCTTCAACCAGTAGGCATGTTTCCAATATGTATGGAGTTTGGATCAACTGACACAGTAACCAGCGAGTGATCTGGGCTAACATTTCGTCCCAGAAATAAAATCATTGGACTGAGACCATTTTGGATCCAGCGCCATGCAATACAGTTACAATGCCCAACAATGGCCACATTTTCAACAGCATGTTGGTCTATCACTCATCAGTACATCCACAAATGAGAACTGGGTTGGTTTATCTTGTAAAAAATGAGGTTAGCTAGGGGCCTAGGGTCTGTAACATTTCTACGTTAATGGCATCCATAACTAAATCAACCTTTGATGTAATAACATTTGAGGATTCCATAGATCTACAGAAATATTCTCATCCTTTTCCATAAAACAAGCAATTCCTAGAATGAATTCACAACAAGAAACACATGTAATTCTGCCATGATGGAAATCTACCAAGACATTATAACTGATAACATATAGCAATAAGCCGAAAATGTTTGAAATTTCTTCCAACCTTTAAATGATACCAGGATTGGTTTAGACTGCTGGAACTAATTTTCATCCTAGATACTGTTTTTTCTGTTACAAGGCAACTACAATTCAAACTTCAGGGGGAGAGTGGACGGTTTGGGTTATAAGAGACAAGATTAGATTGATACTTATTCTCTGAAAATATATAACTCTGAGAAAAATATATAGTGCCATTTAAATTGAAGAAGAGGCCCAGTCAGATGGGAGATTCAGGAGGTGAGGGAATGTGAACTCGTTTCCTGCGGAGCATTTGCATTACAGGAGCCACCATTACTGGGCTGAAGGGACATTAATGCTGAAGGGGTCGTTGTCGGCACAGGTACTACAGATATGTACCCCAGGTACCTTTCTGTATACAGATATGTACCCTAAACAAAGTCAAAATACAGAAACATACCCGGTACCCTAAAAGGCGGACGAGTCCATATTCCGCAATCGTATTCAAAAGCGAGAAAACCGTATGTCCATGTTCCCCTTCAACTGATTCAGTCGTATTCATGTGCATCGCGAAATATCTGTTACTGTGTATTCTCATTACTTGCATAACGCAATCAAATGTATCTAATACAACAGTATGACAGTTCCTGTCAAGAATACGACACAATGGGAATGGAATCGTCCTAGGGTACGTTTCTGTATTCTCATTATGGCCAAGGTACGTTTCTGTATACAGAAACGTACCAGGGGTACATATCTGTAGTACCCGTGCCGACGACCCCTTCAGCGAAATTAATGTGGTCCAGGGACTAAGACAGACTAGGGACAGGATGTTTTTTATGGTTATTGCTTCCGACCAGACAAACCATTTTCTTCTCTAATATGTAATCAAAGGAAAGAAATTAATTATATTGTCAAAAAACATTGAGGAATATCCAGCAAACAGTTAATATTTTGCAACCTGAGGCCAAGTCTCTAGGAACATGCGTATAAAACAGACTAATTCCAGTCCCCACCTCCTAGAACATGCACATTGGTCCCTAAAGATCAGTGATGCGCCTGCTTAAAGGAGATCGTATGTTGCCGTAGAACTTGATATTTTACTGCTGGTTGACTGCAAACATGCCAGGATGATGTCATAACTGAGTAAAGAAATAATACTTCACAGTAAACAGCCTCTGATGCTTCAACATACTTACATTCCACCTCCTGGAAATTCATTATGCATGGATAATTTGTAATCTCAAATGCACAGACTCACAATCACTTTAATTATCAAAAAGGGTGAGGTTTAACATATCTATCATTAAATCAAGTCCATATACATGTGGTTATCCTTTTGTTATGAGAGTTCATAATAATACAGGTTTGTATACATTGTTTGTGAATCATATCGAATCATATGTGGGGCATGGGGCGTGGTGAGCGAACTGGCTAAAGCGCCAGGTTAGTGATCCAGCGAGCTTGAGGTGACGGGATCGAGCCCACCAGTCCAAAACCTTGGAGTCAACTTTGTGTGCAGACTCTTTCAGTGTTGTCACAACCCCTAGTGTACAGTACACAACCCTGTGCACTTAAAAGAACCCACATATCCGTTGGTATATGACCAGATGGTGGCCACATGAATACGTGCAAACACCTAATTGCGGATACAGCAACGTACAGTAAACTTGGACAAAGTACTGTGACTATGTGTCCCAGTCCACCTAGCTGTGAATGGGTACCTCGTAAGGAAGAGAAAGCCACACTAACTCGGTGTATCTAGTGGCTGCAAGAGTTGTATGATCCCCAGGGAGTTGAGATTGATAATACGACGTGCCATTGAGATTGACATCCAGTGATCGAGGGAAAAAAACCAAAGCGCCTTTGAGCAGCTGAGCTGGATATCAGCGCTATACAAATGTATATATGTCTGTCTGTCTGTCTGTCTGTATGTATGTATCGAGGGTCACATACTGCAATGAGTTTTACACTGTTGCTTCCTGTTCTGTAGCCACAGTTTCCATAGTATTAAGTGTTATGATCACATGGTCTGAGCCTGGACACCATTTGCAATTTTTGACAACCAAAACTGGGGTCGTCGGCACGGGTACTACAGATGTGTACCCCAGGTACGTTTCTGTATACAGAAATGTATACAGAACAATTTCTTGGACGATTCCATTCTGCATTTTCGAGTTTTTTCTTCATCGGAACGGTCATACTGTTGTATTAGATGCATTTGATATCGTTATATAAGAGCATACACAAATACGAATATGTCAGGGTGCACAACGTACACCACTCGCAATCAGCTGAACGGGAACAACGGTTTCGGTTTTGGGTTGCGGAATATGGACTCGTCCGTCGTTTAGGGTACCGGGTACGTTTCTGTAGTTTGTCTTTGTTTAAGGTACATGTCCGTATACAGAAACGTACCTGGGGTACATATCTGTAGTACCTGTGCCGACAACGACCCCTTCAGCAAAACTGATGCAATTATCATGCAGAACCATACCAAAATTACCTCATTAAGTCAAAGAAATTTCTTGGAATTCATTCATTCCTAAAAAAGAAACATCCCACACTTTTAGGGTTCGTTGATTCTTCTCCCGGAATGATTTTTATCCTTTCTGCATGTTACATAATTGTGAACAAAACTTTCGACAAACTCCTCAAAATGGCTCCAGGTCTAACTTCTGAGTCTCCATAGTGAAGAGTTCACCAGCTGCAAGACCCTGCCTGCCATCTGGCTGTTGGTGCGGTGTGGTAAAGAGATTCACTCATGACATAATACCTTCCCCCATCACAGGAAACAGAGGGCTAGATAAGCCTGCTGGCGGAGCCTGCATTTCCCAGAATCCAACACAAGACAAAATGCAGGCATATTCTACGGGATTTGCTCCACAGCCAACTTTCACTGTTCAGTTATCACAAATTAGGAATCTCTTGAACATCTTTATCGAGGTTTATTCTTCCGCACTGAAGGGTGAAAACATAAAAGACAAACGAGCATCTTCAATGAACTAGTTGTTGCGATGACGAGAGGCTGCTAAAGGCTTGATGACTGGGCTTGAGAAGAAAAATGATTAATATCTTAATTTTGAAACTAAAATAGACCTTAAAGTGTTTTAATAACTTAATTAAGTTCAACATGCATGAAAGACTACATTGAATTACAAGGGACAGATGTTCCAAAGTTTCATTCAAACTGCAAGAAAAGGTTAAGCCTTCAGTTCCATGCCTCTAATTTCAGTATTTGCTCATTATTACTGAAACTGTCAAATAAAATCTGTCAAAAAAAATGAATAATTTAAGGGCAGATTAATTTTCTCGGTTAGTCACGTATGGACTAATCTAAATTTTGTCTCAGTTAAAACATTACTATGTTAATTTCATTCGACATAGTATTTTTTCTCTCTTTCAGTACCTTTTCAGTACTTTCATTAAAAAAATGCTTTTAGGAATACAACTTCAAAGAAACCGTAACAATTTTTCATCTTTTTGTCCTGCATGTTGCACCCCCTAAATCTTTGGAAAAATATTAAAATATTTTTTTCATAAACTGGATAAAATCAAGATTGTCTCTGTATTTTCTTTTTTGAATCTCAAAATGATGCACTTTCCTTTGAAACCAGCAAGCGAAAATAATTGAACATACAACTCACCCACCTATTAGCCAAAGGCACTTGAGGCAGTATACAAAAAACGTGGATGTATATGTCTATTAATTTGCTGCAATACTAATCTGTTAATGACTCCCAAAATATACACAAATATCCATGTCACAATCTTGCTGTGAATAGCTGCTGCGGCATTAACTTTCACTCACTCACCCATGTCACAGCCAGTTTGATGGAGTAGCCTAGTGGTTTAAGCGTTCCCTCGTCATGCTGAAGACCCGGGTTCGATTCCCCACATGAGTACAATGTGTGGAACCCATATCTGGTGATATTGCTGGAATATTGCTAAAATCAGCGTAAAACTAAACTCACTCACTCACCCATGTCACAACCAACACAAGCAAACATAACACCAGGTACAATGCTTGGTTGACAACGGTGGTTGGTATTGCTGGTTTATTTTTACATTTCAAGACTAGCCATTTTGGTTGTAGAAATCTGATGGAGTAACTGAGTATAAATCTGATGGAGTAACTGAGTATAAATCTGATGGAGTAACTGAGTATAAATCTGATGGAGTAACTGAGTATAAATCTGATGGAGTAACTGAGTATAAATCTGATGGAGTAACTGAGTATAAAGCTGACCCAGAGTAACTGAGTATAAAGCTGACCCAGAGTAACTGAGTATAAAGCTGACCCAGAGTAACTGAGTATAAAGCTGACCCAGAGTAACTGAGTATAAAGCTGACCCAGAGTAACTGAGTATAAAGCTGACCCAGAGTAACTGAGTATAAAGCTGACCCAGAGTAACTGAGTATAAAGCTGACCCAGAGTAACTGAGTATAAAGCTGACCCAGAGTAACTGAGTATAAAGCTGACCCGGAGTAACTGAGTATAAAGCTGACCCGGAGTAACTGAGTATAAAGCTGACCCAGAGTAACTGAGTATAAAGCTGACCCAGAGTAACTGAGTATAAACCTGACCCAGAGTAACTGAGTATAAAGCTGACCCGGAGTAACTGAGTATAAAGCTGACCCAGAGTTACCTGAATGTTTAAAGGCATGTTTAATATGCTTACTATGCTAAGTGAGTGAGTGAGTTTGTCAGAGAAATATCCATCAATACTGTCCCCTGAACACCCATGATATGGCATCAGTAAACTTTGTGGAAATCATTTTGTGATGCAGGTCTCCTGCCAAATAATACCACACCTTCGACTTGCAAACACCATCACAAGTTCCTGGAGATAATGAATATATCGACCTGACTCTTGGGCCATACAAACCAGTAACATATGTTCAAGCTTCGATCCAGACTGTCAAAGAACAATGCAAGACAAATCACTGAGCCAAACCATGCTAATAAATCAACTGGCTGCTTGAAAACTATTCTATACTAGATACTAGAGTCCCCATATTTCAAATAGTAGTCTGTCTCACCGTCCCTGAACCACATTATTTTCCTACTGCCTAGCATTCTCTGCTATGCTAAAGCCCTAAATAAAGCAAGCCTAGATTTCCTCAGGTTCTGAATCTCGAATCTCACTGGGGCTCATTTTCAATTTAAATGGAATTATGTTTTCCTAGCAAAATTATTTATATTCAGAGACTATACACTAGTGGTGGGATTCTAGATCATTAAACAACAAATAAACAAATGACCTAAATAGAGAACACATTTGATCAATAACTGTCCACAATCTTACTGGTTTCTCTTCAGTTTTTAATGAAAATAGATTACCATATTGCCCATTTCCATTTGGGCAAGATATCTAACAAAGCCTCCTCCATAATCCAACCTGACTATATCTGACTGAACTGTTGAACTGTCTGTTTATCAAGCTCATGCCACAGCTGATTTATATGGCATGACTGACTTCATGCCTCTGTTCCGCTCCAGCAAGGTAAACACAGGTAAATCTGGCAGCCATGGGTTAAGGAATCAGTACATCACCCACATGGCACAATGATCAACTGCTGTACCCTACAACTGCCGTACCCTGCACTACACCGTTTCCCCAGGGAGACCCACATGTCTATGTACTGTTGCATGCTTATGGGGGAGTGTCATAAGTAAGCTGGCTATATTTAGCTCCGGTTTTAACCAGATGGTGTTCCAGGGGCCATGTCAAAAGTTAAATGGGTAGTTTATTTCTGCTTATGTTTCACATTCGAGAAAAGGATGCCAAATAAGGGTTCACGGTCTCTACTTGAAATTGTGAAAACAGATTGAATGAAAAAAAGGCTTGAGCAGTTTCGTGTTGGGAAACTAATCAGCCGAGAGCTATTTTTTTGCAGCATTATTATTAAGCATATTACATAAAGAAAAACAAAAAGAATTTGCAAAGCTCTCAATTCAGTGTTGCATTTGGTAGTAAATGTTTGATCAGGTCAGTTTAGCAGGAAAAAATCACAGATAAAAATTTAAGCGATACTGTGAGAAACAGGAAATGTTTCGGTTCTGTAGACTGGCATCTTGATAGAAGCAAGGAAGATGTGTAGATCTACAACACATCCATGGTCCATGTACTTGTAAAACCTGAAACTAAAATACCTCCCATAACCCTCTAAACTAGCAACAGGTTGCAAACTGAACAAGCATTGTCACTAAGGTGACATAATCCCCTGCCGCAAATTATCAAATCAAACTTAAAAAGTAATGAGTGAAGGTCGTAAAAATGTCAACAAAAACATGACCAGTCAACCTCTCTTGATCTCTTGCTCTGTAGTTGTTCAAACGCACAAATATTTTCAAGACTCACTTTGACATTGACATGAATGAAAAATAGTAATAAAGAAATTGCTTATTGAAAAACATTCAAGGGAAGTCTTGAAAGTCTATGAAGAAAATCAAGTGAACTGTTCTTGAGATATCTCGCTGACAATCTTTACATGCAGGTTAACAGGCTGAAATCTTTAAAGTGTCACCATCACCTTGAAACATAGGTGAAGGTCACCAAAATTGACTGGGCCCTGCGCCTTCCCCCCGTTGAAGCTTGATGTCGAATATGAAGAAAATCCAGTAAACGGTTCTTGAGGTATCTCGCTGACAAGCTTAACATGCAGCTTAACATGCTGAAATCTTTAAAGTGTCACCGTGACCTTGAAAATTAGGTGAAGGTCACCACAATTGACTGGGCCCTGCGCCTTCCCTAGGTAAAGCTTGGTGTTGAATATGAAGAAAATCCAGTGAACGGTTCATCAGATATCTCGCTGACAAGGGTAACACATTAAAGTCCCCTTGTGACATTGAAATGATGGTCAAGGTCACCAAACCTGACTGGGACCTTTCTTTTACTGTGATGAACCTAGGTACCAAATATGAAAAGAATCCGGTCAACGGTTCTTAAGATATTTCAATTTGTACGTACATACGTAGCCTAATAATATATCCCCCTGCAGCGGGGGATAATAATTTTGATGATCGATTTGGGTGGGATGATCGAATCAAGTGTGATTTTAAACACCAGTTCCCAACCCTATGGACAAACAATATTGAGGGATATATATAATCAAGTCAAGACCTGACTAAGAAATGATTAAAATAATAAGCATTGATCAAGCCCATCGAGACACAATGTCAGACAATCAAGCCAACCATTGAGACTGGCCAAGATCTTCAGTAATGGTTTGAGACTGGCCAAAGATCTTAAGTAACCTCTTACAACAAATGTAGACTGCTTGAGACCTACATTAAAACTGACCATAACATCTCAGATGTTGGACTGAAATAGTACTGAGAACAACATTAAACAACAATCAAGCGAAGCAAATTCCTTACATAGAGAATGCTTTTGTTCAATCAATATCATCACATTTACTTTTCCAATTCGTATTCTTTGACAAAAACTTTTGATTCCAGTCAACTTTTCTGAAAACCAGAAAATTTACAGGGAGTCATCTCAGTTGAGGTGTTAAAATGACTTCTGAAAGGATGTGAAAGGATCAGATCACCAGTCACAAGCATCATCCTGAAACAAACCAAAAACCATCTGACACCACCCCTTTCCTTGGCCAGGGAAACACGAGTGTCTTGTCTCAATACAGCTAGTACCCTTCAGAGACCACAGGACCATTTGACACAACCCCTTTCCTTTGCCAGGGAAACATGAGTGTCTTGTCTTGACACAGCTAGTACCCTTCAGAGACCACAGGACCATTTGACACAACCCCTTTCCTTGGCCAGGGAAACACGAGTGTCTTGTCTCAATACAGCTAGTACCCTTCAGAGACCACAGGACCATTTGACACAACCCCTTTCCTTTGCCAGGGAAACATGAGTGTCTTGTCTCGACACAGCTAGTACCCTTCAGAAACCACAGGACCATTTGACACAACCCCTTCCTAGACTAACATATATATAGTCCCTGAAATGAACATATTCTACAAAAAAAAATGTTCATGAAAATAAATAATCATAAAACATAATGAAAAGGAGCCCAGAGACTTTCTTTATTTTCAGATCTAGACTTGCACATATTCTAACCTTGCATGGACTTTCTTGAGATATATGTTTCAGGGACTTTATGACATGACAATAACCCTGACACATTTCAGAAACATTGAAAAGACCCTTCTGACACACCCCTTTCGACACACCCCTTTCCGTCATCCACAGTGAAACACTGGCATCATCTGTGAACACTGCCAATCCCTTCAGCACCACACATCCTGATGATACAGGTATGCACTGATATGACTGTGATATGACTGATTGTCTGGCAATGTTTACAACCTCTTTCTTCACCTCAGCAGCGAAAGATATTTTAAACATGATCCATGTTTAGTCATATACAATTATCCCAAAAATCTAAGAAAAACTCTGAAGCAGAAAGGCATATTGCATGTGTAAGGTACACAATATAAGGAATCTTGAAAAAGCATGATTCTAAATTCAGATTAAAAACTTCGGAGCCGAAATATTCAGAAAGGGGCATATTAAACAATTTTTGAGAACACAACTCTATCCACATCCTCTATATTCATCTTCAAATGTTTTCAGTTTAGTTACATTAGAGAGCTTTGAGGCAATCCTCCACCAACCACCACACAGTAAGTCTTGGGTCAGTCCATGGTGGTGTTGGACCAGCTGAATCCCCACACATTGTAACTGGAGTCCAGTGGGACTGGAGACCTCAGCATCTTCAATAATGTAGTGCCCTCTTCCAACAACATCAAAGACTGAGGTGATTGACCTCAGATCTCGTCTCACGCAAATACCACTGATCAAATCACTAACATATCAAACATGTTCCTATAGGAGATATTGGCCTTCACTGAGACTGAGCACTACACGCTCCCACTGAAAGCTTGGCATTCCAATATGGCAGAAGACAGACTTTACATATCAGTGTCGGGATTTGGTTTCTATACAATTACATCAAATGAACATTTTTGAAATATAAACTACAGTTCCAGGTCTCATCTTAGTCACAATTCATTGAGATATTACATAATATTATACCTAGGATAAATACATCAGATCTTGATCAACAATTTGGTATGAATGTGACTTGGGAGCCATTTTGTTTTTCATGTTTCATACATTAAGTGCATCTGTACACATCACTGTCAAGGGATGAGAGTCACATGTACCCTGAATGTTTGGTAGGACTGTCTGCTCCATGCATTTCACCAGGTAAAGGAAGAAGGGAGACAAATAGTATAAATTTCTCGTCTGTGAGCTTGAGGCTCATTGAGGTTAAATAAGAGGCGAGGTGAAGTGAAATTGAGTTTAACGTCGTACTTGAGAATATTTCACTCATATGACGATGTGCATGCTTGTGTATGTGTATGTGCGGCTGCTTGTACTAGCCCAGTCTGAAGCTGGTTTTATAGTGCTAGCCCACTGAGATACCATGCTGCAGTGAAGCATGAATACCCCACTCAGACACATTATACTGACTCCGAGCCGACCAGTCCTTGTTGTACCCATTAATGCCAAGCGCAAGGCAGGGACCAACAAGTACCATATTTTTACGTCTTTTGGTATGACGCGGTCGGGGATCGAACCCGCGACCTTCCGCTCTCCGGGCGGACGCTCTAACCACTACACCACGGAGGCGGTCGTTAAATAAGAGCAAACCTAAAGAACTTCCAGATCTCCTTAATATTGAACACAGCCATTTTCAGCCTCAGACATAAGACTATATTGTGGAGTGAATACCAGGGTCTACATTTCAAAATCCTCAACCATTGCAGTCTTTACATAGAGCTGAATCTTCACTTAGCGAGTGAGTTTGGACTAACGATGCTTGAAACAGTATTGCAGTTATATCGTGGCATGTATGAAAGGAGAGGAAGCTAGACTAACAACCAGTCTCTGAAATGAACATACTTTACTGAAAAAAAGTTCATAATAAAAAAATATAATATATTGAAAAGGAGCCCTGAGACTTTCTTAGTTTTCAGAGGCTGTGGATAACTATACTTGCCACATTTTCTAGACTTGCGTGGGCTTTCTTGGATATATTTACTTCTGGGTCTGTATGACAGACTAGAAGCTAGTGTGTTCACCGCTTTGTTCAAACATAGCAGCACACCTTGAAACAAAACTGAGGAGCTGAACCCATATGCATCGGTTTCAGGCATAACAAACGATGCTGCTGTAGATGAACAGGCCAGCCATGTACCCTGGGATCATGTATCACACATGAGACAGACCTATCAGTTTGACTAGCTGCCTAACGGTTGTAGTCCACAAGGTAGTCTGTCTCACAGACCTTGAACCACATTAATTTCCCTACTGCTAAGCCCTCTCTGCAGTGCTAAAGCCCTAAATAAAGCAAGTCTACATTTCCTCAGGTTCTGAATCTCTGGTCTCCCTAGGGCTCCTTTTCAGTATAAATGGGCTTGTTTGTTACCATCAAAATCATATATATTCAGAGACTAAGCCTTAGTCTATCCACAAGGACGTATCATATGTATCACTCTGAGTAGCAGACTTGTGTCATTACAGGTTTTTCTGGTCCACTCAGTGAAGACGTGACCCCAAGACGTACTGAAAGAGAAAATGGCTACCGTAAACCTCATCATGGAGTACATGGAGGTGTACTAACATATTATGGTGGTGAAGCAGCATGGAGATGAGTGGTGATGACTCTAGCCAGGTCTTCATATGTCTGCTTAGAATACTGGCCATTTTGTATGTTCACAGCGTCCTATGTCACAAGATCAGCTAAAGAAGGAATCTCGGGAGACTTGGCTGAGTGGAACACGGACTATTCTGAACCTTTACGGCACAAGTAAAGTATGGCTTAATCAATGCCCTGACAGCTGATAATAAACTCAGCCTCTTAGTCATAAAGTATGGTGCGGAGAATAGCACAGACACAACCCTCAAGCAGCGCTGTATCACCTGTGCACGGACATTAAAGCTGAGATTTCCTGATAATATACAAACTCTACAGGGCCAACCATTTGATATTCTGAAAAATTCCAGGGATTTTGTCCCAAAAGATAAATTGTCAGAAAATGCTATAAAAGAATAATTACATTTCTGACCACTGAAAAAAGAGAAGAAAAAATCTGTAAGTGAGTGAGTGAGTAACTTTAGTTGTATGCCGTTTTTAGCAATATTTCAGCAATACCTTGGCAGGGGACACCAGAAATGGGCTTCACACATTGTACCCATGTGGGGAATCAAACCCGGATCTTTGGCGTAATGAGTGACTGCTTTAACCACAGGGCTACCCCAACTCCCCCCAAAATCTGTAAGAAATAATACACTCTTGCATGATATTCTTAACATTTGTTATTATTTCAAGTTCAAGTGTTAATTAAAAAATAACAGGTTTTGCAGGTGAATAGATATCCAGTCTCCCTACAAAATCCGAGCCGACTCCCCCGATCCCTCGAATATCAAATGGTAGTTCTCTGAGCCTAATCCACATAATAAGCATAAAAGCAGCAAGAGCTCGTCACAGTTATCACTCTATCTATATTTTGTGTCTGCTTAAAACATCCAACCAAGCTGATTATAATTCAGGATTCAGGTTAGCACATGTCGGTTGTTACAAGGTGCTCAACATCAGATGGAGGACATTCACCTAATAACTACTTCTAACAGAAATAAAGTTTCATAAGGGCTTCAGATGGCCTTGCAGAAACACACCTGGAAGATGTTTACCTGAAACGAGCTTATATCAGACATAAAGCGTGGCAATATCGACATTGCCGTGTTTGAAATAGAGCGAGTAGCAAGCTGACGGATCACTTGATGCATCACAGTACGTCAGACCCAGTCAGGAACATCCTTCTGTAACAATATTTTATGTAAACTTGGATGGCCTGGTTATAGCATACCTGTATCCTCAATCTTCATTCAAGTTTCAGTGCAAGGGAAATGACTCATTTATGAGCTGGCTTAAGAAAACTAGAGGCAAACTGTCATAAAAAAACAAACTGCTTCACCCAGAATTATTTTCGCAGCAGATCATATTGGGCAAGTTGAGACAATGACAGTTTTACACTCCTTTTAGAAATATTTCAGGATTATCATAGCAGGAAAACCAGGCAAATTTATTGATGAGCCAATATTTCCTCACAAAATAAGTGATAATAATATGCATCAAGACATGTTCACATAGAATAAATTGGTGTTGTAGTGATCACGAGTGCAGATCCAGGCTACAACCAGTGTAGGAAAGATGTAGAAAATCTAGCCTGTCCACAGGACTGGCAGGTCAATTTTTTTACCAGTCCTGCCAAAATCTAGCCTGTCCTCCAAATATAAATAAAACACCTTTGGCAGTAAATATTCAAAAAGGTTATAATCATTATATATATGTCATTGGTTTGCTAAAATTGACCCGACATGAGGACGGACTAGATATTTTTTTAACCCGTCCTCCACAAAATTCATCCGTCTCGGACGTTGGGACGGGCTATCTTTCCTACACTGCTACAACTAATCTACAGAGTTCAATTTAAACAAGTTCGTTAAATAGAGCCTTGACCAGGATTTTAGTTACATCACGATGTGGAAAGACAGCCTGACAATATGAACATCTTCAACACAGGTATGATATTGATATATACAAACCATGATTCTACCCATGAAGATCCAGGTTAGAATTGATCTTCAGTAACCCATGCTTGTCGTAAGAGGTGACTAACGGGATCGGGTGGTCAGGCTCCCAGACTTGGTTGACACATGTCATCATTTCCAAATAGCATGGAACGATGCTCATGCTGTTGATCACTGGATTGTCTGGTTCATGTTCGAATATTTACAGACCGCTGCCATGTAGCTGGAATACTGGTGGGTGTTGTGTTCAAAAAAAATATTAGAAAATGTTGCAGCGACAAACTTAAGCAAACATCGTCATGTCAGTGAGAACCATGAGATTCAGTACTGCGAAGCAATGGTTCCCTAATCGGCAAAGGGAACACTGCCACAGGGTATTCAGCTTCAATATTGTACATGTATTCATTCCACAAACTAGTCCAAATTCAAATTGAATCCCTTCACCATCAGAAAATTGTAACATTGTTAAATCCTGGACAGATGCTGTAGTGTGAATATTGAAGCTCTTCAAAATCATCATCTTTAAAATATTGATACTATTGGTTGCTGGAGCTTTTAACACATGTAAATATTTCACCAAACTCGCCAGTGTCTTGGCTCACCCCGACTTAATCAAAGGAAAACGACGTAGGCATTGATTTTTCTTCCTCCTTACATGTGAGGGAGCTATTGCGGTGAGTTAGTTTGAATTCCGAGGAGATCCTAGGTACATGCCCTGATCATCACAATCAATGCAAACCGGGTCAGTGATGGGATCCACTGCAGTGGGGGCACCTGCAACTGTGGGTGCTAGACTACTGCCTGTATGCTATACTTGCAGGGGAAGGTCTGATCATTTGCTGGGCCTTTGGTAAAGTCTCTTGCTGATAACGCTACTTTAAACATTTTGGTAAAAAATTGTCTCGTGTTGATGAGAAGAAGAAATGTTTCCTGGGATACTGGGTGAATCTCCTGCTTGTAATCATATACCAACCACTTCAAAGCAGGGGATTCATACGCTGAACCCATGTTGGACTCGAACCCAGGTGTTTGGTGTGAGAATTGAACACTTTTAACATAAGGCTACCTCACTGTCCCTAAGATTAAAGCCAAATGACAAATTGATGAAACTAATAAAACTTACACATATTAGCATAGTGCCTTAGGAGTCAATATCAGGGAAAAACCTGGCAATGCTAAAATCAGTAGATCCTGATACAACAAAGTAAGACAACTCAGCCCACCTTAGATGACTAAACCTTAAACTGTTGGGCATCCATGGTGCTAATTAGAGGAAATATGGTATTTCAACAGTTTGTAATACCATTAACGCCAACAAAGCCTGACAACACTTTTCAAGTCTTTCACATTTCCTCTTCCTGTTGACCCACTTTCTAAGAAAACCCTTGATACAAGATACTGTATAAAATGGCAAGGATTAACACGAACATGCCTTGCACAGCGGTAGACCAAGATGTCTCCTTCTGGAGAGACATAAAAGAATCAATTAGACGGACGTTGGTCCCCTTGTAACGGAGAAGATGAATATGTCCGTGCTACCATGGAAACGTCATCCATGTGATGAGGTAATAAATACTAATATTCCCCGGCCATTCAGTAACTGACATTTTCAGGCAGACATGAAGAGGGTGTTATATTCTTGAAGATGCAGTCTGCCCAAACAGGAAGGGATAATGCAGGTTATTTTAGCAGAGATTCTTAACAGATGTTGACTCAATTTATGACTTTGGGTGAAAACTCTTTAAGAAACTGGATATTTACTATTATACATTGCAACCATATGAAATGACTGTCAGAATTTCTATGATAGTTACATGATTCATAAGTGCAAAAGATTCGGAAAGAAATCTCAAAATGATATGTTTTATACTCTTCTGATCGATATTATTCACCAGAAGTCTGTGATAGGCATATAGAAGTTGGAAAAACATGAAAACTTGACAAATTTTATGGAAAAGCAACTACTTTTAATTCTTTGTCATGATGTTTCAGAGAATATATATATATATATATATATAATGGTATGTTTACACAACACGGTAGGTTGAATATGTACAAAGATAACAATATGATGACAAGGCCAATGAGATTCATGTTGAAATATAATCATCTATTGATGAGGCCAAAGAGATAGGATTGATACCGAAACGTAATAATCTTATTAAGAAATCAATGAGATAGGAATGATATTGAAACATAATAATCTAATGAAGAAATCAATGAGATAGGATTATTATCAAAACATAATAATCTAATAATGAAGATAGAAATTATCACAAAGATAAGAACATAATGATGAAGGCAACGAGCAAAAGTAGTTTCTGAAATAAAAACAAAAAAGTGTCACATAGTCACTTGGATAAACCACAATAAGGTGACCACAATTTTCCTCTTGCTGTAAATGTCAACACAAACTCACAAAGCTCTTCTTCAATAATTAAACCTTCAGTGAAACCAGGCTTTCTCAAACATCCATTGCCAATGTCCTTAACGATGGGAATAAAAAACCCAAAAGCTTTCCTCCAATCTGATGACAATGTTCTCCAAGCCTGCAATTTGTCTCCTATCTTTTCATTCACCAGCCTCAGCATCAGCCATGTTACATCCCCATCCATTACCATCTCTGTTCCAACAACCGGTATTCCATCAGACTCATGTTGTCACTAGTTCTGTCTAAATCACATGATGCCAGTAACCAAATTCTCTATCTATAACTGAATTAGCTCCAAACATATCCAGGTTCTAACAACATATGTTCAGAATTCCTACATACATGTCAAGACTCATTCTGGAACATGCAAGCCATGGCTATGGATAGAGTATTGATCTGTGGCAGTGGGTAGGTCCAGGTATAGCCAATTAGAGGAACAGTGTCAGAAGTGAGAGGCTGCCATTGATCCTCCCGGAGTCAAGGCCACAGTAGGAGTCTTCCCATGCAGTTGGTGGAGCTAGATTACTATGTCAAACTCCTGATGAATGGCTGCTAATCCCACCTCCGGTGTCCTGCCGGCCAACTGCCACTTACAGGACCTGATTGTTGGACTAAATGAAAACTGGTAGAGGTGACCACTGTTGGCCTTCTGGCACTGGATGTTCCAGCTACAGCAGGACGGCCATGGTCTTGTTTCTCAGACTCAGTGTTAGCTTTCATGTTTTTGTAAACAGTTACACCAGTAGTAACATACAGTCCTACCAAAGAAAACTTTCCCACTGTGCAGAAAAACACAGAAAAGCGCACATTAATCGTGGAAATAGCAACATAAACACATTACCTTGCTACTGAAACAGTAAAAACGGCAACAAAAAACTATGAAACTGCACATTTTTAAATCGGGGAACTTTGACTTGTACTGCACATGCGCATTACGATCCATGCTTCTTTCCAATTCAAAAAACCGTGAATCCCCTCGTGTAGAAAAAGTATTAAAATATGTCGAAATAATTGCTGTCAGTCATTTCATACGAATTGAAAGTAAACTAAACAAGTGTACACACAAGTATCATGATCATAAATGCCAAATAACACAATTGAAATAGTTAAAAAGGGAATGTAACTTTTGTCCAAGCTGGAAAATGTCAACATGCGGTCGAGACTTCCTTTTCCATGTGCGCATGCGCAAAATCGAAGTTGCAGGCTCTTCGGGTTTTTATGCAGTTTTAGCGATTTAAAGTTGCTGTTTTCACTGTTTCAGTAGCGAGGTATTATGTTTATGTTGCTATTTCCACGATTAATGTGTGCTTTTCTGCGTTTTTCTGCACAGTGGGAAAGTTTTCTTTGGTAGGCCTGTAATAGTAGAAGAAAGTGTTCCAATTCAGCAGGGCTTGGGCTTGGGCTGGGGCTGGGGGGCTGGGGCTGGGGCTGGGGCTGGGGCTGGGGCTGGGGCTGGGGCTGGGGCTGGGGCTGGGGCTGGGGCTGGGGCTGGTTAATGTGTTCGCTTGCCACACTGATTGCTTGGGTTTGATTCCCCACAAAAGTAGAATGTGAAGAAAATTTCCCTTGTCTCTATCTATGATATTGCTGGAATATTGCTAAAAGCAGTGTAAAACCAAACTTACTCACTCACCCACCCACTACAATTCAGTAGCACCAGCTGACTTCATGCCAGGCATTCACATATTTATTCCATAGAGATCGTTTATGCCAGTCATGTGACTAATGACAATTTTTCAGACAACAGACCATCACATTCATTATGTTATTCTTGCCTGGAGAGTCTATTCTTCAACGAAACAAGCATTGTAAGTAAGGGTTTTATACTACAGTGATCAACTGCAGTTTCACATCAGGGACTCCAAATATGGGATACATAAATTGTGCACATGTAGGAAGTTGAACCAAGCCATCGTCAGAACAAATTAAATGGTTGAACCACTCGTCAAGATGCATTGCATTACCAGTATACCAGCGTCCAGAGAACCACAATTTGTAATACTAAAGAATGTTTCTCACAATACCTTAGGAAAATACTATTATGCACAGTTTCGTTAGTGAAAAGTGAAATCTAATTATTTAATGCCAAAATAGCAACTGATTCCTGTGATAAGCAAAGCAAAACTTATATAAATTGGGAACGATTTCGTATATGAAATGGGGGCGGTGGGGTAGCCTAGTGGTTAAAGCGTTCGCTCGTCACGCCGAAGACCCTGGTTCGAATCCCCACATGGATACAATGTGTGAAGCCCATTTCTGGTGTCCCCCGCCGTGATGTTGCTGGAATATTGCTAAAAGCGGTGTAAAACCAAACTCAGTCAGTCGTATATGAAATGTGTTAACTACACATGGATAATACCTGTGTTTAATCACTAGTTTACCTCAAATACCCCTTCAAAGCAGTGACTTTTCACACTCACAATCTGCCCAAACAGAGGCCACTCTAAAATTAACCCCTTGTGCAGTCTTGTGTATTGCGGCAGTGGGGTAGCCTAGTGGTTAAAGCATTTCCTCGTCACGCCGAAGACCCGGGTTCGATTCCCCACATGGTTACAATGTGTGAAGCCATTTCTAGTGTCCCCCAAGTGATATTGCTGAAATATTGCTAAAAGTAGTGTATTACCATACTCACTCACTCACGTCTCACTTTCACTGAGCTATAATATTTCCCCTTCCACCAGCCCCTTCTGTAACACGAAACCCCTATATGTAGCAAGTCAAAATTATCCCCAGGTTTTTCCATCTCACTTAGGCTCAACAGATTATTGGAGCTCATTGTTTTCTATCATCATATTTATGTTAGACACTAAGTGTTCCGAGGCTACATCCATTCTTCCCCTTCACCATGAAGACCCATGACATGGAGTGGTCAAGCCCCATCACATCTGTCTCCCCACAGAGCCTGCATCAGTACTAATGAATCATTGATCAGCCGGCAGAAATAGCCTAGATGTTAGAAGTCCTCATCCACATCTTAGTCCGACTGTGGGAGCATCACTGCTGATCCAGGAGTCTCCCGGGCTAACTATGGGGTATTATTTTAATGAGGCTGTCTGCGATATCCTTCAGGTTAAGTGCCGGCACATATAGGTAGGCAAATTTCCTGGTGTTAAATGTGTTTGTGAATCGATAGCATAGATTCCCAAAGTGCCTGATTTACTACCTCGCAAATTTCTTGCCTTCAAGCATGGTCGAATTTCTGTGTCACCAAAATAGTTGGGCTGGCTTAAGTGCTGACATTTGTGAAGTGCTCCCATCTTTACTCCCCTTGAATAAGATAAGGTCCAACTGGGAAACTCTACTAAGTCGCCTCTGTAAGCAACTCAAGCACAGTAGGGTCCATACCTTTAACAGCTAATCCAATGTTTGATTTGGGTAAAAAGACAAATTGGAGTTTGCAGGAGAGGCTTCCACTCCAGGGTTTCCACTAACAATCTTAACACTAAGGAGATCGTAACTCACACACTTTAACAGGGACCTACGATCACTGTAGCGCTTAGATGGCTTTGTCAAACGGAACTCTGTCTGTGACTCTGGACTGGGAAAACCACTGGTTTGGTTTGTTGTTTAACGCCGCACTCAGCAATATTCCAGCTATATGGCGGCGGTCTGTAAATAATCCTGTCTGGAGCAGACAATCCAGTGATGAACAGCATGAGCATCGATCTACGTCACTGGGATACGATTATATGGGTCAACCAAATCAGCAAGCCTGACCACCCCAGTTAATGACCTCTTACAACAAGCATGGGTTGCTGAAGACCAATTCTAACCCGGATCTTCACGGGTGGGAAAACCACTGACTAAAGAGGTAAAGCTAAATACTTAACACTGGGTTGAACACAGGTAACCAGAATAATGTTGTCCAAGATTACCAAATGGAACAACAGTATTCATTGACTGAAATATGAATAGCATGCATGTCAACTTAATGAGTGAAGAAAATAATAATAATAAGGGTACTTATATTGCTCAATACTCCACACCACAAAGGGGCATGCTCAAAGCGCGCACAAATGTTTAAAAACAAACACATCAAAAAGTCATATGAATCAGTATTGTAGTAAATATGAGCTTGGAGAGAGTTACTGTTTGTATCGACTGAAAAGGTGTGTTTTGAGGTTACGCTTGAACACTTGAAGGGATGGAGCTGTACGTAATTTAAGTGGAAGTGAGTTCCATAGTGCGGTTGCAACTGAAGCAGAACGGGCACCAAATGTCTTGAGGTTGAATGATGGAGGATCCAGCAGGTGTTGGTTACTGGATCTGAGGGCACGAGCAGGAGTGTATGGTGTGAGAAGATCACACAAGTATGAGGGAGCGAACTGATGATGCTGTAAATGTTTGCCACTTTGGTGAACCTCTACAGCATGGATATAGAAACATGATCAGGTTTCTGGTGTTCCCCGAACATCTTACAATAGACCCTCTCATTATGGCGCATTTGATGACAGGGCTACCCGTGCCCACAAAACAACAAGCTTAGCATTTTGGGGGGCAGAATCAAATATGATTCAAAGAAACATACATCATTATGATATAAATGAAAAAAACCCATTCAATTTCAAATTAACACGATATCATTAAAACAACACTATCAGATCTCCTTACAAACGATCCATTTTGAACAGGAGCAGGAACAGATGAGCCATCAATTTCATCTGTTTACTTAATTAAGTCTGCACAGTATATCTGATCGACATGGCTTTCCATATGTCTCAAAGTGTTACACCAAGATATCTGTAATTATTACTGTGCTGTAATTTTCCCAGTGAAACTGAAGTTGTGGCAGCCAGTGTCTTAATCACTGTGAAGACAAACATTTGTAATTACTTCTGATGGATTGCCAATCTTAAAACAGTTGACCTGCCTACAAGATTAATTCTAATCAGCTGGAACTTCCATGATGACCAACAAATGACCTTCAATGAAGAATAACTGTGGACCTGTAATGAGGAATTACTCCATTCAGACAGACCTTTCATGAAGACCATGAACTTTCTATGAAGACCAACTGTGAACCTTCCTTAAAAGAAACTGCAAGTAACAGCAGTCATTTAATGAAGATGGAACATGAGCCCTCCAGGAAGACAAAGCATGGATCCTCCAAGAAGATGAATCTGGACTAAGTATGGACCCTCCTTGATGACCAATTGTGGACTATCCAGGAAGACTAAGTACGAGAAAGACTCACTATGACCCCTTCGACCGCCTCCGTGGTGTAGTGGTTAGAGCGTCCGCCCGGAGTGAGGAAGGTCGCGGGTTCTATCCCCGACCGCGTCATACCAAAAGACGTAAAAATATGGTACTTGTTGGTCCCTGCCTGGTGCTCCGCATTAATGGGTACAACAAGGACTGGTCGACTCGGAGTCAGTATAATGTGTCTGAGTGGGGTATTCATGCTTCACTGCGACATGGTATCTCAGTGGGCTAGCACTATAAAACCAGCTTAAGTCTGGGCTAGTACAAGCAGCCGCACATACACATACACACGCATGCACGTCGTCATATGAGCGAAATATTCTCAAGCACGACGTAAAACTCAATTTCAGCTGGCCTCACCTCACTATGACCCCTTTATGCAGACTCACTATGACCCGTTTATGCAGACTAGCTGTGGACCCTCGATGACATTTTTTTGTTTGTTGCTGAATGCAGCAGTTAGCAATATTCCAGCTATATGGTGTAAACAATCAAGTCTGCACCAGACAATCTAGCGATCAATAGCATGAGCATCGATCATGGCAATTTGGATATGCTAACGTGTCAACGAAGACAGCGAACCTGACCACCCAATCAAATTAGTCGCCTCTTACGACAAACATGGGTTACTGAAGATCAATTCTAACCCTGATCTTCATGGATTCCCTCCAAGATGACTATGCATGGACCTTCCCAGAGTAACTACAGTCATTTCATGAAGTGAGTGAGTGAGTATGGTTTTATGCCGCAATATTCCAGCAATAACACAGCAGGGAACACCAGAACCTTCCATGAAGACTCCTCTCCCCCGACAAACATGGCCTACTGACATTTCCCACACGCTGCCCATCCCTGGAAGGAAAGAGAGAGACATTGCAAAAGCAACCTGCCTGCAAGAAATACAGATCACCTCTGGCCAAGATTTACAAGCAGGTTGTCTCACTTGTCCTGTCTCCTGGCTCTGCCTAGACTGATTAATCAGCACCTCGTGCAAAATTTAGAACACTGTTGTCACTTTTGGTAGTCAATTCCTAGAATGGATGAATATGTTTTGCAGGTGGGTAAAGTTTAAACTAAAGCACTGACGTTGGTCGCAGCATAATTGCTACTGACAAACCTGTCTTCTATCTTAAAGTAAGTGTGTAAACAAGTTCGTTATAAAAGAGCCTTGACCAGGATTTTAGTTACATCACGATGTGGAAAGACTGCCTGACAATATGAACATCCTCAACACAGGTATGATATTGATATACATAATCAAGCCAAACCATGATTCTACCCATGAAGATCCGGGTTAGAATATTGATCTTCAGTAACCCATGCTTGTCATAAGTGGCGACTAACGGGATCGAGTGGTCAGGCTCGCTGACTTGGTTGATACATGTCATCATTTCCCAATTGCGTAGATTGACACTCATGCTGTTGATCACTGGATTGTCTGGTCCATACTAGATTATTTACAGGCCGCTGCCATATAACTGGAATATTGCTGTGGGCGGCGTAAAACAACAACCCAAACCATGATTCAAACCAATTATCAAAGGTTCCTGAAATGTCTTAAGAATGCAACTATGAACAGTAAACAACAGCTTCTTAGTTCACTAAGCCCTTGCAATCAACAACCCACATTGTACACATGCAGGAACCAAACCTTCAGCTCAGCATGTCAACATGCAAATGCTGGGCTACCCTAAATTGTTACTACATACCAAATTGTACACAAAAGTTCAATTCTGTTTATTGTATTCAAGGCCACTGGATGACATGACTGACTGACTGAGTTTGGTTTTACGCCGCTTTTAGCAATATTCCAGCAACATCACGGCGGGGGACACCAGAAATGGGCTTCACACAATGTACCCATGTAGGGATTCGAACCCAGGTCTTCGGCTTGACGAGCCAACGCTTTAACCACTAGGCTACCCCACCGCCCCCTCGATGACATGAAAGGTACAGATAAAATGAAATAACATTATAGACACCACTCAGTGATCCCATCATCAGTTGCCACAATCAGGGTTAGTTGTGTGCAAGTAGTACATGAGTCCTCCGGAGAGACCTGATCGTAATGGAAGTGCAGGATCAGCCGTAAGTCAACCTGGTCTGACACTAAAGAGGCAAGTCATCACCAGCGAAACTACTGCGGTAATGACCACACATTTCCCTATATCACACCAACTTTCACACACAAATTATTCTCAGACTGTTTCCTATCCATTTACATCTGGGTTATTCTTAGATAACAAACTGTCACATAGCGACCAGGACATTTCTGGACTCTGGATTGAGTTTCAATCAAGGGCACTATTTGTTGCTCAAACTAATCTTAGAGCCATCATTCCTGATGATGACTGTACTTTCTGAGATTGGACATGACAACGCTTCTCTTTCCAGGAATTAATCTTCAATATATTGTCTGCATGGCCAGGGAGCTATCATTCATTATAGAAGGGAGGGTCAGAAGGAATAAGTGGAGGGTCAGAAGGAGTAAGGGGAGGTCAGATGGAATAAGTGGAGGGTCACCCTGAAGAAACTACAGCCTTTGTGAGGGGGCCATGAATAAAAATACTCATATTTGGGAAAGGTCATGAAGAAATATGTTTTCTTAAAATATAATTTGCATATGCATTTTGTCTCTTTTTTTGCACATGGACAAGGAGAGTCATGCAAAAGTAAGACAACCTTTTTAAGAGGAGAGGCCATTTTCAGCACAATAGAGCATTAAAATCCTCTCACCCATTTTCACCTTCAGGAATATAGCCATCTTCCACTTTCAAATTTTAAGTAACATCTTCATAACCAGCCAGTACAACAAATCATGAAAACTAAGAAAGAACGATTTACAATCAAACCTGACTATCTGGAGACTTTCCAAATATTTCTATTATTCCAAATATTGTTAGGATGTACCTCCGCTACCAAAATTCTACGGAGGTATAACAAATCCATGATTACTGTGCAGACACTCAGCCACCTGTTAACTTCATGTTGGTGGATGGGATCATCTCAAATTCCACCTCAGTTTCAATGATCCCCTGATACCCACCCCTCTGATGTTTTACTTCCTGTAAACTACCACTCAGTAGTGTGTATATGGCGCTGTTGATCATCAAAATTCACTGTTGGGAGAAAAGAAGACTCTCAAAAAACATTTTTATGTATCCTTCCATGACCTCGAAAATGACAGTTTAGCACTTCCATCATCCTCAGCTGATTTGACTGTTAGGTGTCTGAACTTCACTAACAGTGCCTGTTCTTTCCGAGACCTTCGGCATAATGCTCAGTTCCTGTTCTGTCCGAGAACTTCTCCCACATAATGCTCCGTTCCTGTTCTGTCCAAGAACTTCTCCCACAAAATGCTCAGTTCCTGTTCTGTCCGAGAACTTCTCCCACAAAATGCTCAGTTCCTGTTCTGTCCGAGAACTTCTCACACCAGAACTTCTCACACATAATGTTCTGTTCCTGTTCTGTCCGAGAACTTCTCCCACATAATGTTCCGTTCCTGTTCTGTCCAAGAACTTCTCCCACAAAATGCTCAGTTCCTGTTCTGTCCGAGAACTTCTCCCACATAATGTTCCGTTCCTGTTCTGTCCGGGAACTTCTCCCACATAATGTTCCGTTCCTGTTCTGTCCAAGAACTTCTCCCACAAAATGCTCAGTTCCTGTTCTGTCCGAGAACTTCTCCCACATAATGCTCAGTTCCCGTTCTGTCCCGAGGGAACATGATCTTCCTTCAGCATCTGAACAACCCCCAGAATCAATAATATTGTAATGGATCTAATGATCCACAACCACGATTGTGGAAACATGTCATTACTACACATGAAGCACCCGGTCAAACAGTTGCAAGTATCAATCCTTTCAAATCCAGGTGCCTAGAATTTGTCGGCTTGAAATTGTTAGCTTTCTGTTCCCATAAATAGCTTGAAGTCGTCAGTCTTGCCTGTCATTAGGTACTGATTGGCAGGCATCACATCTCCAGACAAGCCTATAATCTGTGATGAAACTTAAATCAAATTTCAGATGTCGAGAGCTTTTTCAGTTCTTCTGGCATGCTGTTTCTTTGACGTGTTTGAAAAGAAGCAGCGGTTTGATAAGAAATAGCTCTTGAATCTCTCCCCAACTTTATCAATCTCATGTATCCAAGGGCAACATTTCATTTTCAGCTAAAACAAGAAACGCTGCTGCCATGCTTGTCAGTTTATTTAGAATAATTATAATTATTTTTTTTTTAATGTTTATGTTTGAAAGCCTGTAGAATAATGACATCAGTCTATCAAACTTTCCATTTTGGTAGGATCATAAATCTGATATACCTGTCAGTGGAACAGCCTACCATATTAGTTTGCTAGTTCATTGTACTCATCAACATGACCAGTCTCAAGTCTCGACCAGACAATCCAGTGATAAGTTGTATCTAGTCATAAAACATGTATATTCTGGCGTAGATTGACTTGACGGAACTAGGTCACGCAGTTAATCTTACGTATCACTCACTCACTCATATGGCATCAAAACTGAAATTTCGGTACAGCAGTGAGCTGCCATTATTAATCTTTGCAAAATGAAAATCTTCTCCAGAACCTTATGTGCCAGAAGCCTAAGCCTGAAACTAATAGGTCGGCCTGAGATCCAAATTTATTCAAGTAATAGTAGTGAGTTTAGTTTTACGCCACACTCAGCAATATTCAAGCTATATGGCGGTGGTCTGTGAACAATCAAGTCTGGACCAGACAATCCAGTGATGAACAACATGAGCAAAGATCTACATGTGTTACTGAAGACCAATTCTAACCCGGATCTTCACAAGTGGGAAAACCACTGACTGAAGAGTTAGGCAAAGTTAGACATGATGACATGCATCAACCAGGTCATCAACCAGGTCATCAGCCAGGTCATCAGCCAGGTCATCAAGCCTGACCACCCAACACAGGAAGTCATCTCTTACAAGCATGGATTGCTGAAGATCAATTCTAACTCTAACCTTTATGTGTTAACCAGCCAGAAGCACGATTAAAAGCTTGTGTTGTAGTGGTTAATGTTTCTACAGAGACAGCAGGTTGAGGGTTCAATCCCTGGTTGTGTCATACCCCAGAAATGGTACTTGTTGTTACTGTGCCTGGCCCTTTGGGTTAATTGGGCAAAACAAGCACTTGTCACCTTGGGAGTCAGTATGTTGGGTCTGAGTGGGGTATTCAAGTTTAACTGGGGTGGTGGGGTAGCCTAGTGGTTAAAGCATTCACTTGTCACGCCGAAGGCTGGGTTTGACTCCCCACATGGGTACAATGTGTGAAGCCCATTTCTGATGTCCCCCTGCCGTGATAGCTGAGTTCCATTCCCCACATGGGTACAATTAGTCTGTCTCACAGTCCCTGAACCACATTAATTTCCCTACTGCCAAGCCCTCTCTGCTGTGCTAAAGCCCCAAATAAAGCAAGTCTAGATTTCCTCAGGTTTCTGAATCTCTGGTCTCCCTAGGGCTCCTTTTGAATATAAATGGGCTTGTTTGTTACTATCAAAATTATATATATTCAGAGACTAAGCCTTAGTCTAGGGTACAATGTGTGAAGCCTATTTCTGGTGTCCCCCGCCGTGATATCGCTGGAACATTGCTAACAGCAGTGTAAAACCATACTCACTCACTCATGTTTAACTGCAGCACTCCAAATCAGATGGCCAGCACAATAAAATGAGCATTACTCTGACGTAAAACAAGCCACGACACTAAGACACAAATACATCCCAATATAACGGCAATAATCTTGAACACAACTATAAACCCCATTTCACCTCTCCTCAAGAAACCTAAAACAGAAGATTTACTGAAGATTCCACTGAGAGTTAATAAGAAAATAAAAACACTCAAATTCAATTTATTACCACAATACATTCAAGTTATTAAACCAACATTTGTCCCGATGTGAACCCCACACAATATCCGCAGTCACCCTAATAATGAAGTCTCTGCCACCTAATCCCTGTTCCAATTGCAATCAATACAGAATAGCCTACCGCTAAACACTACAGGAAGCACAGGGCTCCTGCCAATCAGAACCCACATCTCCCTGTCACTCACCGGCGATGAAATCCATACTGATTGACAGGATTTAAATGCAATCTGTATCAGATGAAGCAAACACTTCCAGGAAGCACTGAATGCCTCAAGAAATGAGTGGGTCACTTACAATTCCAATATATCAACATACAGAATGGTCTCGGAGACCAGAGAAACAACATCAGTACTGGTTCCAGGACGGTCATGGTTTCATCTATATGCTGCAATCATCATGGATTATCTTAGTATTATGTCTTCCTTTCAATAATGCTGCCATGGGGTAGTGTAGTGGTTAACATGTTTGCTTGTAAGCTCAAGTCCTGGGTTCGATTCCTGACATGGTTGCAATGTGTGAAGCCCTTTTCTGGTGTCCCTGACGTGATGATGAAGGAATGTTTGGGGTGAAGGGTTTTACCTCAACTAAAAAACATGGATGTCCCGGGGACCCCCATTTTTAAGTCTTAAGTGGTGGTGGCGGTGGAATTGGGTTTAACGTCGTGCTTGAGAATATTTCGCTCATATGACGACGTGCATGCATGTGTATGTGTATGTGCGTCTGCTTGTACTAGCCCAGACTTAAGCTGGTTTTATAGTGCTAGCCCACTGAGATACCATGCTGCAGTGAAGCATGAATACCTCACTCAGACACATTATACTGACTCCGAGCCGACCAGTCCTTCTTGTACCCATTAATGCCGAGAGCCAGGCAGGGACCAACAAGTACCATATTTTAACATCTTTTGGTATGACGTGGTCGGGGATCTAACCCGCGATCTTCTGCTCTCCGGGCAGGCACTCTAACCACTACACCACGGAGGCGGTCTTTAAGTCTTAAGGGTCCTTGTGGGCAATATGAGGGCCCTGAAAAAGTAGTTTAGAGAAGTGTATGTTTTGATCATATCTTTAGAGCCTGGAATGGATCATTGATCATGTGGACAGGTGGATGAAATGATGCCCATAACTGCTCTGAAAGAAACAACCAAACACTTAGCAAAGTCAAAGATGAGTTGTGGGAACAGTGGATAATACTCTGCATCCTCTTGGACACAATGATTTTTTTTCTGCATCCATTCTCTACATTTGTGTGTACTGGATGCACATTTGCGTGTCACGTAAAACCCTGGTGGTGTAAAACTCAACTCACTCCTTTCGGTAATCATCAAAGCCCTGCTGTCATCTGCCAATACAGCTTCTACAGACAGATGCCACAGACAGAAGTTGAATGGAGTAAAACTGTCCTTTCACAACTAACACATGTTACAACATCCCAAGTTTATATCTCAAATACAAATGGAAAGGTTTGTAGAAGCAAGACTTCCCCCAATTTTATAATTCTGGAAAACATCTTACAACAGTCTTTGGTTTCCATTCAAAATATATAGGGCCTGCTTTGAATCAGTCCCAATGTCAAAATATCTATTCTAAATGGTCACTACACAGGTGAAATAGTCTTGAACACGATGTCAAACCACATTTCACCTTACCTATGCTGATTTTGTGTTAAGTAGATGTATTTTGATTGGTTCTTGGTTTCCCAAATCGGAATTCAATATTTCCCAATTCAGACAACATGTTGATTACAAGCATTATAGTTTCAAGGAAGGGACTTGTACTCTACCGAAAACAGGAGGGACTGTGACAGTTGGGACATTATTCCATTGAATGCAATGTTAAAATCTAAATAGCAAAACACCACTGAATTTCTGAAAATAGTAACTTTTAAAGAAATATAAATTTAAAAAAATAACAATTCTCCATCATCCTGACAAGTCACTTAGTATGGAATCCCCCATAAATCCCTCTATATGTTTAGCATCTCCTCTGATTCTTATGAAGATTGTGAAATCACAGCGCTTTCCTCATCAAACTAGCCACTTTATCTTCCAAGAGGTACCAACCAATCATAGTTTTCGAACGGTTGCTTCGGTAAGGAAATTATGACGATTCGAAACAATGCATTCTCGGTTGAAGAAATCCTAAGTAATGAAACAAACACAGAAAGCATTTTAAAGCTCAAGTCAGCTGAGTACTGATCTCACACAAGCACATAAACCACAGCTGTGTGAGCAACATGCCTCCTCATCATATCTCGTGAAACTATTAAAAACAACGCTTGATTACATTTCTAGTTGTGAATCCTTTTTGAATTAATAACCAGCCATGTCCCAGGAAATTGCATCCTTGTAAACCAAAGTCAGATCGATATTTGTTGACAAAATAAACCCATCCCTGTCAACATTCCTTCATCAACATTTTCCACATGGATGGCAAATCACTTCAGAGGGATTTGCCTCAGATCTGAAAGTGCAATACACAAAAACAAGTCCAATTAATAACATTGTTTCTAAAAACCTTGGGCAAAATCATAAATATCATTGTTTGCATAGCCAGACTGAAAGGGTTGAGGAAACATCAACCATTTATGTGTTAATATTTTCAGTATTGAAACACAAGAGAAACAGTTTAGTCCACAGCTTTTGAAGCTAATTAAATTTGTACTTGTTTCACTAGGAAATGTCACTGCATGCAAGCTTTACAGTTTCCAACTGCACATTATACTTTAAAGACTGAATAGCAATTCCCTCTCTCTGGTAACCATAGTAACAGTAAAAGTCAAATATGTTCTACCATACATAAGCAAAATGAAATATAGTACAGGGCTCCAGATAATTTTTCAACATCAGGGAGTACGTACTCCTTATTTTTTCAGTATATGAGTACTGGAAAACCTTAAGAGTCCATTTAGAGTACTAAATGGAAATTATTGGAGTATCAGTAATCTTGTGTTTCGTTTCATATATGCACCACAACATTGTTACTCTTGTGTAAACAGGTCAATGAACAATAAAACAATATTTTTTTTTCGATAGATACGTCTGTAAATGATTCTAAGACCGTACGCCATTGCTGTGGTGCGTATCTGCTACGTTTTCAAAAATATTTCCTACCGTATCGTACATATTTTCTATCCGTACATACGCCGATAACGGCCCTTATCTGGAGCCCTGATAGTAGAACATGGCTTTCATGCAGAGTAGCCATAATTTATAGAAAACCGCTTTCTTTAGTATATCTTTATAGGGACGCTTTGGTTTAGATCCTAATACCATTGTCAACAGGACTGTATAACTAGCTTCTGCTAGGTACAGAAATATCTATGGCATTAGTAACGGCAGCATCAATTTAATACATGAGGAAGTGGGTTAATAATAGCAACAGCAGGGCAATATTGTAACAGCTTTAGGGACAGAGTAAATATATTGTGGAAGCTGCCAATCTAATAGGAAGTCATGAACCAATGTGTTATAACTTGGATATATCACACTGACAGTTTTAACATACTATTTCAGGAGTCGTGACAGCTATATATATACAAAAAAATATACATCATATACATCCATGTAAGTAACAAATCTTACATAATGGTTATAGACAACTCAGTTTGCACCCTGAAAGGACATAAAACTCAACATATTCCAAAGGGAATTTTTTTTTGAAAATCCCAAATATTCCCATTTTGCAAGTTGAAAGAATTTTTTTGTTTTCAGAAAAAAATAGTAGTTGAGACTATGTGAAGGAGACATTATCTTCAGACTCATTCTTCTGAATTCTTGCACTTTCTAGGTCGGGATTGTTATCATAACATCAACCACTTGTTTGCTTGGCCCAGATTCAACAAACAAATAGCAGGCCACCACCAATGGCAACCTAAAATAACACAGAACAGTAAACCTCATCCACATTATATATGCTACTCAAGAAGTAAGAAAACTTCATTCCTCCATGTTTAACTTCTTTGAGTGGCACTTAGAAGTTGGTGTTTTGAACAACGAAGAGTGTTAGTAGCTACACCCGAAATGTCGCTCTTATTAATGATAAAGAAGTTGTATATCCATCGAACTCTCCTCGTTGTTCCTCCATGTTACGATAGTTTATCTGTCCTTGCATGGGGGCAGTAGGGTAGCCTATAGTCCGTTTGGCTCAAAAGCGGACCGATGAATTGCAATCGAACTCGAAAACTAATAAAATACTCAATGAAAAGCTGATCATAATCAAAACATCATACCCACTCTGTGAGGTTTTTGCAGAATGTTTGTCCTAAAAAAAAAAAGGTGTTTAACAAACTATCATTAAAATATTGACACAGTTCACTATTTGTTACGAGGGAGGAGTGCAGAGAAAGGGACAGCCAGGTGTTCGAGAACAGATGGAGACGGCAAAGCACAGGTTAATGAATAAATAACTTTGTCTGTGAACGTGCTTCTCGAACACCTGGCTGTCCCAATGAGTATGTTATGTTTATTAGTTTTCGATTTAGATTGGTCCGCTTTTGAGCCAAACGGACTGTAGTGGTTAAAGTGTTCGCTCGTCACAATGAAGTACAATGTGTGAAGCCAATTTCTGGTGTCTCTTGCCGTGATATCACTGGAATATTGTTTAGAAAGGTGAAAAACTAAACTAACTCACTGCACTGCAATACTTATAGTAACCACAGTACTACGAGAATCAGCCCTCGCAGCCTGATGGATTCACTATGGTAACAAGCAAGAATCGTGTCTTCTGTAACATTTTTTGTGTGGTGTGTATGTTTATTCCCACAGCAGTTCCTGCATGAATGATCTGTCTTTAGCACGAATCACAACCATTCAGCAGCTACACTTGTACCACATCCTAAACAAGATACCACAAACTGGCTTTGAAAAAATTTTCATTCACAATAATGTTTTGTCTCCTCTGATCTGCCATTCACATGAACCACCATCAAATCATCAATAAATCCTCAGAAATGCAACAAAAAGTGAACTCCTAGCTCTTGAAGAAAGCAGACAACCTACTGAGCACCTCCCCAGAAAGTGATCTACAGCCTCCTCACAAACAAGCATGGCGTAATACCTCTCACAAAAACTGCTAATAATCTCCTTAACTCTTCACAACACGGAAACAAATCTGACAGTAACAAATGTCTGCACTACAACTGAGTGCCGGTACCATTCAAACCTTCCCTGTTGAATTTTCCACCAACTGTCAAAGTTCTATGTACACAGTTTCATCAATTCATTTTGGTTTAAAACCGGTTTGTCAACTTCACACGAGAGAGAGATGCCCAAAGTACAGCTGGTCTTCCAAGTTCAGCACTTTCGGTTGGGTATGGTGCTGACAAACCTGTAAATATAATCACAGCAAACAGGGATTAGAACCCATCATCATGGGGTTCTGGTATGCCTAAGGGAGACAACTCTTTATAGTGAGAGAGTGAGTTTAGTTTCATGCCGCTTTTAACAATATTCCAGCAATATCACGGCGGGGGACACCAGAAATGGGCTTCACACATTACACCCATGTAGGGAATCGAACCCGGGCCTTCGAAGTGACAAACGGACGCTATAATCACTGGGCTACCCCACCGCCCAAACTCTGTATAGCAAACTGTGGCATCTTTGATCATAAAGCCTCCATTCCCTCTTGTGTTTGTTTGTTTTATAATGTCACTCTCAGTGATAATCAAGCTATATGATGGCCGTCTGTAACCATGGTAACAGTATACAATCCTGTGATTGCTATCATGAGCATCAAACTACAAATACGGGATACGATGACATTCATCAACCAAATCAACAAGCTTGATCACCAGATCACAATAGTTGCCTCTTTCGACAAGCATGGATTGCTGAAGACCATTTGTCATCCAGATCATCACAGGCCCCCTCTTGAGGCAAGAACACCATTCTTTCAGTCACTCAAAGTCGAAATTGGTCTTCCATGCCATGGCTTCAAGAACATCTCACTCACTCACTCACTCATTCTCACAACCACCGTTGTAAGTAATATTGTCCTTCACATCAGGACAACACAACACCACAATGGCCAAACTAACACTGCCACACTGCTGCCCTTCCTGACAAGTTCCTTCATCATGTTAACCGCATGAACACCATTCTTTCATTATTTCAGATAAATTTTCATTACAAAAAACACCCAACCAAATAATCATGTTAATTTCACCTTCTACTTGCTATCAGCCCACCCTAATTTGCCCTAGTGCCTTCACTTGAATAGGCCTAATAGTGTAAAATCTCCCGGAAAAAAATTGCGCTTTACATGTCATGCTTGCCATCGACTCGCAGCTACTTGTGACTGGAGCTTGTCGGCCTGCACAACAGGTTGTTGCCCAAGGTGCTCTGCTGGCTCCCTCAGACTTGTGCCATGTTTTCAGCACATGGCATCTAGCTTGTCAATATCTCTGCCCACGGCAAGTCATTAGTGATTTTTTTCTTCGTCCATGCGAAATTAATATGGTTCTGGGTTAATATAAAATCTTGTTAATCAAGTCGTAGGTGACGACTGCCAGCCAAACAGCTTCAGTTGACCGAATCTGAACACTTGGCACGTGATTGATTAGTTAATATATTCAATATCATATATATGTTGATTCTTATAGCAAAGGGTTCACTCCATATAGGTCATGTGATAATTCAACATTGTGATTCCAATTCTTGCAATAAGACGCCTTGATAGCTGGACAAACAGTTTCAATCGAAGCTTTGGAATACAAATACAAATAAATTGTTCCTAAAAATCAAATCAATGACTGTATAAATAAAATATGCATAAGAATTTACCTTCTTGGTAGATATGTACAGAGTTGGACTGAGTCCCAATTCATTAACCAGCTACCTACCCTCTTTCTCAAAATGTCTGATATGGATTTATTTTTCACGAGTTAGAGCAAATTTGGGGCGGTAGGGTAGCCTAGTGGTTAAACCATTGGCTCGTCACAAATTTTGACATTAATTTATGACAAGTTTGAACAAAGATGTTTTGTTGAGACCCGGGTTCGAATTCCCACATGGGTACAATGTGTGAAGCCCATTTCTGGTGTCCCCCGCCGTGATGTTGCTGGAATATTGCTAAAAGCGGCGTAAAACCAAAACTCAGTCAGTCAGCAGAGCAAATTTAATGGAGATACACATCACATACAACAACCAGATCATACATACACTGAAGTTGGCTGATGTCTTATCTCTCCTCTAACATATTAAAGTCTGAAGCAAAACATGCATAATCAGAAAACAGTGAACATACGCTGCTTGCAGTGTAGCCATCGAGTTTTATTGTTTTTGTCATCAAGCAATTTTATATGACTAACCAGAGGTCTGCATGGTCCTGTGGGATTCTGGGTCCTACTTGGTCCCCACCTGACCCCCATACCTGCTCAGATACAAGTCTCGGGCATTAAATATGCAGAAATTGTCACACAAATATTTTAACACCTTTCAGAAATCTAAGAGGACAATTTCAGGATTTTAAAATCACAATTTTACAATTCTCAAATATCCAAGATATTTTTATGGATTAAACTTCTTTATAATTTATAAAGAAATTATAAAGAAGTTTAATCCATAAAAATATCTTGGACATCAATGTACAACTTCTAAATGCCACTGAAAGACATAATTCTCAAATATTTAAAAAAAATATTTTGGTTCCGATTTTTCATAGTTTTTGAAACATAGTCAGAGATAGAAATAATCCAAGAATGTTTACTAGTCAGAGAAAACTTACAGCATTATTTCACAACAAGTCTCAAGTTCTACTTGCCCTTAGGATACCTGTAATATTAACAAAACTGGTCGAGGCTAAAAGGCTAGTGCAAATTTCCATCCCTGAAAAGTGATCCATAAAATATTCAAGTCTTATTAAAGAATGCCGAAGAGCACTTCTTAAAGAAGCTAATACTGTGCTGTAATTCTCATGGTTATTGCCTGTGTTGAGTAGGGGAGTATCACGTGCTGTGGACGTCCATTTAATGATCACTGTTCTACTTGATGATCAACAGACTGAAAATGACACCTTGTCCTTTGCTAAAAGGGACTATATCATAAAGTTTCTATTACAATGATCTCAAAATAAATCTCAACAAAACATCTTTGTTCAAACTTGTCATAAATTAATGACAAAATCTGTTTTAATATTATTGGAATGAGTGGGTGAGTGAGTTGGGTTTTAAACAGTTGTTAGGAATATTCCAGCAATATCATAGCAGAGGACACCAGAAATGGGCTTCACACAATGTACCCATGTTGGGAATTGAACCTGGGTCTTCCATCTTATTAGAAAGTAAACACAATTGATGACGTGGTCATATAAGTTTTTTGACATAAAATACCATCCACAAGCTAGTACTTTCATGGAAGTATAAAAATTGAAGCTGATAACATTATGAGAACATAAACCAAGATTCTATGGGTACAAATTCCAGAATCCAGCCATTGCTAGCAGCGGATGCTTACTGAAGCTCTCTCTCACAACAAGCATGTACGAAAAATGAAATAACTCAAAGGGAAGAATCTACAAATTGTCAGCAAGAAACTTGTACTAAGTAGGGCAGCAATGAATACTCTATGTGGCGAATATGATGCGTATCATGAATATTGGATAACGAATACGAATAATTATTCACGAATACAATATTGTAGTTAAGTGATTGATGTACAGTATGGAACGGACATGTTGACAGTGTTAATTTGTCACAGCAATAACCAGTGATCTCATGACACTCAAATTTGGTATGTAATAGTTATAATCGACAGTACCATGTGCAGTCTTGGCAAACTAACATGACTTGCACTAATGCAATGCTAGTACATGTTCCATTCTTGCATATCTCACTTTGGAAAGGACATAAGGGTTCAAGTAAAACATGCTCCCTTAAAACAATTGTAAATATTTGTTAATATTCGGTTCTGGTGACCAAGAATAACGAATTGAATTCATGAAGGGCTACGGTTCAATTCACCGAATATGCGAGTGAATCGTTACAGCCTTAGTACTAAGTCCATTCACTGCTTTGTATTAATATGCACTCAAACGTCAGTCAGACCAACCTGTCCTTTGAAGGTGAGGTGAGGTGAAATTGGGTTTAACGTCGTGCTTGAGAATATTTCGCTCATATGACGATGTGCATGCGTGTGTATGTGTATGTGCGGCTGCTTGTACTAGCCCAGACTTAAGCTGGTTTTATAGTGCTAGCTCACTGAGATACCATGTCGCAGTGAAGCATGAATACCCCACTCAGACACATTATACTGACTCCGAGCCGACCAGTCCTTGTTGTACCCATTAATGCCGAGCGCCAGGCAGGGACCAACAAGTACCATATTTTAACGTCTTTTGGTATGACGCGGTTGGGGATCGAACCCGCGACCTTCCGCTCTCCGGGCGGACGCTCTAACCGTCCTTTGAAGGGCAACAGTTAAGTGAGTGATTGAGTTTACTAAGTTTTCCAGCAACATCACGGGGGACACCAGAAATGGGCTTCACACATTGTACATATGTGGGGAATCAAACCCGGATCTTTGGCGTGATGAGTGAACACTTTAACCACTAGGCTATCGAGCATGGTCACCCATCAAAATACAAGCAACATTTCTTAACTTCAATTTACATATATGACCTGCATGCTTGACATTTTAGTTTACTTACTGTAAATATTCTACACCTAAAACTGTTTCTGAAAGTAACATGTTCTTTGGGGCATGAGGATGGTCAGGCTTTTTGTGAAAATATCTCACTAAAAGGATTTGTCTGAATCTCTCTGTTCTATGTTTAGTACAATGCTTTCATCATGAATATTCAAACACTGCAGTGTCTGGTAAAATCACCCCAAGAGTACAAGATTTATGATTATAAAAAAAAACCAAAATATCAAATTAACCAAACTCTTATGATACATTCCCTATTGATGTGATTATTAATTGATCTGGCCGATTCAGTGTCATTCAACCATTGACAATGTTGACAATGAACAAACATGAACGACCTGCACAATGCCATGATACTACAACCAGGTTTCATATTGATTAAATTGCTGTGTTTTTGAAAAACATATTGGCATTCTCGCTTTGTATATTTCATTCCCCTTGGTCTTTGAAACCACATGGGACCATTATAGAACAAGGAAGTTGGCCTACATGCAAATGTGCACATTTCATGATTGCTACTAGTTTGAAATTTTCATTCAATAACGTGTCGATATGAGTGCTGAAGGACGTGGTCTGATTACTGTAAGAGAGATTGGATACATTTGCATAGAACTGCAAAACATGGCTGCATTGACCTTTTCGAAGGCCATGTTTTGGCATCATGTTTCTTATCACAAGCAGTCATTCTGTCATCCTGACACACGCGGTTATGAAACAATTCCTGTCTTCAAAGATAAAACGTCTCGTTAATCAGTTCTCTGAATTACTCATTACTCTCTGATCACATCCGAGGTCTAGGGGATAGAGGGTCATCCCAGAGAGGGAGAAGATCAGTGCTTCCATCCTCCAACATACCAAAATATATACAAAGATGTACAATGCCGGGAGTTTTTGGTTGTGACCTACAAATATTTCATAACATAAATCCATGCTTTCCTCATCCCACAGGATGAATTAATGAGAGTATTCCCGAGGTTTCCATCACTTGTAAACAATTTCAGTTCTAGAATATATTTATCAATAGTCGCAGGGTTCATACCCTACATGAAAGGCATGACTAATTCTGAATACGAAACAGAACATCATGAGACCAGTAATTTGTTTCTTTACATCTCCAAAACACCTGCCATACTGAATGAACTATTTTGGGCTCCAGATCTTCATGTACAACCCGTGAAGATCTGGGTTAGAACTGGTCTTCAGTAAACCCATGCTTGTTGTAGAGGCGACTAAAGGGAGCGGGTGGTCAGACTCACTGACTTGGTTGACACATGTCATAGTTTCCCAATTGCGTAGATCGATGCTCATACTGTTGATCACTGGACTGTCTGGCCCAGACTAGATTATTTACAGACCACGGCCATATAGCTGGAATATTGCTGAGTGTGGCGTTCAAAAACAAATCAGAACCTTCAGACTTGGCAATTTGTCTCCCATGAAATGTTCAATTGCTTTTCATAAGTTGTTACAAGGAGAAAGAAAAACCATTGTAGATGTCTGGGGATCTTTATTTGCATTGAAAATACTACATTTACAAGGGAAATTACTTTTTTGATTATTCACCTAAAAGAAAACAAAATGAATAACATTTAACCACAAATCAAGACCCAACCAAGTGGCCATAGAATTGATAGACACAATTATTGAAAATAACACCATGATTTGCACAAATGATGGGCCATGCATCTGTTATGACCAGAAGAAAAACATTTGTATTTCAGGAAATCAACCATCCCATTGTTTCACTTGTGTTCCAAATGCTTTCACAATTAACAAATGGAAATAGTCATCCTCTGTAAGAAACCCATACTAAAAGCCTGGAAAGATAATTGACGTTCTTTATCCCATTTTTACTGTCACTATTGATCCACAAATTCAGAAAACATCACAAATATGATCACAAACAAGCCACCAGTGTCAAACATTATCAAAACAGTAAAACAAAAACAAATAACAACTATTGATTCAGATCTGCAAGGTTTATGTTGCCTGAAACACAGGTATGTTTTTGTCTAATATTTTTCCTTAGATAGACAGATTGTCAACTGAGAAAATATCATTGATAATAAATGTGACCTAATAGTTCTTCTTGTCTGACTGCAATAAATCGAAGATGAATGTGACATAGATTTGATAAATACTACAGTGGTTGAATTCCTCACTTTATCATGAGGAATGAGTGAGTGGTTGAGTGAGTGAGTGAATCTGTGTGTGACGAACAGGTGCTGTAACCACTTGACCACCCTCACCGCTTCAACAGGCAAGAGGCACCTGCATGATTGATGTGCATTGTGTGGAGGGCACTGGTTTGCCTCAACAGAAGCCCTTGGCCCACTCACTGCAGGTACACACAGGCGAGGGTAGTGATGGAGGGGAAGAAACAGACCAGTTCTATATTAGCAAAACCTGGCTGCACATCGACACAAGCCCAGACCAGTTTCCCTAGTGTTGAAGTAACACACAAGTGGAAGACAGCTCTCTCTTTGAGTGTCCTGACATGTTACCTGAATTCTGTTCCGGCAAGGATGTGTTTCAGCAGAGCTCCAGATAAGATTTAGCTCATGTGGGTACTGTACCCACTGTATTTTTTTGGAGTGGGTATTATGAATGTTGAGTGGGTATTTCATTTTCCGTTACCCACTGCTTTCAAATATGTGCGTATTTCAGTCATTTTACTCACCTAGGTATTATGTCATTGAGTAAGTTTACTAAGCAGGTATGTTCTGCCTTATGTCATACCTAATCAAAACCAACTTAAATATAATGGAAATGATTTCATAAGAAATCACTCATCCTATACTGACAGTACAACACTTGTCCTATACTAACAGTACAACTTGATAGCAATCGATGTCTTTTTCATAACGTAGGCGATTTTTATAAATATATTCCGTACGCATTTGTTTTAAACTTTTTGCATATCTAACATCTTAAATGCGTAATTGGTACGCAAGAATTATTTTTCAATGCGTAGTTGGAAATGTTCTATGAGTATTCTACCCAGATAGGCAGCTTATCTGGGCCTCTGGTTTCAGGTCACGCTGCACACAGTATTATTTTTATTTTTATTGGTTCTTCTTCATATTATTTACCACACTTTTCCAGGTACTGTTTTTTACTCAAATTGATTAATTTGCCCAACTTTTGGAGGGAACTTCTTAGACTTCTCCCCATGTATCCCTTACAACCCAAACCACACTTTTCTGATTCTAATTACAAATATCGGCAGGAAAACATGTAATTCATTGAATCCAATTACCTATTATTAAAAATGGACCTTTGCAGAATAAATAGCTAGAATTGTGCCAAATGATTCAATGTTGAAAATGTTGGCCTCTGATCCAAGTCACCCCTGTCAACATCCTCTCTTGTCTGTTGTTTTCCTGGCATTTCTGGTATCCACTGGTATTCCAACAAGGTCAGACGTTATCTCCCACAAACACTCCAACCAACAACAAATTCACAGTTCAGTGACAAGACCCCATCAAGATAATGACAATGTTCTTCAAGAATTACACATCACAGCCCTGTCCTCGCAGCTTTAGATACACTGTGGTCGTATTTCCTGGCAAGAAAAACACTAACAAAACAGGGGAAAACACAATATATCTCTGTCTGTCAATCACAAAATATTCTTGTAAGTCCAAAACAGACGTCTGCTAGTAATAATGTGATGAATACAAACCGTATCACCACACCAACCAAAAAAGTCGATGAAATACTGCAAAGTCGGCAGTATTCAACTATGTAACCTAATAAACATCAAGGACAACATTCAGGCAATCGGCCCTCATTTTGGTATGTAGAGTTGTACTCTGTCTAATTGGGACAGTCAGATAAAAACCATCCCGCTCCCCAGGAATGAGACAGTTCCCCAAAGACTAACTAATTCCGCTGAATGTCAGTTAGAGTCAAGCCTCGATGAACGCTGCTTGCACTGGCTGCCCTCTTTGTTGTGCGAAACACCATGAATACTTTCTGGTACATATCATGAACATATTACACTGCAATACTTTTGAATGAATAGCAAATTTCGGGAGTGAGTGAGTTGGGTTTTACGCTGCTTTTTGCGAGATTCCTGCAATATCATGGTGTGGGACACCAGAAGCTATAGTCCATTTGGCTCAAAGCGGACCGATGAATTGCAATCGAACTCGAAAACTAATAAACATAACATACTCAATGAAACGCTGATCATAATAGTTGTTTAACAAACTATCATTAAAATATTGACACAGTTCACTGTTTGTTACGAGGGAGGAGTGCAGAGAAAGGGACAGCCAGGTGTTCGAGAAGCACGTTCACAGACAAAGTTATTTATTCATTAACCTGTGCTGTGCCGTCTCCATCCGTTCTCGCACACCCGGCTGTCCCTTTTTCTGCACTCCTCCCTCGTTTTCGATTGCAATTCATTGGTCTGCTTTTGAGCCAAACGGACTATAGGCCTTCAGCGTGACAAGCGAACGCTTTAACCACTAGGCTACCCCACCTCTCCTAACAGCAACATGAACACTTTCCAGTGCATGGCAACATGAACACTTCCCAGTGCATGGCAACATGAACACTGTCCAGTGCATGGCAACATGAACACTGTCCAGTACATGGCAACATGAACACTGTCCAGTGCATGGCAACATGAACACTGTCCAGTGCATGGCAACATGAACACTTTCCAGTACACAGCAACATGAACACTTCCCAGTGCATGGCAACATGAACACTTTCCAGTGCATGGCAACATGAACACTTTCCAGTACACGGTAACATGAACACTTCCCAGTGCATGGCAACATGAACACTGTCCAGTGCATGGCAACATGAACACTTTCCAGTACACGGCAACATGAACACTGTCCACCACATGGCAACATGAACACATCCAAGTGCATGGCAACATGAACACATGGCAACATGGCAACACTGGACCTACAGACTTTGGAAGTGGCAGATCCAGACTTTATTCTTAAGGCACTCATTTAAAAAAACTGCAGCATCGTGGTAAAATACATCAACATTAAAGGACCTTTCACAAATTTGAACAGGCCCAAGTAATCTGTCTCACAGTCCCTGAACCACATTATTTCCCTTACTGTCTAGCCCTCCCTGCAATGCTAAAGTCCTAAATGAAACAAGTCTATATTTTCCCCAGTCTTAGGTTGCTCCCAACTCACTAGGGCTCCTGTTCAATATAAATGGGTTTATTTGTTACGATCGATATTATATATATTCAGGGACTAAGTGTTAGTCTAAGGCCTGAGGGGAAATATACCTGTCATGCATTTATGGGGTTGTGACATCACTAGTTTCACTTTCAGTCGAAAAATGTGACCATGTTCCGTCTGCTCTGATGGCTTTGTCCTGGAGAACTGGTGGCTGCCTCAGGAGGCAGTCAATGAGACCACTTCAAGGTAGCCGGCCCACTCCTGTCCGTGAATAGCTGCAAAATTGCTGATGCGGCTTTAAGCAACATTTACTCACTCACCCTTCCTGCTAAAGGCTGGCCACATTAGCCACAGACATCTACCTCTGACATTCTGGCAACAAAACCACTCAAAAAGGTCACATAAATGGAAAGAAGTCGGTAAGCCCTAGCCAATGTAGCTGCTGAAATAACTGCTAGACTGCTTCCATTCACTGGGAGAAAAAAACAAACTGTTTTTCCTACACAATGACGTTTGGGAAAGAAAAAACACCTTGAGACACTAGTTTTTTGGAATAGACATCAAACTTTTTTCTTCCATTAAAACCAATATATTTTCAGGAGCCAACATGCCTTTGAACCAAATTTAAACAATCTTTGGACTGTGGATGAGACGAATTCTGAAATTGAATTTAAGTCCAATCCTGCAGTTAAACCAAACCCTTGCAGACATCCGCAAAGATAAACTTCAAATCACTGCGCCATAATTCAGTTTCCTACTAAATTACGCAAATGGCAGCCATGTTCCTTTAAGGTCACAGTCTGCAGGGAGACAAGCTAAATCTTATTCTCATGCCTACTTATCTAGCATGTTGCAACACCCGTAAAGTTCATGATCCTTGAAGTCTTATCAAAGCATGCTAAAACAACACTGTCATGATTGAGGGCCATAGGGATATTGCCCAATTCATGATCACAGCCGATTACCACAGCAACAGCCGCTGATTGAGTGCTCAATGTCCCTTCTGCTCACAAATAAACACGACACAGAATGACAGTGGCAGAAAATCCTGAATGACTGATTCCTCTTCACTTCCTCCAAGCTTCAGAAGCTGCCATTCATCCTTCATGCACAAGTCAGGGTTTTACTAAGATGCAAATTGCTGAGTGTGTGAGTTAAGTTTTACGCCGCTTTTAGCAATATTGCAGCAATATCACAGCGGGTGACACCAGAAATGGGCTTCACACATTGTACCCATGTGGGGAATCGAACCTGGGTCTTCAGCGTGACGAGCGAACACTTAAACCACTAGGCTACCCCACAAAATGTTGGGTGTGTGTGTATTAGGGCTACAACAATTACACTATGAGGCGAACATGATATGTTTTACAAATAAATAGTAACAATAACAAATATTCATTCATGAATACATTTTGTTTAATATCAAGAAAGTAAAATAACAAACATGCCATGTAATTGAAACATTTTAATGATCTTTTCTATAAAACTAAAAAGCGAACTGTACTACTTATATGACAGTGCCCGCAAGTTGGATATATTCAATTTTGTGTATCTCACAGCCAAAGGTCCAAGTAAAAACACTCTCTTTAAAAATATCTGAAAATATTTGAATCTAGTGACCACAACTCATGAATTGAATTCATGAATGGATACAGCTCGATTCATCGAACATGTGAATGAATCACAACATGACTAGAGTGAGTGAGTGAGTGAGTGTGTGAGCAAGTACCTGAAATACTCCTCACACAATGTTCCCACAGCCATAAATGTGACAAGCCAACACTTAAACCACTACAACCTTCTATCAGCCAGTGAATATGGTTTTACGCTGCTTTTAGCAATATTGTAGCAATGTAACGCCAGAAATGGGCTTCACACATTGTACTCATGTGAGGAATCGAACCCCGGGCTTTGACGAGCGAAAGCTCTAACCACTAGGTTACCTCACCGCCCCTCCCTGAAATCAAACATAAGCCATATCAACATATGAATATGTGACATAGCTCACGACTTCGTCTTTGAAGCCAAACAGAAGTCTTATTCATCATATGTTCATACATCTTGTTCAAAGATTCCCTGCAGATATCTCATCGATGGTCAAACCATAATTTGTGCCACCAGTCTGGCAGATGATCGGGACCAATATTTCCGTGTGCACGAGATTACTCTCCAACACTGCATAAAGTAGTACAAAGCATTCTCCAAGACAAGCTGATTGAAACTGGTCAAGCATAGGAACTTCAAACATAGAATCCCTATCATTTTGTTTTGTACTAAAAAACTATTTTCATTCAGAAGTAAACTGTTTCTGGAGGGGAAAATATGGAAGTATATCTGTCTGACATGTTTAATGCATTTGTTTGTGCAGTCTGAGTGAACTATTGTTGATTAACTATGTAGTCAACAATAATGAAGCCACATCCGACCGACTGACTGATCGACCAACCAACCTGTAAAATATTGTACCTGGTTCCAACGGACCACTGCCAGAAAGAATAAGCAATGAACCACAACACAGGGCATAATCGCGAGCGAGTGAGTGAGTGAGTGAGTGAGTGAGTGAGTGAGTGAGTGAGTGAGTGAGTGAGTGAGTGAGTGAGTAAGTATGATTTTACATAGCTTTTAGCAATATTCCAGCAATATCATGGTTGGGGACACCAGAATTGGGCTTCACACATTGAAACCATGTGGAGAATCGAACCCGGCTCTATGGCGAGACGAGCGAACGCTTTAACCATGCCACTCCACCGCCCCTGCATAATTACAAGCCATCAGTCAAGTCTCAAGCCCCACCACCTAATTACAGAGATCAATAGAGTGCAGAATCTGATCAAGTCTAAACACATCCCCATTCTACAAAGATCACTTACCGCTACGACAACTGTAACTAGTATATTTTAATTTATAGACACTAAGATCTCTTTGAAGAACTGGACCTTGTACAATCTCTAGCACTGACGTTTTATATTTACTAAAAGTACAGTGAGATTGAGTCACCACATGTCAGGCAGTGTTAGACGAGGCATGAAAGTCAACAGGTCATGGCACCCCTAGCAACACTTTAAGATTCAGGGTGTTCTTAGATAAGCCAGATTTACGTTGTACATCAGCAAATACTTATAAATGACAGATCCCTTTAATCTAAAACCAGGGAAACATTGTATATTGCAACCCATTCAAACCCTACAGTAGGTCCCATACTAAGATAGGCCATCACAAATAGATGCTACAATGTTTATATTAACATTGCAATATTCCTGCCACATGATGGCTTCCTGTAAGTAATCAATTGATACAGTCATACATACCCTAAAACAAACATACCGTATGCAGCCCATGCAAGTCTAGGATGTGTGGCAAGTCTAGGATGTGTGGCAAGTCTAGTGTGTGGCAAGTCTAGGATGTGTTACAAGTCTAGGATGTTTGGCAAGTCTAGGATGTGTGGCAAGTCTAGGATGTGTGACAAGTCTAGGAAGTGTGGCAAGTCTAGGATGTGTGGCAAGTCAAGGATGTGTGGCAAGCCGTGTGGCAAGTCAAGGATGTGTGGCAAGTCAAGGATGTGTGGCAAGTCAAGGATGTGTGGCAAGTCAAGGATGTGTGGCAAGTCTAGGATGTGTGGCAAGTCAAGGATGTGTGGCAAGTCTAGGATGTGGGATGTGTGGCAAGTCAAGGATGTGTGGCAAGTCTAGGATGTGTTGCAAGTCTAGGATGTGTTGCAAGTCTAGGATGTGTGGCAAGTCTAGGATGTGTGGCAAGTCAAGGATGTGTTGCAAGTCTAGGATGTGTTGCAAGTCTAGGATGTGTGGCAAGTCTAGGATGTGTGGCAAGTCAAGGATGTGTGGCAAGTCTAGGATGTGTGGCAAATTTAGGATTTGTGGCAAGTCTAGGATGTGTGGCAAGTCTAGGATGTGTGGCAAGTCTAGATTACCACAGCTTCAGAAACTAGATGTTAGTCTACACTAGTGTTAGGAATTGGTTAAAATCTCATAATTGATGATTAGTTCATTACCACCGATCAATCATCGAAAATAATTGGCTAGCGTCATTTATTAAATTTGTTTATGCACACAAAAAAATAAGGAAAAAAACATGTAGTTATTTTGGGGTGTTTTGGCTAAATTTCATATCTTTAAAGTATGACCAGTATGTTAGGAACATAAATTTCTTGGTGTCTTTAAAGAACCACTAAACTTTGTTTTTTGTTACTCTTTTAACCATTACATATGAAAGATTTGTGGTTAGTCTTATGCGGAACACCAAATTTATTCTTTAAAAACTTGTGGTTAATTAATACCGAGCGATTAAAAGTGGCCAAAAAGTCGCCTGCTTCTCTCTCGTCCGCCAACGAAACCACAGACAGGTTACGTAACTCTGTCGCCAGAGCACTGCAGTGACGTCATATGAGGAACGATTTTCAGTTAGTTGTATAGAAAATGTGTAGCACGCTCATCATTTTGATGATTTTCGACATCAACGACGACATACCCGAATCGTTGCTTTGTCGTCAATTGCTCCTAGGGTCGAGGCGATGGTGTCCCCATGCACAGATTTCCACAGGACCCCGCAGTTCGTGCTAAATGGGTTATGTTTGTGAGTGCGACGCGAGCGTTGTGGAAGCCTGAAACGATATCTTACTTGTATTCAGATCGCTTCACGGAAGTTAAAGAATCAAAACTACTTACTAGTTATAGTAAAATATGTATATGATTCATGACCATAAAGATTTTCCATAACACAACTTGTAATATAACGATTTCTTCCTCGGAAGTGAGGTTGTGGTCGAGAAGTAACAATAATATTGTAAGTAGTATTATATTGACACCCACCTGCCGCTGCCACGAGAAAATTGTTATGTTATATCGCTATGTCATGCAAAATCCTATTGGCCATCAATAAATTACATATTTTACTACCAGTAGAAAGTAGTTTTGATTTTGCTACTTTCGGTGAAAACAAACCTAAATAGCATTTATCCACAGACTGGCGGATGTTCCCGATAGAGGGCCGCCATTTTGAAAATCGTAAAGTCTGTTAGAATTAATGAGATTATAGTTTGTTTTCATCAAGTTAGAAAATCAAAACTACTTTCTACTAAATCAGAGTTAAATATGTATTGGAATCATAACCAAACGGATTTTGCATGACACAACTTATAACATAACGATTTCTTCCACGAGCGAGGTGGGGGTCGGTTACAATACTGCTAGCGATAAATTTCTTGCTACATTCCCATGGTTAATGTCCACTCACCAGTATGTAGATACTAGTCAATGTGCGTCTTTATATTTGGTCTTATAATCCTAATTAGTTTATTATCACACTTGTATGCATTTTGAAACTAAATAAATAGCTGACGATCTGCTGATACTTATAGTGAATTTATAACAGAACTGTAATATCTAGACATTTTATAGTTTGCCAATGTGAATCATAATTCGCAAACACACCCTAGTGTATGTTGTCTGTCTCATTACACTTCACGGCGAAAACAATGATTCTGTTGAATGCTACGACAAATGATTAAAAAACAAAAGGCAAATATTAAAATTAAAACAGATTAAAGTTATAGGAACAATGTCAGGCCATTACCTTGTTCGAGGAATGTATCCATCAATATCCACAAAACTGTTCCAAATGATGTGTCTTTTAACAGTTTAATATCTGAAAAAAGTGATAAATCTTTTCAGGTATTGGTGTATAGTCTCATTGGTCACCCAAGATAGCATACCTGGCAACTAATTGGCGTAATGTCAGCCTTTCATTAAAACAGTAATTTAGTTAGCCAATAATGGGCAATCAATCAATGTATTGCCGGTTAATCCTTTGAAAGAAGGGCGTTGTTTATCGCCAGACACCGCACGGCAGAGTGTATTCAGTATAGATTAGTAAATCTACATACATAAACACTACCTTTTGACAATTCCGCTGTGTAAGATAAAAGTAATTAATCAATCAGCGTGTTATCGGTTAATCCTTTGATCGATGTTCATAATGTTGAATATTTACTCCAGACACAAGAAATGCCAAATGGGAACCTTTGTCGGGTAATCTAAGTGTGTTACCACTAATTATACCTGTTATAAATTCATTAACTGACCATCAAGTGAATGGTGACAAATAACATGTGTAGGTTTATACCACCTAACACGGGTTACAACAAGGGAGTATTAATTGCTGTATTGCATGTGAAAACTTATAGGCCGACACTGTGTTGAGAATACAAACAGATTTTTACATGACATGATTAAATATCGAGGTAAAACAACACAGAAATGGGATCAATTTGGATCAGTCATTATACAAATAGGGCCTAACGACACCAATCGATTTTGACAGAATCGTCTATGAAAACAAGTTGTAACTCGGAAACTAGGCAAAGCAGGAGACAAAATTACATGACAGTAGATTGTGAGAACATATAGCTTTCATTTTCCACAACAATTGTCACGATTTCAGGTTTATACAAGCCTGTAAACACGATAATTTACCCCCTAAAATGTAGATGAATTCTGCATCGGCCCTCAAAGCTATTCCTCATATGACGTCACAGAGTCGCGCCGCTCTGATTGGTTGAAATTTCGTTCGCGGGTGAGAATTGTGCACTGTTGTCAAAAAGGTCGATTTAAGTCAATTAAAGGTCGAAATGAGTAGTTTTAATGACGGGGTTTCATTTATAACGATGCCAGTTAGTGATTTATGTATTATTACCCCCTAGGGTTTATGTGACCTTTAAGATAAATTTAATCAAGACTTGGAACGAGTTTGTAATGCTTATGAAATGTAACAGACAAAACCAATCCTGTGAAAAATATTGTTGATGAAAACAAGTGTTCCAGAATTGTTTGTGTTCGATTATGAAAAGACATGATCGATTGCTTGGTCGTTTAGTCACTGCGACCAATCTTCGACTATTTCAATTAATCGGACCACCACTAGTCTACACTATCAAGTAATCAATACTGTGAGCACTGCTCCTTGTCTTCGGTGTACATTGAAACGCTATCAACCAAGACCACACAGTCTATGTGAGTGTCGCCCACAACCAGACCAAGTTGTTAGGGAACTGTTCTAATCCTGACTCCCGTCAGGGGTATTCTACAATTATTTACAAACCAATTGTTTGATCAGAATTTTAGAAGTTGATGAGTCAATAACGAAGCATACAACTTCGATGACAAATTCTTGTTTATTGCATAGAGCAATGTTTTGGTGAAGATTCTTACACCGTCATCAAATGTGATTGTCACTGAAAGAAACATCACTCTATGCCATAAACAAGTTGTTATCCAAAAAGTTGTTTTCTTAATTACAAACCATGGATTTTATTCCCACTATAACTGTTTTTAAAACAAATTAATTCTACAATTAATCAGTTCAGTAACAATTACCAAAAGAGGCAACTAATCCCGAAAAAATTCTACGGTTGTAAATATTTCATTCTACATTCACTCTTGGCATTAACAGCAAGCCGACCTTCACCCTTGTGGATTTCATGAGCTTCACAACAAAGCAACAGGAAGCCGAATAGTCACCATTTTTAAAGAAATGACAGCCAATGACAAAAGCTACATTAAGCTCATCATCTGAGGCGGTCATTGTCTTCATTAAGAGATTCATACTGCAACCCCAGGTCTTTGTTTGGTCGAGACTTGCAAGACTTGCAAGACTCCCAAATCACACTTTTAACATCCCTAATGGTCGTTTCAGGTTCAAAGTCAGCATCTCCTATTCGTCCACATTACCAGCATGGCTGTAGCTCCTTAGATGCAAGATTGATTTTCTGTAGAAAACCTTGTCAGATGCAGTGGTGGCAAATCAGCTAGGGACCCGTATATCCTTGATGAATGATAGGATTTGCTCAAACTCCTTGTTTCAACTCTTACAACATGGGATGTTGCAATGGCTGTAAAACCATCCACGGCACTTTTTGGCGACCATGTTGACTGAGAAGGATTGCGACTGATCATCCTGATCAAATGTTTGTCTGAAGACCTGTCCCTTGCTGGAAAGATTGCTCACTGCTCAGTTTGATGAATATTGTACAAAGTGGCTCACGCACTAAGCGTGTCGCCATGTGTTGTTTTTGAAGTGTACACAAACTGTTTCATGCGGTTTCCAAGAGAACAATCTGAGATATTGGTCTGTCTCTGGACTGTGGCTATTTTGGTCCTAATAACATGTGTACCATACACGGCTGTCTATAAAGAGACCCAAATAAAAGGCAACACCCTGTATAAACCTTCAATATAGATGCTAATTTATATACCCAGCCCATAAAGTGATCTGACCGAAGCACATCACCACGGCCTACAGGATCCTAATATTGGCAATAAAAATGTGCTTATACTTATTGTGATTGTTGCTGTATTTGTATACAGTGCCTTGAAAGCTTCCAATGCTAACATGGTGATATTTACTTGAGTAATGTTATGTTCAATGTTCATGCAGTCAGAACTGTTCATAGATCGGGTGAGTGATGAAAGTGAGTGAGTGAGTGAGTGAGTAAGTGAGTGAGTGAGTGAGTGAGTGAGTGAGTGAGTGAGTGAGTGAGTGAGTGAGTGAGTGAGCAAGCTAGCTTGGTTTTATACAGCTCTTAGCAATATTCCAGCAAAATCACGGCAGGGGACACCAGAAATGGACTTCACACATTGTACCCATATGGGAATAAAACCCTGGTCTTCAGCGTGACAAGTTACGCTTTAACCACAAGGCTACCCCACTGCCCCCGTTAATCTAGTGTACACAACAGCTCAAGGTCAAGAGGTGAGAGTAGCTTCTGTTTTTCACAATAAAAGGAAAAATGAAAAAAGCTGCACAATTATGAAAGTCAGAAAACAAAACATTCTAGATTTTCAAGACACACCAAGAGCGAAATTAATAATATGACATGACATGGCACGACATGACGGATTTTAATTTCAACCAAGCTGATAACAAAGGTCCCTTTACATCCAGCATGTGGAGAATCTGTACTTTGATCTCAATGCCGGAGTACTGCTCAAAGATCTAATGTTGCGTTTGAAACACAACCCTGTTTCCACAGAAGCTCTGCAATTCCCTATCCAGTTTTTGACATCACATGTAAATATTTACAACCATGAGTGAGTGAGCAGAATTTTATGCCAATATTAGCAATATTTGAGTGATATCCTGAAAGGCTCTGGGCTTCTTCATGACAAGCAAACAGCGAAGCTTCTGTCGTCAGCTGTCTTTGGCCAACTAGGACTTGTAACAGCACTGAAGTGATGAAGAGATTGCCTCCACACCTTACTATGACTGATCGTCAGTCAAGAAAGGCAGCCATTTTATTTTTTAGATCCTATTTTCTGAGCTTGGTTCTTACTACTCTTGTGATTGAGGTCTCCACATTTCCAGTCTGGATGACATATGAAAAGTCCCTCCAGATTAGTCATCAAATGACCATACACAGGGATGTACCTTCTGTGCTGCTATAACAACAATTACAGCTTGGCTGGATTAGTATCTACTGGGCTGGGACGGGTACTCGGGTACTCAAATCTAGGTCGGGTACAGCTGGAATCGAGTACTATTTCTAGGAATCTCCGGAAAAGGAGAGAACTCTGTATGGCAAGGGCACATAATAACTTGCCTATTTCATTATTGACGTAACACACAGTTGCATCATTGGTATTGTCCGATTAATGGAGGTTAGTATTAACGACTGTATATATCTGAGCATGAGGAGTCTAGTTACAGTGACAGCGGTAACGAAAAGTCCTGTGTCCATCCTTTCAAAGTTTGTATCAAAATCTCTGTCAACTTGTGATTGAATATTCAGAAAGTTGACAGAAGCGCTTTATACCTTACATTTCCGGGTACTCGATTCCGATTCGGGTAAGTACATGCGGGTACCCGATTCCATTTTTTGCTACCCGTCCCAGCCCTAATGTACAACTGGATGCAAATGAGTTTGACTGTTTGAGTGATTGAAATTTACAAATTTGAAGCACATATGTAATTTATTTTTACCACTTTTAGCAATATTCCAGCAATACCGACAGGGGACACCAGAAATGGGCTTCACACATTGTACCCATGTGAGGAATCAAACCCGGGTCTTCGGCGTGACGAGTGAACACTTTAACCACTAAGCTACCCCAACGTCCCTAACAATATGAAATAAGCAATCTGGAAATATAATCAGGGTTGCTACTGCACAAAATTTGGTCAAAATCAGGCTGGTGTAAAAACTAACAGGAATGACAAAGAAAAACACCACTGGTCAAACTCAACCAGTAAGAGTGACTGACTGACTGAGTTTGGTTTTACGCTGCTTTTAGCAATATTCCAGCAACATCACGGCGGGGGACACCAGAAATGGGCTTCACACATTGTACCCATGTGGGGATTCGAACCCGGGTCTTCGGCGTGACGAGCCAACGCTTTAACCACTAGGCTACCCCACCGCCCCCAGTAAGACTGAGTCACTGAGTAAGGTTTTATAGAAGAAGAAGCAAGAATCTATTCAGCATAAAGGCCACAGGCCCAAGTACAATATGAATGCAAGCTATATACATACAAGGTGCTTAAGTTCTCAACAGCAGCATACGAGTATGCACCACAAAATTCACAGCATTGACATGGAGATATGTACAGATACATTTACAGTGAAGAGCAGGCTAACACAAAAGCTTCTTTGATAAAGTTTACATAAAGAGTTATAAATTTATGGTTGGCATTTTGAAGAAGATTTATTAGACAATTGCTATTTAAATATTCAATTTGTATCATATATTTTAGATGCAACCTATCATATATTGAAGATTCTAACACAAAATGTAACTCATCTTCTAAGATAAGGTTTTATACTAGTTTAGCAATAAAGCAGCAATAACACGGCAGGTAACACCAGAAATGAGCTTCACATATTGTACCTAAAGTACTGTCGGAAATGTTAGAAAAATGCTTTTTAGCCTTAATATCTTTAGAAAGGTGATAAATGTATTATGTTGACATTATATCAACTCACCTATAGTGTACCTAATTTTTATTTCAATTGATTTAACATTCCTATGCATTTAAAGGGCAGTTTACAGGAGAGAATTTGGTACCAAAACAACAACTTAAGATTTTTTCAGAGTTCAACAGCAGAAATGTGAAATAGTCTTTACATTTATGCTAATAATACAGGTGGTGTAAAAATATAAATTAACATTTGTCTTAAACAAATAAATGTTGAATGTTTGTGTTACTTTGCTTAATTATCGTTTCTTGATTGAAGAAATATTAATATAAATGTTAAGTCTTGATTAATAAGTTTCCGGTCATGCATGCACATCTTTATCACAGCGTCCACTATGGCCAACGATTTGCAGACGATTGTTGCAAAGGTTTATAATTTTTTTGTGCTTGAAAAAGACAGAGGTAAACCTTTCATTAGTATAGAAATGGTTTATTACAGAACTTGTAGAGCTGTTGGTATGTCTTACCAACAAGTTTACAATATTGTAAACAAATCAGACAAGACAGGGACCGTCTCAAAAGCAAAACCGGGATGTAAAACCATCCTTGACAACTTTGACCAGGGGGTACTTAGACGGGCGGTCTACAAACTTTAGGAGAAGAAGAATATATATATTCTAAAGAAGATACACCAGTGACTTCGTTAAATCTTGGGCCAATGTTCACAACTAGATTAAACTGACCGAATTACATACATATTTTTTCAATGAAATATACTGTTGACAAGCAAAACATTTATTAAAACGTTGCACATTTCTACAATCAATCGATAAGATAACAAAAGTGATAGGATTCTTTCCAAAGTACAGTAATTCGTATGATTATTTCACAACAAACACACATACACAAATGATCCCTTACATAACCAATACGTATACTATACGTACACATATTCAACATTTTGAAGAAAACATCTATTGAGATGACCCCTCGCCGATGCGAGCGTGTGCTCTGGTGTTAATTTCACCTGTCGATACCGTGCATGCTGATGACGTAATACAGGCAGTTAATGTTTGTATCAAATAACGTCCCACTACCCCTTATTTTTCTAAGTTTTGGGTATTTTCATCAGTAAAAACGCATTTTAGGGCATGTCTCAAAATTTATTCCCTCGGTCTACATTAGGTAGATGTTTCTTAAAGTGATATTTGTTATTTAAGTAACTGTAATACCTCTGAATTTTAAATATAAGTCAAAAAGCATTTTTCTAGCATTTCCGACAGTTCTTTAGGTAGGGAATCGAACATGGGTGTTCTGGCCAAGTCTACTTCAACCACTTATGTTACTCTACCTTCCCTAACTTGTAAGAAAGTTGTTGATTCTTAAAGTACCAAGGTAGGGAATCGAACATGGGTCTTTGTGCGAAGGTTACTATAACCACTGTTACCCTACGTCCTGTAACTGGTAAGAGACCTGTTGATTCTTGTGTGACAGCAAACTCATATAATCCACCAATACCCTCTAGAAGATGGGTGTTTGACCTGATAACCGAACACTGTAACCTCCATGTTACCCTATGATCCCTCAGCTCAAGACCTGTTGATCCTTGTGCAACAGCAAACTCACATAATCCACCAGCAAACTCACATAATCTACCAGCAAACTCACATAATCTACCAGCAAACTCCCACAATCCACCAGCAAACTCACATAATCTACCAGCAAACTCACATAATCTACCAGCAAACTCCCACAATCCACCAGCAAACTCACATAATCTACCAGCAAACTCACATAATCTACCAGCAAACTCCCACAATCCACCAGCAAACCCACATAATCTACCAGCAAACTCACATAATCTACCAGCAAACTCACATAATCCACCAACACCCTCCCGAACATGAGTCTGACGTGACAAGCGAACACTTTAACTTAGTTTAACCTCTACACTACCGTACCAACTCTCAGCTCGAAGAGACCAGCTGATTCTTGTGGAACAGCAAACACCCACAATCCACCACCACCCTCTTGCCTTCATCATGATGGACTCCTGACGTCCTGATTCAGAATGGCAGGCACGACACACCACCATCAGGTATTGATCAGATGACATTGCCTAACTGACACAGTCCTCACGAGCAGACCAGCAGGGCACACCAGGGACTTTATTTTATCACATAACCTACTAGAGTTAAAAGCCAATTTCCAGCTTACAAAATCAATATCTGTTTCTAAAAGATGTCGAAGATCAGCATGGTTGATTATGAATATATATGACTTATAACAATAGATTTTGTGGAATGGACTGGCCCCATTAAAAAAAAATATCACAATCACAGTAGTGACAATAACAAAATCAATAACACTGATTCTGTAATGGTGAAATGATGTCCTTTAATAATTTGATAAAGAAACATTTCGCTGAAGAAATCCTATCTCACAAACAGCAATATTAAATTAGCAAGCCAAACCCTACCAAAATCTATTCCCTATAGACTGACATTAACTTCATGAAAGAAATATTATTTTTAAAGATTTGTAAAGTTAACTTGTCTCTAACTCTGCAATATAAAGAATATAGAGAAACTCTTCATTTCAAACTAACAAAATCGGGCTTCGACGAAGTGTTGAAGACATTCTTGGGAATTGCAGACATTTTATTCCAGACTCCATGAAAGAAAATCATGGCCAGCAACAGGTGAGGTGAGGTGAAATTGGGTTTTACGTCGTGCTTGAGGATATTTCGCTCATATGACGACGCGTGCATGCGTGTGTATGTGTATGTGCGGCTGCTTGTACTAGCCCAGACTTAAGCTGGTTTTATAGTGCTAGCCCACAGAGATACCATGCCGCAGTGAAGCATGAATACCCCACTCAGAAACATTATACTGACTCTGAGCCGACCAGTCCTTGTTGTACCCATTAATGCCGAGCGCCAGGCAGGGACCAACAAGTACCATATTTTAACGTCTTTTGGTATGACGCGGTCGGGGATCGAACCCGCAACCTTCCGCTCTCCAGGCGGACGCTTTAACCACTACACCACGGAGGCGGTCGCCAGCAACAAAAGGGAGCATCAGTTTTAACTTTTGAAATTTAACTTCAGAAATGAACTTCCTTCTCAATGACATTATTAGCACTAGGTTTAAATGTCTCAGAACTCTGTTAGAGCTGGTGCTTGGCAACCATTGTTGTCAGAAGTGGCAACTAAAGGGATCAGGGGGTGGGGCTTGCATGTCATCCTCTTCAAGTTCTACTGATCAACACTCATAATGACTTGCTGGTTCAGACTCACAATGCCATCGTATAGCAGGAATATTGCTGAGTGCAGTGTTTCACAACAAACAAACCAAATCTTTAAAATAATCCTTCGGACATTTTGAAGATGATCAGTGAATGTGTCTGAATGAGCCACTCTGAAGCACTGATTCTCTAGAGGTTGCACATATCCATGGAAACATTCCAACACAATGGAGGTCAGGATACATTATTAATCAATTATCAAATATGAAAAAGCATGACAGATCCCCATTGAAGCAATAATTAATGCTACAAGTTGTGTACGTGGACTGTACTGCCAATAGGTTCTATCCTCCTACAGGCTCCAGCTTTCCTGCCCTTTCATGTACAGACACAAAGACATGGCCAAAGTTGACAATGTCAATCAATTTTGTCAATAGCTTTGAAGCCAAGTTATTTAAATGACACTTGTTCTGATATTTCCATTATTAATGTTAGCTTCAACTGAATATCATTTTGATCAAATTAACAGATGAATGAGAAACAACAAAACAAATCAAAAGCTCACTGAATAACAGCAAATCCATGTGAATGGAAACAGCATAATTCATTCAGGATAATTGACAATTCATTCAGGATAATTGAAAGTTCAAACATTATGAATATCAAATTTTACAGCCAATCATACAACGAAACCAAAGTCAAATACTTCACCATATCAAGGAAATGCATGACCATGAGAAATGAAGCACAATACAACATAAATAATAAATGCTCAAAACCATATTTAACGTCACAAGTCACCTACATGTGATACATCCAAGATAAGGTGTAGTATATGACTGAATACAATATGGTCTGTGTGTTTATATTCAACAAACTATCACAGATCCCTCCCTCTCCTACAGCCGTGATATTGTTGGAATATTGCTAAAAATGGCAACTAAAAACTCTCTCACTCACTCCTCTTCTACAATCCTTAAATACAGACCAGGGGTCACATGGAAACGTATACCTATTAAAACAAAAATCCTGAAACCTTGGAAAGTTTGTCAACCCTCTTTGTTGATAGGTTATTGATGATTTATTGACAGATAGTGTTCATAATCGGTCCCAATTTCAGAGGTTTATCCCTAACTAGAAATCAGGTTAAGGACTGACGCATCAGTTTCCGAGGCTCAGGTACCGTTTAGGACATACTTCAACACCCAACCCATCAATGACTGGGGGTCTAATCCATCCTCTGATATCAGTCCAAAACTTGGCACTGGTTCCAAAGCCAGTGTTCACGATCAGGTATTTTGGGTTCACAAACAGTATTTATGGAAACATGCACAAAGGCCGACATTCAGCCCCAAGTCTGCAACCAATGTCAGTGCACGGTCCAAAATTACATAAATATTCTAATTTATGATATTTCTAGTAACCAATGATAACCAATGTCAAAGAAAATGAAAAGAATCAAAGAAGTGAAAGTGCTGAAGTTTAAACTAATGTAAGATTAAAATACCTCCTTTTAGTATTAACATTTAAGAACTATTTGGCAATAGCTGTATTTCTCTGCGTCCAAGAAGCAATGACAGACAGCGTCAAGAGTGACAAATATTCACTTGTGTATGTTTTGCGCCATGTTACATGCTAGGGAGAAATCACTGCTTCTATGTAGGGAGCATCAATTTATGTACATTATGTTACAAGAACTTTCAAATCTAAATATAAAAACATGTGTGTTTTTTCTAGCAGATTAAGGGTATGAAGTTTTTAATCCAAGATCAATTCCTGGTTCCTGAATACAGATATGTATACTAGTATTTGAGTGGGTTTTATGTTACAAATTCTATCCTGTCTAGAAGATTCACAATGATAATGAGACTAACTACATATTTCTATGGCTTCTGCTCTTTTGCTAGTCTGTCTCTAAGTACCTGAACCACATTATTGTCCCTACAGTCTAGCCCTCCCTGCAATGCTAAAGCCTAATATGAAGCAAGCCTAGGTTCCCTCAGGCTCTGAATCTCACATCTCACATAGGCTCTTTTTCAAAATAAATGGGATTATTTGTTACTTTCAAACTTATACATATTCAGAGACTAAGAGTTAGTCAACTCTTTTGCCTACAAAATCAGCTATTTGATGACACTTAATTTCATTTTGTTTTTTCCCCCATCAAAGAAATTTTCCAACATAACAGTAAACAACTCCACCACAGCCATGCACCAGCTGACTGCACAACCCTACAATGGGCACATGTGTTTCCCACACTTATACATGCTTCTCCTCTACACCTGTTTCCCTAACTATTTTCGTGCTATGCCATGCTGTTTTATCCCTCTCCTCTACAATTTGTTTGCTATTTGTTGTTGTTTTTCCATTTGATCATTCTTTTGGCAATAATCAGTTCACAACTACTAGCAAAACACAATTAGTTTACAATATCAAATAACATTTCATGAATTGAAATTCTTTCAATATAATTCCTTGAAAGAAGATGAAGCGTGCATACCAGTCATGTTAATAAGTACATATGATTACCTGCAGATTTGCAGAATGGTTCAACATTTGGAATAAAGATTTCATGCTTAACATTGGATCAAGAATTTCTTAGAATCAAGCTCATGACAGTATTGACACAGCTGAAAAAAGACTCCTGTGCCTGATGAGCGCACTTATTAATTCTATTTTTAAAACAAAAGGTCTTGTGGCATTGACCATAATAATGAATGGTGGTTAACATGCTTTTGAACACTTGAGAAATGACGAAGATGTTTAATGAATAAATGTTCGTTATTTAGCCGATGGGAAAATGACATTCCCAACTTTGAAGAAAGGTCAAAGATATTCTGACTGGTACTCCAGGGCACACCCAAACATCTTTATGAATCAATACATTCAAAGATTCCAGATAGTGATATTCAGTCCAAAATCTGGTGCAAATATCAGACAAATTCTCAAATGAACATCTCGGATTCAGTTAATCTCAACCTGAAGAAGGTTGGAGGATCATAAGCTCATGATTACATACATTCTTAATTAGAATTAAGAACTTTGCAGTTTTCCAATGTTAAAAATGTTATAATAAATGAATTATATTTCAATGCACTGGACCAATGAAGAAAATAAGGCCACCATGTTTATTTTACATTATTTCATTGTTCACTTTTAAAACTGCTCTGAAATTATAAAAAGAGAGAATCTTTTCCCAATTTGGGACATGTAGTTTGGAATCCTAAATAAATCCCTGACCCCAAATCATCATAGGTATCCAAACCGTCATCAATTATATAACTGGACCATCACTTAACGGTGCCAGAATAAGATCAGGCAAAGCATTTTTCCTCAGCTTTATATTGTTATTTTCAAGACATACACAAACAATGCTCATTGATTTGGTCAGACTATCGCTATGGAAATATTTTACACAGGCGGCATCAGCACTCATGCCTGGTTATGTTCAAGAAGAAATCCATTTCTTATTGATTACTGTTCAACCAGCATATTCATGTCTTACCAGAAGTGTTAATAGAAGACACTTCGTGTTCTTCTCATATGGACCAACTGTAGCACATCCCTCAAAGTAATCCCTGGCTGAGCCAAATCTTACAACAGTTTATCATTGGATAATTCCTTCCAAGAATATCCTTGACATTTAAAATGGTTGTCCAGGAAAGTGATTACAAGGGTGTAAGTGGGATAAAAGAGCACAAAATATTATGTGTGTATGGTCACATCTGTGTTTCCTTTCACGCATAATGGATCGACACAATGTTATGTCAGTCAAAGCCATAACAAAATAACATTTTTGGCATTAAGTCATACATATGATATATCCTATATGTTAAAATGGAAATTGCATACCTTGGATGTTAGAACAAATTTCTAATGTATGAGTTATACAAAAAACTCACGAAGGGATCATGAATATTCTAAAAATAGTACATAAACAAACAGATTCATCATTTAGAAGCAAATCAAAATATATGTTACATCAATTAAAAAAGCATATTCAAACTTTTCATGAAAATATTTCAATTAACACATTCATCAAAGACCCACCAATATCACGATTAGGTGAACCAAGCAGATTTATTAATCTTATCATATACATATCACACATCATCTCATCATATTGATGACTTTAAAATCACAGACAGTACAAACAAATTTCTTTCTCTAAAGGGTGAAATCCTAAACAGAGCACACACATTTACATAATTATGATGATTAGCAGCAACATAATCATGCTGTGCTTGAGCTCGTTAAGCACCCTGTTTATTTGGTCCCTCGTTAACGAGCAATGGGAGTATATCACATAATCGATGAGGGCTGTCCATTGTTTATTGATGATCATCACTGACATATGAACAAAGCTCAGTTAGAACAATTGCATGACATTCATAAATATTTTAAGCAATAATTTACCCTACTTACACAATTAATATTTACTAAGAGGCCAACAAATAATTCTGCCTTGAAATAAGGGAAATAACTGAAACAAATAATTTGTTTGTTTGTATCTCAAAAAGTGGGCGTGTCATTTTTGCACATTGTTTTGAGCTTGTCTTTGTTTTTTGTGGGTTTTTTCCTTTGAATGGCAGAAACAGTAAATAATTTTTCTGTGTGTTTTACGATCTGTGAGTTTCAAATCTCTCAGCTGGCATTTGCAGGCGCACAGATGTTAGCCGAGAAGATCAAGTTACCAAACACATGCATGTCAATTACAGGGGTTCAGTTGAACCGTGCTTGCCAGGCCAGAGGTAAAGGCTAGGTCAGGGGTTCTTCTGACGCTGTGAGCAACAGTGTCAGCTCTCCTCTTGTTGTCATTCGTGCAACCAATAAATCGATGGTCATGAATGAAACATGACTGAAATATCAATAAGTGCGATTATCGCTGTTCCTACCTGTTTGGCCTTTTCCGAGGGTCTTTTCCAGTCGATATGGTCCCACATAAAGTTCATCTTTGTGTGAATGCGACATCGTATAATCCAAACGTGCTACCTTCTATCAGAGACTCATCTGTATTGGTTCTGCATATATTTTCCTCTACAGCCGACTTGCTGCCAGTGCATTTAGCATGAGAATCAATACACAAGGACCGGCCATCAACTGATGGGGATGCGGTTCCTATGTCGGTACAATCAAAGACTGCTTACTCCAAGAAACCGCGCTCTTGTCACCTGGTTGGGGCGTTCTATTGCAACTGCTTCATTAATCCGTGGATTTCCAAGCAAATAACAAAGAATACGCCAATTGTTCCAGTGACAGCAGGCCTTACCGATGCCAAATGTTCCCGCAAATGAATCATCAAAGTGCTTGCATGCGCCCTCTTGTGTCAGAACCGGTCACTAGGAAAGCTAAGGGAAGTCACTCTAAACTAGTTCGACCGATCAATGTTGGTAAAATATTTCAAAGAGCTGACTGATGGCTCCGAATAGATGGACTGCAGAGCTTTTATGCAAGTCGACGCAAGGTGTCTGATTTAGCGGACATGGTTTTATTCCGTTTCAATATAATTTTTCAACCAATCCGCGGCACCAAGTCCGACAATGAAGCATTTCAGCTAAACGGGATTTTAAGCCAGACGGACTTCTCCTGCTAGATGTTTATACACGGAAAACACGAACGTTTTGCGTTAACATTGCATAATTTCTTCTACCTATATAAACGGAAAAAAAATAGTTCAGGATATGTTCACTTGGCTGAGAAATGGTTGCTATGTGATGCATATGTTTAATTCCCTAAATATCTTCGAGTCCAACATATTGAAAAGTTGGTAAAAAACACCATACAACACCTTTATGACTCACATAATCTGCTATAAAAACATTAATTCCGTACTGAAAGACACAGTTTCATGTTAAGGCTGTTCCAATACAAAGACATGTAAGTGTATTACACGACATACACAAAGACAGACGGTTATGCTGTTGATCACTGGATTGTCTGGTCCACACTCAATTATTTACATAAGTTGCCGCCATTTAACTGGAATATTGCTGAGTGCCATGTTAAGCAACAAACAAACACACAAATATATTGAAATACTGGCTAACGTCAGATACTAATTCAATACTACACCCGTTAAGCAATAATGTAATTTAGACACACAAATATTTAATGAAGGGTATTTTCACAAGTAACCCCACACTAGCATGATGGGCCATTTGAAAAGAATCTATTGGTTTCATGTGAATTTAGGTCGCTGTAAACTAATCTCAGACAGGGATGCATTACTTGACAGATTCTATTTCAAAAACTTTAAGCAAAAGCAACTTTACGCCTAAATTTTGGGATGATCTTTTCTGTAAAGCTACTGAAGGATTGTATTGATTTAATATCTTTTGGTATGAGTTCCTAGGTAGGAAAGATTTTGCAAAAGATCATGTCCTTGTTTCAACAGGTTTCAGTTCTATTTTCTAATTTTAAAGTGAGTTTAGTTTTACGTCGCACTCAGCAATATTCCAGCTATATGGCATCAGTCTGTAAATAATTAAGTCTGGACCAGACAATCCAGTGATCAACAGCATGAGCATCGATAATTAAAAAGGATTATCCACCAATACCGTGTTCACAATATGACATGGATCATGATAATTCATGAAAACTTTGCATGAATTTTTATTTTTCATAGGGCATAAAAAGACATGAAAATATCTGGTCTCATATTTAAAAGTAATGCATCTAATTTCAATCGATGTTATAAGAGGCAACTAACGGGATCGGGTGGTCAGGCTCGCTAACTTGGTTGGCATCATTGTATCACATTTGCGTAGATCAATGCTCATGACGTTATCACTGGATTGTCTGGTCCAGACTCAATTATTTACAGACCCAACCATATAGCTGGAATATTGCTGAGTGTGGCGTTAAACAACAAACCAACCAACCAATCCGTTTCATTCCGGTAAAACTGGAAGAAGACTAAATGCTATTGCCAGTGAGGAAAACACGAGCAGAATTTATGTCTTAAAACCATGTACCATGTGGATATAGCAATAATTAATAATGATAAATTGTTTATCAAAATGTAGGTAGGACCCATTTTGCCCAAATAGTCATTCCAGTGCCCGTTTGGGCATTGCCTGGCTGAAATGATGTGACGATGAATTGATATGGAAAAATGTGCATCATATTGTCTGAGAATGTGACTGATGTGCCAATGTGTTGGTGAATCGTGATGTCCTTCAAACTGGTGATGTGGACAAGTAGAGGAGACTAAGATGACTGGGTGTACTACTTCTGTCAGACACAGGTCGATGCTCATGTTGTTGATCACTGGATTGTTTGGTCCAGACTTGATTATTTACAGACCGCTGCCATATAGCTGGAATATTGCTGAGTGTGGCGTAAAACTAAACTCACTCACTGTCATGAGAACCACTAAATGGAATGGATGGTCAGTCATGGTGATGTGATTCATTTCCCAGTTGTGTAGTTTGATGCTCATGATGTCAGTCACTGGACTGTCTGGTATTTACAGACTTCCAGGATAGTGTGGTAGCTTCGTGGTTAAAGCGTTCAATCGTCACACCAAAGACCATGGTTCTATTCCCCACATGGGTACAATGTGTGAAGCCCATTTCTGGTGTCCCCTGCCACGATATTGCTGGAATATTACTAAAAGTGGCTTGAAACCCAACTCACTCACTCACTCCATGTAGCTGGAGCATTGTGTGGTTTAAAACAAACAGGTATCTCAGACCCTAATTGAATGAGATCAATGTCCAATGTAAAATTATTTCCAAAACATCCATTGACAACTGGGACATGTGGAAATGAGGAGGGATGGAGCTTAACTTTTTTCCAGCTGTATATTCAGTTCATGTAATTGAAATATTTGTTCCCTATTCTGATGACTCCAACTCATTCTTACATGAACAAAGTAAATTTTAGCAAAGACCATGCCAGTATGATGTCAAGTGAGTAATCTATTATCATAAGGGGCGGTGGGGTGGTTAAAGCGTTCGCTCATCACGCCGAAAACCCAGGTTCGATTCCCCACATTGGTACAATGTGTGAAGCCCATTTCTGGTGTCCCCCGCCGTGATATTGCTAGTATATTGCTACAAGCAGCGTAAAACCAAACTCACTCACTCACTATTACCATAACCTTCATGATGAATTATCAAGTTGATTGCCAGCAAGCAGCATGATTGGAGTTTATCGGAATAGATTGAAGCCAGTTTTAACAAAAACATCTTTATGCTCTGGACCTACATGCACAAAGATGATCATAAAGCCCACCCTCGAACATAAACTTCAGATGGTCTTAGCGCAAAGATATGTGCAACTGTGCCCTGGGGCCTAGCATAGAAAGTGATCTTATTGCCAAGATGACTTTACCGCTTCAACATAGACTTATGACACTTGTAGCACTATGATCGCTTCACGGAACGGGACCTGTGAAGATCTGGGTTAGAATTGATCTTCAGCAACCCATGCAAAGGGGTCGGGTGGTCAGGCTCGCTGACTTGGTTAACACGTCACTGTATCCCATTTGCATAGATCAATGTTCATGCCGTTGATCACTGGATTTTTTGGTTCAGACTCGATTATTTAAAGACCGCTGCCATATAGCTGGAATATTGCTGAGTGAGGCATAAAACTAAACTCACTCACTCATGGAATGGGCCTCGGTACAGAGGCAAATCACATTTTCAAAAGGCCGTAGTGTATGGTGGCAGGTCTGAAATCTTTGTTGAACACTGCACAAAAGTAGATGGTTATCCAAGTTCAGGCTGATTGAAAAGACACCAAATTATTGCTGATTCTTTGTGTCAAGTCCTTTAACATCATGTATGTTGTAGTGGTAATGCGTGCCCTGCTTGCGGATTCAGATTTGACCTTCAGTACAGGAGCCCTCACATAAAATAGTTAAAGTGCTTCTCCTCCATTAAGGTAAATAGAATAATGGAATCAAAGCATGTGTTGGCATTATGTGTCCTTGTATGGAGAAATGATTTAACCCCTGATCATTACAGCTTATGCAAAGGGGTGGTGCCTTTGATCTTACAGTGGACATAGAATACTTGGTGGTAAGTGGGGTTGTCAGTTGTAAGGCAACGGGTGAGTGGATTACAGCGGATTTTAGTCGTGTAACAACCTCATCAAATCGGCTGTGTGTGTTTTTAATGCCCCACTTTGCATATTAAAGTGAAATGATGGTGCCCCACTTTGCACATTAAAGTGAAATGATGGTGGCCTATAGATGATCAAGTCAGGACAAGTCAATCCAGTGACTGATATGAGTGACTGATAACAATTCACATTAGGCCAGACCAATTATATTTCTTGTTTTATGGATCCGCGGTCGTATTTTTTCAAGAATAAGAAACAATTTTTTTATTAATTTTCCCCGCTCAAAAAATAAAATCCTCATGTTTATATTGGCCAGAAATGTAAACTTACAGAAAACATTTTTTTTTATTGTTTTTTTCACCATATAAACTTCATAAATTGCCAAAAATAAAATACTTTTAGTATTTAAAGGTCACATGCAACCAAAAAATCAAACATAATTAAAACACAATTATCACTTATTCATGACATATAATATACATTGCTGGTTATGAAAAAACATAAACAAAATTATAAGCGTACAATCGCAAATCAAAAGTGCAATATTGTGTACTTGGGTTTACTTCCCAAGAAACGAAGCAGCCGGGATACCGAACCCAGTCAGAGCGGGTGGGTGTGCACTCAAGTGTAACGGCTTGTTCATTTGCAGATGCTCATTGTGTGTATAGAGATGTTGGGTTTTGTAAATACATGCTCATTTTTTGTGTATAACATTTTGCAATCAACAGACAGTATAACATCACACCTGCCTGTCTGTGTAATTACATAATGTGACAGAGGCCGAACTCGGGGCCATAAATCAATGCATTTTGTTTATGGTGTATAGCCTGATTGGTGTTAAGTTCAAATTACATGTGGTCAGTGATAGCAGCTGTGTATTGAATATTGTCATTAGCAGACAGGCAGGCAGACACACAGGTGTCAATAAAACAAGACATTGAGTTTTGTCTGTGACAACGACATATCTATATCACAGTTAGAAATTCTGTCAACGCTAAATAATGACATTGCTTTTAGTGAGTGAGTGAGTATGGTTTTACGCCGCTTTTAGCAATATTCCAGCAATATCACGGCGGGGGACACCAGTAATGGGCTTCACACAATGTGCCCATGTGGGGATTCGAACCCGGGTCCTCGGTGTGACGAGCCAACGCTTTAACCACTAGGCTACCCCACCGCCCCGACATTGCTTTTAAGTATCTAACTGAGAAAGTGACTCGGTAAGAAGAACGTGTGGTGAAATAGACAAATGAAATTATATAAACAGTTAATTTACTGTCATAACATATAAAAAGCTCGCGCCTGTGAGATATCAACAAAACATTAGAAAAATAGCTCACACCAAAGCCTTCACCAAGTAATCACCGGACAACCCGCTTCCAAGCTGCGCGAACCTATTTCACTGCGCACATGCTATGAGCGCAGCCCAGCTGTTGAAACCCGTTTTCCCCAGAAAAGTCTAGGGAAATTTAGTGAAACGTTTGAACTCCGATTTCGCGCGGGTTTTTTCATCGCGTTATTTTTCAACTTTATAAGTTGAATTTGCATTTTTGACGATTTGTTTCGGTAAGTCCATACCGAAAGGTATCAGAATCTGCAAAGTTGAGTTTTACGTTGCATGTGACCTTTAAAAGGAAAATTATTTTGACTAGTGATTTTTATTTTTTTCCCTCCTGCCTTTAGGTTTTCTGAGGACAAAAATCTGTAAAACAAGAAATAAAATTGGTCTGGCCTTATCAAGATATAAAGGTATGCTATCAAGTAAGTCACCTTGTTTACAGTCCATTTGATTTCATTTGAGACAGATGTATTGCTCACTATCACTAAAACAAAACCAAATTTCGTCACATGAAATCAACAGACCAACTCTGATGATTTGTCTCATAATTTTGGACACCTGAATAAAAAAAATTGTTTAACAAACATTCATTATTTTGTTGTCACTTTTTGCTATTTTTTACAAGGGGGGACCTCTTGCTGGTAGAACAGCCAGGTGTGCGAGTTGGACCTGTGAAATTTCAATTTCACAACACGCTTATTGATTACCTGGCTGTTCAACCAGCCAGTGGTACCCCCTTGTAAAAAATAGCGAAAAATGCAATTCTCGGTCTCAAATGAAATTGAATGGACTGTAATTACCTGTCCCATCAAGTCGCAGCTTACAATCATTGCAGGGGTACGAACTCCAAACCACAATAGGGTTCCACATTAAGGAATGAAGGAAGGTCACAGAACGTAACCGCCAGTTCAGCACTCGTCTATGTTAGTGGTCACATCCAGTTGTATATGTACCTGACAAGTTCTACTTGGGACCAAATCTGCCCTTGAATCCAGAGGTCCAAACGCTTGTTGACAGTTTAATTTTAAACATGATGGTTTCAGTTAAATATGAAGATTATCATGCTTGCAAGTTTTTTTCTCAACATATCACATGGTCTGGAAATCTTGTAAATGTCGATGTTGACAATCTGAGTCACAATGAACATGGGACCCGAGCCTTGAATGTTTGATTATTCTGTTTTAATAATGATCATACCTATAGTCTGTCAACCTAACTTTTGGGACTGCATTTTTTGCAAATATCTTTTTTGTTATTCCTTTCAATGTGTTTACATGTAGCTGTAGCAAGAACTAATCTCTGATGTTAATGAGTCAGGGTGTTGCTTGTGGTGTTCCAATTACTGAAATATTCAAAGATTGGTTGCAGTGACCCAACGACCAAGCAATCGGATCACATTTTCTTGTAATCAAACACAACGAATTTGGAACTACTATTTTATAGTTTGAAACACTTAACGATGGAACATATCTTAGAAGCTGTCCGCCTGAAAATGTGTTTAATTCTTAGCAACTTAGAATTCTTAGTCATGACTGAATATTTCTTAAAGTCTCCAGGAGGTTTATGTCCATGATATATTAGTCATCACTTTAAAGTAGCAAGTTGCGTCATTTTACCTCGGATGTAAAGTTTGCAAATTCAAATGCAATTTGCAGTTTCTAAAAAACAACAGCAATAACAACCTGAATAGGAAAATCTGAAAAATGACGCTAACCAATGTATTTCGATGATTGCTCGTTGGTAATGAACCAATCATCAATTGTGATATTTCAACCAATTCCCAACACTAGATGTTACTATAGCGAATGTTTCTGGTTAGGCGTGACAGTAGTTGAATCATATAACAAAACGCACATTCATTTTACACAATTTGGGTTTTATTGATACTTTGTATGGCTTATGAAAGCTCAATTCACTGGATAGCTAGATTTATGTACAGCTATGACAATCACGATCACACATATATATATAACTGGATGAAATGTAATACAAAACACAGCTTCATCTATTGCTCTCGTGAAGGGCGTCCGGTGCGTACAGTTCACACAGTGCAATACAGAACTATGCCAGATGATGATGATAATGATGATGATCAATGCATATTAACAAGAACTGCCCAATCACTGAACTGAGCCAGCAAAGTTTAATTAATTGCAACTAAATGCTTGGTTTGAATGTTCTGTTTGTTTCAAGCTGCACTCAGCAATATTCCAGCTATATTTTAGCAGCCTGCAAAATCTGAATATGAACCAGCGATGGATATTATGAGCAACATTGCACTTCATCGGAAAATGATGACATGCATTCAACCAAGTCCCAACCCTGACCACCCAATCCATCCTGTTGCCTCTTACGGCTGGTGCAGGTTGCTGAGGTGTGACATGCAGCTGTTCACAGCATTTTAGTCAGTGAGTGATTTGGGTTTTACGCCACTTTTAGCAATATTCCAGCAATATCACAGCAGGGGACACCACAAATGGGCTTCATACATTGTACCCATAGAGGGAATCGAACCCGGGTCTTCAGCGAACGCTTTAAGCACTAGGCTACCCCACATTTCAGTTATATCAGAGCACCAGCTTGATGGGCATTGAAACCCTGAAGTGATGCCGGTCTCAGACATTGTTCTCTTCAGTAAAGCCCATGAGAACATGCTTGGTGCCAACAAACCAAGCATCCTAACCAGGACAAACTTGAGTTCAAACCCACGATCACAGGTTTCTGAATATGGCCCTGATTTACTCTATGATTTACTCTATTAACTGTTATTGTGTCCCTGTGATAATGTGAGACAAAAAAAATCCAACAAATTTAAAAAAAAATATGAACATGATAAAAAAATCATAATTAAATGATAATGTACATGATTTGATCATCATACAAGTCATGAATATTTTATTGAAATTCATACACTGATTCCTTTCAGTGACAAAGTACAACAAAGAACTCCTGTGAACTTAACATCAAAATCTTAGAAGTGCCCTGAACAGTGTTCAATGAAGCCATATCTTTCCTACTGATTCTGGTAAGGACTTTCAGATACCACAGATTACATTATGAAAACAGCTTAAACTGCATTAAGTGCAAAAAACATATTTCATACACATCTAAAACATCAAAAACCTTCATTTTAAGGATCAACTCTGAATTAAAAAAACCACTTTCCAGCAGTATATAATACTTCTATAAAATTGTTAGAAACCATGGTAATATTTATCCAAAAGTATTTAATTCTGTACATAAAGTAAATTTTTGGAAAGTATAGATTATCCCAATATTCTAACATAAACAACTGTCCCTGCACACATACATGTTATATGCTAGCAATGTGTTCCCATAAATGATAAAAAACACAAATCTAAGTTTGAGATCTAACCTTTCAGATCATTTAGCACTTGCACATCAGCAACAATTATGGGTCAATAAATACTGACTGAACCTGAACATTTACACAAAATAACTGCTGGATAGCGGTTATATTGAACAATGCTTAAGCAGGGGAACATAAAAAGAGAAAATAATTGTCAACCATCTATCCTAGAAAGCCTTATTCATGATCACAGCTTAACAAGAGGTTCTCAGAAATATGAGAAACTAGCCACAGAAATGTCTTAGTGTTTTAAAAATGAAATGTTGCAATTGTGATCGATCGTACAAGCTGTCATACATCCCTGATAAATCAAGTCTGTGTAGTGACTTCTGGTCACCAACAGGTGCTTGATAACAAATTTGAGGTACTGGCAGATACTGTGGTCACAATTCAAACAGCTTCAATGGCATCTTCACCAATATTATATAAACAGTACTTTTTACAAATTTAGCAAGAGCATCACTGAAACTGCAAGTTTCAGGTAAAAAGCCAATGTATGATCCGAAAAGACTATAAATCACGTCATCCATTACAAGCTGTTATGTCTGCAACAAAGATAGAGAGCCTTGTTTGAATGATCGTCATGAACATCTTGTTGCCACTGAATGTGCTAGTTTACAGTAATGAATGTATTAGGCCACATGAAATAATGAGATTTTCATCCAAATATTGTACTTTCGATGTGACAAACTCCTCAATACATCTGGGAACGTTAACTGTACAAAAATGTAATTCATGTAAATTGAAAACTTATAGTGTGATGAATATGGGGTATTCATCAATCAACGAAGTGGGTTCCGTTTACATCAGCTTTGGACAATATTCAATTTGTTTCACTGTGTAACAGCTTGATGTCAGGGAAAAGCCTGAGTGAGTGAGTGAGTTGGGTTTTATGCCACTTTAGCAATGTTCCAGCAATATCACGGCGTGGGACACCAGGAATGGGCTTCTCACATTGTACCGAACCTTGGAATCGAACCTAGGGCTTCCGATTGACAAGCGAATGCTTTAACCACTAGGCTACCCCACTGCCCCTGAAGAGATGCAGGTCTTAGATGTTAACCACTTAACTGAACCCAACAAACCTCGAAACACAATCCTGGGAAACCAGGATTTGAACCCAGAATGGAAGGTTGATCAAGTAATGAAAGAAGTGAACACAGGTAGTGATTTTCCTCATCTGAATGGAGGTGAATGTTTGGGGTTAAGGCAATAGGATGAAAATCTGAAAATTAATTTCTTGTGGCCTAACAGATATTAATGCTTACAAAATTAACTTGGAGGACAGCTGCAAAAGCCCTGTTATTAGTATTTAAATACAATAATTTGGGGTATGCATGCATAAAGATAAATAGTCAATTTTAATACTTATGGCGATAGTTACAGTGCCCAAGGAACTGCAAACCCCACCTCTTTAACGAAAACCAAACAAAATGATCTGCTAACTGGATACACCATCATAACGGAACAGCAACACATTCGAAACAACGATAACATTTCATGTCATATGTTTATACAACACTTCAGGACGGCAAACATGGTCAATTCACAAATTATGTGAAAAATAACTGACATTTACAATTTGCTCCACCTACTGTGCACACTGACACAAGCTTCGTACATTCCAAGTTACACTGTGAATCCAAGTATGTGTGTCACTAGAGGAAGCCTGATACTGTATACTTGCATTACATAAAGTCCCAACATCACATCCTAAATACATTCAACATTTAATGATGACATAGTTTGAATTATCTACCAAGATACTGTCTCAGTCCAACTTATGAATCCTGACATGAAATTGCATCATTTTTTATCAAATCACAGAGCTGATTCTTCGTCATAAATAACATCTTACATTGTATACTGTACCTGGTGACTATATCAGTTGAAATGTAAGCTTCAAGTTCTAGATTTGTACAAGGAGTACTTGTATTACATCAAATGACCAGCTTGTATTTCAGTTTTGTCAAGGCTTGTTAGCTTGATGTGAGAAAAATCCTTCAGTGATACATGTCTAATCATAGGTTCCTATCAAGCTAAAGGGATGCAACTCTGCACAGCAAATTGCAGCTACTGGACAATATCAGCTCCCTGATAATATCTGAGGTTTGAACATTATGAGGGACAATCCAGAATTGTTTGCTGGTTCAAAATAAGAAGAGACAGGAGATTGCTACAGCAGTTTATCAAAATACACTCTCTTTGGATGAATTTGGGATTATTTACAAAAAACCAAAAACAACCACAACAATTACAGGGACTTCTGTAGAATTATGGCATCAGTCCCGAAGAACATCTTCATGCCTGATATTGATGTATGAAAGTGAGTCTCGCTGGTAAATATGAACATAATAAAACCTGACAGATGCTAATGAACGTAAAATGGTTCTTGTAGTCAAACACCACAAGTCCTATCACAAAGTCTTTCTCATTCAGTATCTCAGATGCACTAAAATGAAATTATGTACAATCAGTTTTCATGCCACAGTTGATGAATGCACTCAGAAGATGCTGTCAATCATGACAAAGATGTGAGCCCCCACTGCTGTCTGTTGTCCAATGAAATGATTCCAAATGTGCATGCTGCCCAATCAGGTGTGACTATTACAAAAGATGCAGAGCTTCTTCATCTGTGACTAAAGATGGAGGTTTGTCTTTCAGCTGCTGCCCTCCGATGATGAACCGTCTGATGTCTGAAAGTTACACAAAACATTTGCTTGAATTGATAGAAAAATATAGACATGTTAATAAGTGAAGTTGCTCCTTAAACCTTTTTCCAAAAAAATATGTGCTTGATAAACTCAAAAATAAAGACTTTTAGGGGTGATTATTATGGCTATTTCTACTTTGCAATTGTATGTTAAGACACTGTTTGGCTTCATAATTCTATTAATCAATGTATCATAAAGGAATAAAATGCTGCTGACAATGTGATAGTCAGTCACTTCCCTTTCTGTTGGTGCTAAAGTAAAGGGAAGTAACTCTAATTTGAACTTGTCCATGTATTTAATAACAAAGCTTCATCACAGTTTTGTGAGCAATGATTCCTGCCATCCAAGAATGACGACACACACCCTTGACAATAAAGCTTCATGACAATATTGTGAGCAATGATTCCTGTTATCATGGAATGACGACACACACCCTTGACAACAAAGCTCCATCACAATATTGTGAGCAATGATTCACACCAAGGAATGACGACACACCCCTTTGACAACAAAGCTTTATCACAATATTGTGAGCAATGATTCCTGTTATCAAGGAATGACGACACACACCCTTGACAACAAAGCTCCATCACAATATATTGAGCAATGATTCCTGTTATCAAGGAATGACGACACACACCCTTGACAACAAAGCTTCATCACAATATTGTGAGCAATGATTCCTGTTATCAAGGGAGGACGACACACACCCTTGACAACAAAGCTCCATCACAATATTGTGAGCAATGATTCCTGTTATCAAGGAATGACGACACACACCCTTGACAACAAAGCTCCATCACAATATTGTGAGCAATGATTCACACCAAGGAATGACGACACACACCCTTGACAACAAAGCTTCATCACAATATATTGAGCAATGATTCCTGTTATCAAGGAATGACAACACACACCCTTGACAACAAAGCTTCATGACAATATTGTGAGCAATGATTCCTGTTATCAAGGAATGACGACACACACCACACACCCTTGACAACAAAGCTCCATCACAATATTGTGAGCAATGATTCACACCAAGGAATGACGACACACACCCTTGACAACAAAGCTTCATCACAATATATTGAGCAATGATTCCTGTTATCAAGGAATGACGACACACACCCTTGACAACAAAGCTTCATGACAATATTGTGAGCAATGATTCCTGTTATCAAGGAATGACGACACACACCCTTGACAACAAAGCTCCATCACAATATTGTGAGCAATGATTCACACCAAGGAATGACGACACACACCCTTGACAACAAAGTTTCATCACAATATATTGAGCAATGATTCCTGTTATCAAGGAATGACGACACACACCCTTGACAACAAAGCTCCATCACAATATTGTGAGCAATGATTCCTGTTATCAAGGAATGACGACACACACCCTTGACAACAAAGCTCAATCACAATATTGCAAGCAATGATTCCTGTTATCATGGAATGACGACACAATCCCTTGACAACCAGCTCCATCACAATATTGTGAGCAATGTTTCCTCTTATCAAGGAATGACGATGCTCCCTTGACAACAAAGCTCCATCACAATTTTGTGAGCAATGATTCCTGTCACCAAGGAATGATGACACAATCCCTTGACAACAAAGCTCCATCACAATATTGTGAGCAATGATTCCTGTCATCAAGGAATGACAACACAATCCCTTGACAACAAAGCTTCATGACAATATTGTGAGCAATGATTCCTGTTATCAAGGAATGACAATGCTCCCTTGACAACAAAGCTCCATCACAATATTGTGAGCAATGATTCCTGTTATCAAGGAATGACGATGCTCCCTTGACAACAAAGCTCCATCACAATATTGTGAGCAATGATTCCTGTTATCAAGGAATGACGATGCTCCCTTGACAACAAAGCTCCATCACAATATTGTGAGCAATGATTCACGCCATCAAGGACACACAATCAACCAAGACACCAAGTCCAACTACCTGGTCTATTCTGTCTCCTCTTACAATAAGCATCAGCAGCACAGGACTAATTCACACCCTATTTCCTACATCGGCCTTACCAATATCATGACTGGAGAGAAACCAGGCTTAAATTTAAGAAAAGTAATAATACACAGAAGGCGAAACATTGATACATTTGTGAATAGTGACACCTCTACAATACACCACTCACCAGAAGCTAAAGAATACCAGATTTTTCTAAAGGCTAAACTAACCATAGTCACAGGAAAAGGTTTGGTATTCCTTAACTAATTTTGAGTAGCATATAACATAAGCATCAACATGATCCAATCAGTGTTTCATTATTACCTTTGATTTTGATGACAATTTAAAGGTCCCGATATCTTTTAATTTGCTGAGAGATGCTGCAAATCCTATTGGCAGATTAGGCCTATTTGGTGAGCCTTTGCTGGGTGACGATGTTGGACTGGTTTTGGAATCGGAGGAATTCACATTGGAGGCAAACTCACTGAATACATTTCTATCAACACCCTGTTTAGGAGGTGAGGAAGTTGGAGACCTTTTAGGAGAAGAATTTTCAGGCGAACTCTTACCCGAACTGCTCTTTGTGTGTGAAAGTTTGGTTGGGCTGTGCTTTTGTAAAACTGGGAGTTCACTTGGTGTACTGAACACTGGGGACTTGCAGGACTTTTTAACTGGATCACTGGATGGCGATTTAAAATCCCCTGAATCGTCTTTTTGTTGCTCACTAAGCACAGGTAATTCCTTTGAGTCTGATTCTGAGCATGTCTTGCTGTCCGACTCTGTCCCATTCACCGACCTGTTATGTACTGTATGGTGGGAAATCATTTGGTTAGCTCCTGTTTGACATCCCTCAGCAGGGAATCTATCAGGGGAAGCAGATCTTTCTTTATAGTCTATGGGGGATATTCTTTCCAACACTGGAGGACCACTACAGTCCAGTTCTGGAGGGTCATCAGATTTGGGTTCCTCAACAACTTCCTCCACCATTTCTGAACTGTCTCTTGATTTAGAATCACTAACAGTTGGGCCTATGTTCACAGTATCACAATTTCCAGTTTCGTCAGCACTAACACTGTCATCAATAATCTGAACACTAATTTCCTGATCCTTACTCTCAGGGTCTTCATCACAGTCAGTATCCATTGGAATTATTTCATCACTTGTCTTTGCATCTTGAGCAGCGGGTTGCCCCACTGTTTCCAACATAGTGGTTGGATGTGTTTTGGTCTCAGTCACTGTGTTACAGGAACCTACGTCCATCACATCTGTTTCCATGGAATTTATTGGTTCCTTGGAAACACTGACACCTACTGCAGGTGCATTGTCTGCAGAACATTCAGTTCTTGTTTCAACATAATCTCCGTCAGCAACTACCAGCACTACCTCCTCAACAACCTCCTCAACAACTTCTTCTGATCCCTCTCCTACAACCTGTATGTCCTCACTCCGGAATTCTTCAGACTCACCACACACAGCATCACCACTCTCAACACACTCTTCCTCAACCTCCATAGACACCACCTCAACTGGTTCACTAACATTTTCTGCGACTGGTGTTTCCCCGTCACATTCAATTGTTTCCACAACATCAGTTTCAACATATTCCACTTCAATCTGATTTGTTTCAACTTTTGGAACAAAGGGTTTGTCCAATTTATCTTCAACAACTTCTGGTGTTATGGTGTCAGCAATTGTCTCTCTTGCAATCTGAACTTCCACATCTGTTTCCTCAGTTTCACTTTCAGCCGCAGATAATGTTTTTGTATCAACTTCATTAACACTAGACTTTCTGAGTTTATCTTCTGAGGCTTCAGTTTCAACATTGTCTTTCCTTGTGTTTGTTATATTGCTTGACTGATCTGCTCCACCTTTCAGTCCATCAGCTTCAGCTACTTCCGTGCGAACACCTTCGGCTACTTCTGTGTATACACCTTCGGCTACTGTGTGAACAGCTTTGGCTACTTCTGTGTGAACAGCTTCGGCTACTTCTGTGTGAACAGCTTCGGCTACTTCCGTGTGAACAGCTTTGGCTACTTCTGTGTGAGCAGCTTCGGCTACTTCTGAGTGAACAGCTTCAGCTAATTCTGTGTGAACAGCTTCAGCTACTTCTGTGTGAACAGCTTCAGTTACATCCGTGTGAACAGCTTTGGCCACTTCCGTGTGAACAGCTTCAGTTACATCCGTGTGAACAGCTTCAGCTACTTCTGTGTGAACAGCTTCAGCTACTTCCGTGTCAACAGCTTCAGCTACTTCCGTGTGAACAGCTTCAGCTACTTCTGTGTGAACAGCTTCAGCTACTTTTATGTGAACAGCTTCAGTTACATCCGTGTGAACAGCTTCGGCTACTTCCATGTGAACAGCTTCAGCTACTTCTGTGTGGACAGCTTCAGCTACTTCTGTGTGAACAGCTTCGGCTACTTCCGTGTGAACAGCTTCAGCTACTTCTGTGTGAACAGCTTCGGCTACTTCCGTGTGAACAGCTTCGGCTACTTCTGTATGAACAGCTTCAGTCTTACATGCATTTTCTTCACTGATTTTCAACTGATGAGTTTCAGATACATTTACCTCATTTGTTTCAGCACCAGTTACAACCCCCACATTTGCATCTGCTATTTCATTTCCTTTTTCAGTTTCCCCTTCAGTTACATCCATGTCCACTTCAGCCTGATCCATTTCAACTTTAGCAACATCAGCCTCTTGTCGTTCAACAGCATTCACATCATCTTGTTCCATTTCAACTTCAGTCACCTCACTCTGACTAACTGCAACTTCCTCCTGCTCAACCTTATGAATTTTAACTTGAGCTACTTCAACCACACTCATTTCAACATCACCTTCAACACTTGTTTCTGTTGCCACTTTCTCTTCCAAATTCCTTTCACCCCTCTTCTCAGTTTCAGTCCCTGTAACTTGTTCACTTTGAGGCACTTTTGGTTCCTTGGATGATCCAACAACAGTTGTTTGCACTTGTACAGGATGTTTCTCTACCTTGGCTTCAGTCGCTACTACAACATCTTGGTTTGGAACTGTTTGGCAATCCTCTACACTTTGGCCTTCCTTGAGTAAAGCTGTCTTGACATTAGAGTCTGTGGATTTGATATCATTTGATGGAGTTGTCTGTTGTGATTCCAAGGACTTGCTGGCACTCAATAAAGTTGACTTGCTATATGAATCTGAGGACTTGCTATCTCTTGATGAAGGAGACCGGTTACGTGAGTCCGAGGACCTCCCATCTCTTGATGAAGATGATCTGCTATGTGAGTCAGAGGACCTCCCATCTCTTGATGAAGATGATCTGCTATGTGAGTGCGAGGACCTCCCATCTCTTGATGAGGAGGATCTACTATGTGAGTCCGAGGATCTCCCATCTCTAGATGAAGATGATCTGCTATGTGAGTCCGAGGACCTCCTATCTCTTGAAGAGCTTGACTTGCTATGTGAATCAGAGGATTTTCTATCTCTTGATGAGCTTGACTTGTAATGCGAGTCAGAGGATTTGCTATCTCTTGATGAAGATGACTTTGCATCCGAGTCAGAGGACTTGCTATCTCTTGATGAAGATGACTTGTGATGTGAATGAGAGGACTTGCTATCTCTTGATGAAGAGGACCTGCTATGTGAGCCAGACGACCTCCTATCGCTTGATGAGCTTGACTTGGCATGTGAATCGGAGGACCTCCTGTCTCTTGATGAGCTTGACTTGTAGTGTGAGTCGTGGGACCTCCTGTCACAAGAAGAACTTGTCCTAGAGTGTGAATCAGAGGACCTCCTGTCACTTGATGAAGATGTTTTAGAATGTGTGTTGGAGGACTTTCTTTCACTTGATGAAGGTGTCTTAATATCAGAGTCGGAGGACTTCCTATCACCTGATGGAGACATTTTAACATCTGAGTCAGACGACTTCCTGTCACTTGATGAAGGTGTCTTAACATCAGATTCGGAGGACTTTCTTTCACTTGATGAAGGTGTCTTAATATCAGAGTCGGTGGACTTCCTATCACCTGATGGAGACATTTTAACATCTGAGTCAGACGACTTCCTGTCACTTGATGAAGGTGTCTTAACATCAGAGTCAGAGGACTTTCTTTCACTTGATGAAGGTGTCTTAACATCAGAGTCAGACGACTTCCTGTCACTTGATGAAGGTGTCTTAACATCAGATTCGGAAGACTTTCTTTCACTTGATGAAGGTGTCTTAACCTCGAAATTACATGACTTGGAATCACTTGATGGAGACATTTTAGCATCAGAGTCAGATGGCCTGCTATCTTTTGATGAATCTGTTTTGGCATGTAAGTTAGAAGACTCATCAGTTGTTGATGCAGCTGTCTTTACATTTGAGCCAGAGCTCTTGTTATCAAGTTGAATTGATGATGTAGCCTTCACCTGTGTGTCAACATAGGTTTGCAGACTTTCTGTTTGACCCATCTTTACCACTCCAGTTGTATTAAGTTCCTGTCTTTCAGAGTTCAGTTCATCTGACAGTCTTCTCTCTGCAGATTCTGGCTTGTCCCTTGCTGCATCCTTGGCCATACAGACTTCATCTGTTTGAACTTCAGACATTTCTAGATAGTTTCCCACTTTGACATCTTCAACATCTAATTTTACACCATTTTCAACTTCAGTATATTTTTGTTCTGATTTTACTTGCTCTTCTACTTCAGCATCTTCCTGTTCCATTGGTTCCTCTTCAGCCAAATGAGATTCATCAACTTTTGACTCACTGTCCTTATTACTTTCAGCTTCAGCCACATCTGGCTGATCAGCATGTTTCTGGTTCATATGCACATCAGCATCTCTAAGATCTGATTCAACTTCATCTCCAACTTTATCATCTTGCTGTTCTGGCTGCACCTCAAGTTCAACTTCAGCAACCTGCTGCTGTAATTCAATGTCATGTTCAACTCCAGGAACCTGTTGTTTTGATTCAACATCAACTTCAACTTCAGCAACTTGATTCTGTAATTCAACCTGATGCTCAACTTCTGCGTCTTGCTGCTTTGGCTCAACTACAAGTTCAACTTCAGCATCTTGCTTCCCAGACTTAACCTCATGTTCAACTTCAGCATCTTGCTGCTCTAGCTCAACTACAAGTTCAACTTCAGCATCTTGCTTCCCAGACTTAACCTCATGTTCAACTTCAGCATCTTGCTGCTCTAGCTCAACTACAAGTTCAACTTCAGCATCTTGCTTCCCAGACTTAACCTCATGTTCAACTTCAGCATCTTGCTGCTCTAGCTCAACTACAAGTTCAACTCCAGCATCTTGCTTCCCAGGCTCAACCTCATGTTCAACTTCAGCATCTTGCTGCTCTAGCTCAACTACAAGTTCAACTTCAGCATCTTGCTTCCCAGGCTCAACCTCATGGTCAACTTCAGCATCTTGCTGCTCTAGCTCAACTACAAGTTCAACTTCAGCATCTTGCTTCCCAGACTTAACCTCATGGTCAACTTCAGCACCTTGCTTCTCTGGCTTCATCTCATGCTCAACTTCAACTTGATTTTTTAATTCAACCTCAGCTTCTTGCATCTCGGGCTCATCTTGAATTTCAGCAGCATCCTGCCCTAGCTCAACCACACACTCAACTTCAGCATCAGCATCTTGTTGCTGTGATTCAACTTCATGTTCAACATCTTGCTGCTCTGGCGGCTTAACCTCTGCCTCTTCCAGGACAACTTCACATTCCTGCTGCTGAATTTCAGCAGTATCAGGACCTACATCCTCTGTCTGACATACTTTACCAAGCCCTTGACCTAACTGAGATGATTCTTCCTTCGTCTGGTCCTCCTTTTCACCCTCCGTCTCATCAATCAATATTTCTTCCTTTTCCTCCTTAACCTCCTCAACAGGAACAACTTTTCCATCAACTTCTGCAAATTGAACTGTCTGGGTGCCACTACATGCAGTTTCCTCTAACTGGATAACTTCATCTTCTTCTTCAGACTGCATCTCCTCTTCTTTTTCCTCCTTTTCTTCTTCTTTTCCCTCTTCCTCTTCTTTTTGCTCTTCTCTCTTTTGCTCCTCCTCTTCTTTTTCTGCCTGTTTTTCTGCTTGTTCATCTTGTACTGTTTCAGGTTCTTCTTCTAAAGTTTCTACACCTTCTTTTTCTAAATTCTTATCTCCAGAAGCAGCCTCTCCAACACCCTCTCCTGGTTGACCATGTTCCTCTGTAGCAGCTGTATCCTTTCTGGAGACATCATCAACAGCAGGTGCCACAGTCCCCATGTCCACCATCTCGACATCATCGCTAACTGCCTCCTCAAAGTCTTCCACGTTGGCCTCTGACACCAAGTCCAACACTGGCTCTTGCATATCACACTGATCACTGTCCATCTCTGCTGGATCCTTCTCCTTGTTCCTTTGATAGACCTTCGTAAATTTGACTTTCTTTTCTGTATCAATATCATCTTTCTTTTGTACAGCAAAACACACAAGAGAAGATGAGGGTCTCCCTCGCCTCCTTGTCTCATTCACTTCAGGAATTTCTGCAACGATGTCAACGATGTCATCACGTACTGGAGTTGACACCCTACCTCTTCGAGTTGTTCTAACAGTGTGGGGAGATCGCTTTGTTCTCCGTACAACCTTAGCACATGTTGACTCATCACTTGTCTCCTTTTCCTTTGGAAAGAGTTTCTTCTTCTTTTCCTTGGTGTATGTATACAAACAGGTACTAGGTTTTGGGGTACTGGTCAAATCAGTGCCACTTGAAACGGTTTCAATTTCAGGATCAGAAAAGATATCAGGTGGAGCATCTTCAGAATGATCAATAACAGCGCAATCACTCTGTTCAATCTTTGTAAGTTTTGGAGGTGATGGTTCCCGATTCTCTGGGGGACCATCCTCGACGAAAAAGTCAGACTCATAACTTCGCTTTCTCTCTGGTTCTTGTTTACTGTATGTCTTGACAACAGGTGCAGACTGCAAAGCACTTTTTGACACTATCATTCCATTGATGACAGTTTTCTCAGATCCAATTTCTTCATCTTTGGAAACCACCGTTTCCTCGACTTTCTTATGCATCCTTGGTACTCGACGATGAATGCCATCCTTATACAAGCAGGTAGACCGTGCTGGGCTTGGAGTCTGTGCTTCTTGTGGCAAGGGAACATATGGAGATTCTGTTGTGAGGTTCTGTGACCAAGACACAGACTTCCTTTTCTTTTTGGGAACAGGACATTCAGAATCTTCATCTTCTTCCTTTACTGCATCTTCTTCCTCATCTACCTTTTTGCGAAACACGGTTTTCTTTGGTGTCTTCATGATTGTCTTTGGAGTTTCAACTGTTTTGTGGGGAGGTTCTGATACCTGATCACTATCTGGAGTTTCATCAATCTTCTCTTCCATTTCCGTTTTCTCAGGGGTTTCTGCAACAGGACTGGTCTTCAGAACTGTGATCTTATCAGAGGAATGTTCCAGGACTTTCACATCTTTCGTGGGCACCACACCCTGAGCTGGCGATGCCTTCTGCTCTTCTTTGTTGTTTTCAATATAGGACTTAGCATTTGGCGAGCTGGATGACGTCCTGATCCCACCAGTGCTGAGGTGTATCACTGTACCAGCCTTGTTCTTCTCCCCGGAAGGAACAACTATCACTTTGGCCTTCTGAGACTGCAACCTTTTAAAGTCATCCAAAGAGATGTGCACAACTTTGGGTGAAATGTTTGCAGGAGGCGTTTTCCCCTGACTGTATTTATTATGACTGGTATGCTTAGCAGTTTTCTGAATCAGTTCTGTATACACACGGGACACATCATGTCTCCTCACAACGGATATGGAATCAGTCACAGGTTCCGCTTTAGGCTCAGAAAGTTTATTTTTGGCCTTCTGAGCTTCTCTCTCCTGGATTCGTTTATGCATAGGGAGAGCTGCAAGTTCAGGATCTTCTGCAGGAGCTGATGTCGGCTTCTGCTGTTGTCCATTGTACCGGGGAAGTAATGTTCACTGTCTTAGCCAGAAGCTGCATCTTATTGCGATTGTTCTGGATAATGATGCCCTTAACTGGATCCTCAATGGATACTGGACGCTCAGGTGCTTTGGGTATGTTGATAGTGTTGGTCTGAACCATTAGTGACCGTTGTGGGGTGTTGCCCTTTCGTAGGAACTCTTCAGCTGCCTCTTTCCGCTTGGCTGCTTGGAGGGCTTGGAGGAAACGGGCCTGTCCCTCTGCAGTTCGCATGTCACCACCCCGTGCCTTCAGAGCAGGGTATACGATTGTGTAGTTGGATTTGGAGTTGTCACTTTCAACCTCTTCATCCTGTAATGAGATATGGAAGAATTTCAGCTATAATAACAAAAAAGGTGAGGTTTGAGTTAATATTTTTTTTTAATGCTGCTGCCAACAGTGTTTCAGTTATATCATGACATGTCAGTTAAATATGGGAGTGAGCGAGTGATTTTAGTTTTACGCCGCACTCAGCAATATTCCAGCCATATGGTGGCGGTCTGTAAATAATCGAGTCTGGACATGACAATCCAGAGATCAACAGCATGAGCATCGATCTGCGCAATTGGGAACTGATGACATGTGTCAACCAAGTCAGCGAGCCTGACCACCCGATCCCGTTAGTCACCTCTTTACGACAAGCATGGGTTACTGAAGACCAATATTCTAACCCAGACCTTCACGGGTCAGTTAAATATGGGAAGTGAACCTGAAGTAATGAAAGTCTTACCACTTTGGTGAAACCAGTAACCATTTGACATTTAATCACCTCTCATTTGACACCACACTCGCAATATTTCAGCTATATGGTGTCAGCCTACTATAGTAGGTCCAAACCAGACAATCAAGCAACCAATATTGTGAGCAATGATCCCCATCTTTGGTGTATGATAAGACACGACCAATACAGGCCGCTAAAGCCACATTACAACACAGAGCCCATGAAGGTTCCACATTCATATACAATCCTAAGGAGTTGACATCATCCGGTTGTATTTGTCCTACAAAACCCAATAAGTGAGTGAGTTTAGTTTTATGCCACACTCAGCAATATTCCAGCAAATAATCGAGTCTGGACCACACAATCCAGTGATCAACAGCATGAGCATCAATCTGCGCAAGTGGGAATCGATGGCATGTGTCAACCAAGTCAGCAAGCCTGACCACCTGATCCTGTTAGTCGCCTCTTATGACAAGCATGGGTTACCTAAGGATCATTCTAACCCGTGCCTTTACAAAACCCAAAGCATCCATTAAGATTCCTCTGCCTGGGTTATGCTACTCACCTGGTCAACCATCATGGCATGGATGTTTTCCATGGTGTGGCTGGCAGCCTGTCTGCGTGGGCGGTTCTTGGTGTTGGGGGAGACGTCCACTTCAGGCACAAAGTCTTCGTCTTCCTCGTAGCGATGGACATGTTTGGGCGCCAACTTCTTTACCCGGATGTTTACAATCTTCTGCAGAGCTCGTGCCATATATGTGAAATCTGCGAGTGAAGAGATCAGTCAATAAAACATATGAATTCTGTATCCTGAGTGCATGAAAAAGCTGATGGTTTTAATAACTGAGTTTATAACATTCCTTTATATGAAGGCAGTGTGTAAATTATCGAGTGTGGTCAGACAATATAGTCATTGATATTACAAGTATTGATAGATGCAATTTGGACGTGATGGACATGCCTCAATTAAGTCTGTGAGCTTGATCACCCATGGAAATCTTTGATTCAAACACATTATCAAAGGTGTTTGGGATGCCTAAATAATGCAACTTTGCACATCTGAGACGACTAGGCAACCGGTGCCTCTGAGCCTTCTTGAACTGGAAGACTAAAAATAACTCAACAGGAGGCCATTTTGCAATATTTGCTTCAGAAAGCTCTTTTGTACCTACCACTGGTTTCCCCATTGTACTTCTCACAGTTCTCGAACAGCAGCTGGAAGTCGTCTGCAAACTCATGGACTGACTTGTACACCCTGTCATCCAGTTTCTTCTCAATCATCGTCAAGTCCATTGGCGTCTGGGTGGAGCAACAATGGAATTATTATTCTTGAGGAAGAAACATGTCCTGTTACACTATTACATTCAGACTGAACATACAAAGGGGAGATAATTCATGATGTCTTCCATATAATATTATCTAGCATGTGCCTCCAAATATCTTATACATCTCACACATAAATGTTACTGATTAACCTGTAGCCTGCCATAAGGGGCTTTAAGGAGATAAAAGACCTTACCTTGATAACACGGAAGTAATCAGGAGCAAACTCCTCTTTCACAGGTTCCCAGAATGGCCAGGAGTCGTCATGCGCCTTCACAGTGTACAGTACTGCAGCAGTAACAAGTCATGTTAGTTGTATACTGCACTCATTCTCATTGGATATTACTTGTACAAAACAGATATACCATCAGGTTTATCTGACAGCAAAACAATAATTCTAAATAATACCCTTGTTAGATGCATATTCAGGTGGTGGGGTAGCCTGTGGTTAAAGTGTTAACTCTTCATGCTGAAGACCTGGGTTCGATTTCCTACATGGGTACAAATGTGTGAAGCCCACCATATTGCTGGAATATTGCTTAAGAAGCGGCTTAAAACCACACTCACTCTCTAGATACATATTCAAGCGTCAATATAGAAAATTCTTTTACGGAGGAAACCCAACCAAATCTGGTTACAAATCTGGTCTCTGTTTAAAAGAAAATGTCACTTACTTTTTCTCATTCCGCTGAACATTTCTTCATGCTCTGAGTCAATCCTGCAAAAAGAAACATGCCCTGTAAATGTGTTCAACATAAGCTAAATTGAGCAACAAAAACATACCATTGAAATTGATGTGAAAAGGCTATGGAGAGACAGCAAGCGCTCTACACAATCAATTTTCTACAAGTTCACTAAAACAAATCTGAAGAACTACTCATACCAAAGCCAGGAAAGGGAAACAGAAAGCAGGAAAATAATAGGATTTCCAAAATGGCTTCCGTCCCAGTGCAACAGTTCAGTTTGCTTCTTTGCTTCACCTCTTCTTGGATTCCAATTTTAAAACAGCATTTGGCCACCTGAGTGAAGTGATTTTCACAAACAAAATCAATTTTAAGACATCTAATCAGAAGTTCCAAATTGTACACAAGGAATGGTCAGCTCACTTGTCATAATCCTCGTCATCATCCCGGTGCCCATTTGTGGAGTCCAGGTTCTGCAGCTCAGGGGGCAGCTCCAAGCCTTCTGCTAGGAGACGATCCCGCTCCGCATACAGGCGTGCTTTCTCCTCCCGCAACGAAGCACGCTCCGCTCTTCCTGGCAACACAGCAAATGCACCTTATTACAACCCAACATGACAAACTTATATATATAAAGTACATTTAAGAAAATATTATTGCATTCAAGTTAATCTAAGTATTTGATTTTCAGTATTTCAAGAATTTTTCACAAGAGTGAATCCTAATTCAGAAAGCAATATTCATGCTGTATCACAGCAGCCTATATATCACAGCCAGAGTCTCCAGCAGGTAACCATTGACCAAGAAAGCATGTACAACTATCCACATCACTGGGTCTGTCAAGTTGCCAAGTTTTATCATCGGATCCATTTAGTTGACTTTTATGACAAGCTAAGTTCAATAGGAACTGCCATCATCATAAATCAAATGGAAGCTTTAAGCAAGCTGAAATGGTTCTCTCTAAGTCAGTGTATTTCTCCCTTACTTTCTCCAGCCTTCTCTCGCTCTTCTCTCATCCTCTCTCTCTGCTTCTCTCGTTCCTCACGCTGACGCTTCTGGATCTCCAGCTTCTCCAGCTCTAGCATCTTCCTTCGCTCCTCTTCCTCCGCGTGACGCCACCTTCTCCTCAGCCGCCAGCATCTGGGCCAGCAGCTTCTCCTGCAACACAGTCAAGCATTAGCATGTTGGACAGCATAAGCAATCCATGAGTCAGCAGACTGACTGACTGACTGAGTTTGGTTTTACGGCAATATTCCAGCAACATTACGGCGGGGGACACCAGAAATGGGCTTCACACATTGTACCCATGTGGGGATTCGAACCCGGGTCTTCGGCGTGACGAGCCAACGCTTTAACCACTAGGATACCCCACCGCCCGACATGTTGGAAGCATGAGTGTTTATGATCCATAGAATCTCAGACAATAGTCTTTGGATCAAATTTATCAACAAGCTTAAACTTTAACAACTTGTGTTGATGTATCTGATATCAAAAGACACATAGGCGAGATTTTCTTCCTTTGGATTATTATCCCCTGCCACGAAGTAGGAGGGCGATATAGGTTTGAGCTCCGTCTGTCCGTCCGCCCAAGATGATGGGGACAGATTTTCTATAAAAAAAACTGTGATAGCTAGGGAAGCCAAATTTGGTATGTGTATTCAAGACACGAATGCTTTGATGGAGTTCGAAAACAGAAACCATGATACAATTTATAACAGAGTTATGGCCCTTGTCATGTGTTTCTTGACTTAGTGCACGGTATCCCCAATGGGGACAGGTGAGGTGAGGTGAAATTGGGTTTTACGTCGTGCTTGAGAATATTTCGCTCATATGACGACGTGTATGCATGTGTATGTGTATGTGCGGCTGCTTGTACTAGCCCAGACTTAAGCTGGTTTTATAGTGCTAGCACACTGAGGTACCATGCCGCAGTGAAGAATGAATACCCCACTCAGACACCTATACTGACTCCGAGCCGACCAGTCCTTGTTGTAGCCATTAATGCCGAGCCCCAGGCAGGGACCAACAAGTACCACATTTTAACATCTTTTTGGTATGACGCGGTTGGGGATCGAACCCGCGACCTTCCGCTCTCCGGGTGGACGCTCTAACCACTACACCACGGAGGCGGTCCCCAATGGGGACAGATTTTCTCAGTAACCATTATAGATAGTGAAACCAAATGTGGTATGTATTTTCAGGACATGAATGTCGTGGTGGGGTTCAAAAACAGGAACCAAATAGTAACAGAAAACTGTGGCAGGGATATTGATGACCATGTCTTCTTGATTTTCATGAAATCCTCCAAGCCTTGTGTCAGTAACCATCAGAACCGTCAATACCCAATTCCAGGTTTCTGTTAAGCCACTGCTCTATTAGGGAACATTCTGATAGTTACAATACATGACTCATCTCCCTGCCTAAACACATGTGAAACGGTCCATGTTACATCAGTGACTCTGTAGCTCACCTCCTCCTCCCTCTGCTTCTGTTTCTCCTCTAGTCTACATGATGTCCGTCTCGGGGCATTCTCCAAGGCTCGTCGTTTCATGTCACGCTCCTGCAAAGGGAAAGCACTGATAGTTATTTTTCAAAAGGTTTTGAACATAATCTATCAGTTTTGGTTTCATTCATCCCCATTCCATAATGAAGTGAAATGTCTGCAGTATTTACTGTCAAACCAGTGGTCTATAAGATGAGCATCAATCATGTGAAGAAGCAAAACAGCTATGGGTCTAACGAACAAACTTTAATGGTAAAAACACTGTTAACTTCTTGATGCCACAGAATCATATATGGTCGCACCCCTCCCCACCCTTTAGCAACAAATATGGTACAAAGACACACAAGATCTGTCAGTCAAGATGAAAATCACAGCAAGCACAAAATCAAAATGATCTCAACGTTAACACAGTTCATACAGTGCTACATATTGCAAAGTCCATTCTAGTCCATTATTAAGAAAATCTGACTACTTTTAGTAGTGCTGGAGCGATTAATCGTGAGATCGGTTAATCGTCCGATCTAAGTCAAAATAAACGATTGTCGATTACAAATATACTGCAGATCGATAATCAGAAATAATCATTATTTGGATGCACATACATTAAAACGTTTTATTCTACCTTGTCATGTTTTCTTATACTGAACACTCTGGTTGTCATTGCTTGTTTACCACTTAAACGGAAGCTGTGTACTACACAAGTGCACATGCCTCCCTTGTCCGCCAATGGCAATGCTAGATATATTTAGATTGGGGTCTCCTATTTCGTCATTGAAATACTACGAGTTGTAAAGTGGTTTATAGAAATTATTTAATATTCATGAGCAAACTGTGCTAAACTCATTCGTCCAATCATGCAACTAAACATCACAATATGACCCAGGTATTACAGGTTAGCTACTTTCTAATTGGCTGAAAGAGGGAATTCCTTGAGTTGCATTTGCATACAAACACGTGACTTACGCAAGGCGGGTAAAATAGAGCTAATTTCAGTTTCATGAATTCTCTTAAACTATCCATTCTCTCAATACAGTGGTTAATTATAATACTTCCCAGAATAAATTTTGTGTTTCAACCTTAAGGAAATGTCTTTGTTCACCCTTTAACATAAACAAAACGGTTTTTTTCAAAATGGCATGCCATGAAAATAAATCTACCAGTGAGGTCACATGACTAGTAGCATGATCTTGTAAGGTAGGATGTCAACTAAGTAGACGAAACATCCATGGCATCTTTGGAGTAAAGATTCAGGATTTTGTGCATTTGATTATGAGGCAGATATTGCATTAAAGATCCCTGAGTTAAAATTAATCTCTTGTCGTTTTTTTATACTGTTGCCTACACATGGAAACTTGATTCGTAGCATATCGATGTCAGAACGATAGCAGGGATCGCCTTGTTGTCATTCGAGATGCTTCTCATGGATTTTCTCGCATTTTTCGCGCTATAAACGGGAATTGTAATGGCCGATCAAAAACATATAACAATCGGAAATGTAAGACGATAGGATACTTGATGATCCAAAGATGCTGCAAATGTAAGTAACTTGCTAGCATTAACAATTGACATGTGCTGACAACATCCTGGAAGTTAGTTTGCTAACGTAGGTATATGACTATGAAATGACCGTCCAAACGATTATAATCGATCGATTATTGATCTGACAAAATGTAACGATAACCAGCTTGTACATTTGTAGGATAGCTATGGGATTACAGGGATCAAGAACAACATACTTCATGTGTCAATCTATTACAATTCCACTCAATCCTAAGACAATGAGTTGTAACTATTCCAGTGGCAATAATCCAGTCACAGGAAATGGCTTCATTTAACATTCTTCCAACAATCTACCCGATCACTATAGTTAGCATATTAACGTATCAGAGGCTTAAGTGACTGAGTATTTGTTTTACAAATGTCAGATTATGTATGGCATAACTGAATTGATTTATAAACTCATGTATACTTCTTGATATACACATGTTCGAAATACAATTTTTAAAAAAACAAAACAAGAGAACCCATTCACCTGCCAGTCATTATTAAATAACACATGACAGATTCGATACATCACTTAGGCACAAGCCAGTTCTGGGGCACATGTCTAAAGTACTAGCGTTCCTCAGGTTGCAGAGCCTTCCTGATACACTAGTGAAAGAACAGGAGCTAGCTCTCCTATAATTCAGTTGTTTGGTTGTCAGTTGTTTTTTAACACAATATTCCAGCTATATCACCTCAACTTGTAAATTGGCTCTTGACAGAAAATCCAGTGAGTCATGTCAAGAGCAATGATTGACCCCATCAGGATACGACACAGTCACAGAAACATTTGGGTCGGCCTCTTGGGTCGGCATCAGTTCATCGGGAACAATCCTAACCAGGAAACACATGTTGCATAAATTATTATAGTGTGACTGTTCATTCTTGGAGCCTAGTGAGTGAGTGAGCAAGTTTAGTTTTACGCCACTTTGAGTACTATTCCAGCAATATCACAGCAGGGGATATCAGAAATGGGCTTCAAACATTGTGAGTGAGTTAGTGAGTTGGGTTTTAAGCCGCTTTTAGCAATATCCCAGCAAAATTAAGGCGGGGGACACCATAAATGGGATTCAAACATTGTGCCCGAACCTGGGTCTTCGGTGTGACAAGCCAATGCTTTAACCACTAGGCTACCCCACCGCCCTCTTGGGGCCTATAATGTAAAAGCATCGTCTTGAAATATGTACAAAATTTTGTTAAAGTAGTCAATTTTGCTTAAAAAATCAATATACTAAATTTATGCCTTTTAACTTGTATTCCCATCAAAACTCCTCAGCAATAATTAGACCATTAATTCACCTAAAAGTTGCACAGAACAGAGTAAGAGATCTTCAAGAAAAATGTAACCTCACTAGTGAATGAGTTTGATTTAACGCTGCTTTGAACACTATTTGTGTCATATCATATGTCACCATGGTGTTGGAGGAAAGCACTAAATGATACAGGTCTCAACCATTGACCACTTGAGGGAGCATATGTCTTGTTTAATACTCTAATTGATTAAATCTTCAGAAATTACTTTACAATTTTTCTTATGTTAAAACCAATCATGCTAATTTACACTTCTTTTCAAATTTTTCACAACTTCCAGTTTATTTGAAATTCACACCAAACTTGAGACCCCTTAGTGCCCCAAGATGAACCATGTGGCATCTTCCCATTCCATCTTCATCAGTGACCAAGCATCCATCACCATTCATCATCATACTCAAACCATGCTCAAAGTCTTCACATCTTCAGGTTTATTTGAAATGCTTTCAAACCAAATTTGAGACATTCAAAGTATCCAAGAAAATCAGGATGATCTGTCTCCAAACTAACTTCAGTAGTGACCAACCATCCATCACCATTCATTCTCCAACCCTGCTCTGTAATTACACCCCGAGATCACAAGTACCCAGAACACAGCCCCACCACATAGGACCCTTGAAGACCCCCTACTAAACCACTGGACACTGGACAATTACCAGCGAGATGGTCAAGCTCTACAGGTAGTAATGGCTGCACGGTGTCATCAAAGACAGGAACAGAGGTTCCAGATGAGATGGGGAAATTCTAAAGCCTGCTATCACACAGCTAGGTATCAGCTTATTAAATGTTAATTCAATATCAAGTTGGGGGCCTTTCAGTCAAGGAGATTGAACGGTTTAATGTCAGGCTTTAGGTTGGAGGACATGAAGATTTTGATGAAGGGTTTGTTGGGTATCAAGCACATATCTTATTAGATTTATGTGACTTATTTAGAGCGTAGATACAGTAAGGAGATAGGCACTGATTACTCTTGCAGACAACCAAGTGTATCATTAGCCTGTATTTGACAAGGGTGAGAAATCCCTCTCACTATACAATAACACAGCTTCTCAAGAAGGCGTGAAGCAGCCCTGAGTCTTACACCAAGTGACCACCTACTGGTACAGTGTTCAATAAGTGTACTATACCTGAATAAGGCCAGGGTTCTTGTACAACCTAATTTGACATAATCCATACACCTGCTGACATGTTCCAAGGAACCATACTTAAGCATAATGAGAAATGGTACATTTTATACAACTGACTTATTTTGTGAAGCCAAAATGTCAAAATAGTGGTCATCTGTTTTAGGGCTGGGACGATTCACCGATGCACTGATACATCACAATACATTCTAGTATGATACAGCTATCGTATCGTCCACTGGTGTATCGATACAAAACGATACACAACTTTTTTTCAAAACAGTATTATATTAAACATGTTAAAGTACTTATGTAGAGAAAAATATGCAAGTATGATCGAGTTACTTGTATGTTTATTACAATAGTGTTTTTGTTATACACAAAAAAAAAACAAAACCTTGAAATAAATCAGTTAAATCTCCATACTGTGTCATTCTTTCAAGGTGTATGCATAGTGATACGTATCGTATCGCAGGTAAAATATCGCGAAATTCTACATCTTATCCTCCCTGACCTGGAAACATTCCACATTTATCATGCCTTGATAAATAACAGAGGATTATAAGTTAAATACACAAATTATGTTTTTGGTATGTTCGTTTCTAATGAATTGAATTCTTGAAGGCATACAGTTTGATTCACGGAATATGCGAGTGAATCCTAAGAGCCCTACTTTAAACCTCACCCACTGGACCTGCATATGTCAACTTCTGTTTGTCTGCTAATTTCACCAGACAGGGAATAAAATATCGAAACCACAGCAACACCTTGACAACCCAGTAAGAAGATTCCCTTCTGATCGACAGTTCTCTTACTTCTTTACATATGTTTTTAATCCATGGCTATTTATTCTCATAATACAACCCTTTAATGACACCAGGTATCAATATGTTAGTTTGGAATACTACAATGTCAACAGTTTTTGCTTATATCCTGGCATGTTAGCTTGAAGTGGAAGGAAAGATAAAAGTTATGCGGAGAAACACACCAACTCAGGGCCTAGATTTTCGAAGCTCTCTTAGCGCAAACAAAATTGTAAATAATGTTAATGTATGGCACTAAGAGAGCTTAAAAAATCTAGGCCCTGGTTACTCAAGGTATGTACTTCTCAGAGGCATTTTTAGAAGTTGTATATGTGAAGGAAAATGAGTGCAAGGAGTGCACTCACTGCAATAAGGAAGTTGACTATCCATAGAACTTGGTTTCCCTTCAAGGTATGCAGCTGACAAACACTGAAACTTAATTTTAATGACTTCTTTGAGTGGCATTTTAGAAGACGGGACACACAATTCCTGCTTGACAACGGTACAAGAATCTGTAACGAAACGTCACATTCATGAAATGAAAGAAGCTACTATCCATAAAGTTTTACTGATTTAGACTATTATGTTCTGAAATCAAAATCACTTCATAAACTGTCCACTCCAGACAACGGCACCAAGGTAACAACACACAATGCTGCGGAATCCCCGCTTGTCACCTGTTGTCATCCCCGCACCTGTTGGGGGGCACAAAGCTAGCACAGAGGGATCCATCATTCCACCTGATCTTGGCCAAGATCTCATAATGACCGTCACCAATACATTCATCCCCCCCATCGACGGAAATAATTTCATTCTTTAGGACACAACTTCTCGCCTTGTGAAGCACCATGTCATTGCAAGCCAGTCAAGTGTCACAATTTAATCAGAGCTTGCCATCTTGAAAACAGCCTGCTTTTATTGGGGTCAAATCAGCCGAGATTGTTGTCCAGCGTAACAGGGTAATTTTCAGATGATTGTATCGTTTAATCAACTCCCGGTCATGTAAACAAGGACTCCCTGGAGTGAGGTATAAGGGCCGGAGAGGACGGAGAGGGACGTATTGTTCATCACCATGTACTCTTTCAGGTGTCACAAATGACGCGCACACATGGTTAGGACATTTCAATCAATCTTATTTACTACAATCTTGATTTAGTTCAAGTACGCTGACTGTCAACAAATTGGTTTCACAAGCTGTAAAGTTTGCTAAGTGGAAAGTGACAGAACTAATTTTGTTTAACGTTATTTGGTTTCATGCTTGTATAGTATAAACATGTGATGTAAAATCTGTTGTGCTGATTAAGTTGAATCTATCCAAACAGGACTCAAGCAGTATCATTACAAAATGACCAACTTAACGAAACTAAAAAGAGTATGTCAATTCTATTTTGTGTTAAAAAGATATTTTTTCAGTTTTACTGCTGATGGATTACAAGTTTTATCAAATGTTTGTTAAAATGTTGCTGTTTTCACCTACCCAATTTTTCACTTAGCGACACAGAGATGACACTGGTTAAACCAGACTTTCCATCACACACAATTCCTGCTTAAACAGATTTCACTACGTTAATGAACATAGCCAAGTAAAAAAAGGAAGACAGTTGAAGAAATCTTTCAGTCATGTCATGGTTGGACAGCTTGAAGCGATGCATGTCTTAAACTTTAATGCAGCCCATGAGTGAGAGTTTAGTTCACATCCTGAATAAACAGCAACATCTTTAATAAGATATGGAACAGCTGTCTAAATGTGTGAGCGGACTGACCCGAGTGGTGAGAATATTTTTTCTCTAAAGATCTATGAATGCATTTTTTCGAGTCCCCTTGGCATAAAGCAACAAATGTTTCTAAACATTCAAGCAAACAATTCTTTATCTGACATGTGGAAAGTATTAATTAACATAAAAATCTCTGATACAAACAAAGGTGAGGAGGTACTCATATTTTAAGGGTCAATAAGGCCTCATTATACCTGTGTCAAAAAAAGCCTTGACCACTGAAATAGCCTAGAAAACAATAAAGCTGGTGAGAATACCGGAAACAAGTATTCTTATAGGAGCAGCAGTTGTAAAGGTGTTCCCTGATATGAGTGCTATACAGTTATCAGTTGACACATCTACACAATCACAGTGAAACAACCGTAACAATACCTGCTGTAGGTATAGTATTTCCACCTGTGTATTACCTGTCAGCCCCATTGTCATACAGGTGTCAATCATGGGATATTGCTCTGATCGCCTACCCCTGCCACTAGTTGCCTGGGGACTTGAAGACAAACAGTCTTCCGTAGCACCAGCATTTGCTTTGTAAATGTTAGACAAGACATGAGAGTTCTACTTCAAAGATGTCGATTATTTAGGCCGGTTGACAAAAACTGTTAACGATCTAATCACTACCTGGAAAATTTGGCTCATGTTGTTTCTTTTGATTGAGAGCATCCTGACAGGTCAAACAACGAAAGTAGCCAGTGATTGGATTGACAAAAGGTTCTTGAATTAACAGATGGAGGAGGGTGTGGGTGGGCAACAAGTCAAAATCTGGGTTATGGGAACTGGGCTTGTTTCCCCCACTGCAACTCGTTACTCTTCTGTGGCTGTCACTGTTCAGAAATTGGTATTCTTCTTTTTTTTCATGAGTAACAGCATCCCTCTCAACCGGAGGTCATAGGTCTTGAAACCATACAATATGTTTGTAAAACTATACAATGATGGTCCTCCATGGGCATTCCGATCTTGTTGGTAACAAGAGCTGTCAAAGAGGTGACCATGCAAGTCCGAGTCTGGTCAAGTCTGGACAATACCTGTCCTCGTGTTGCCACCTCTGGACAAACACGACTCTTCCTTACCCCCTTAACATGATTAGAAGACTTCAGTTTCCCTCAATACTCCCACCCTAGGGGAGATCTACCTAACCTCTGCCACCCAGGAAAACCTTTATCCTTCTCAAGCTCCAAGCCCAGGATGGGAGGGACTCGCTGACCCTCATTATCAATGAGAAGACAATCCTGGGGAGGGGGAAGGGGGATGGGGAGATGAACTGGCAGAGAGAAGGCAGTATGGGTGGTGCTGTCCAGCAACAAATCCCTACCCTGGTTTCACTTCATTACACATCAATGCTCCGTCTCTTTACTCTGCGGCTAGCATTGTTTGACAGGGCTTGCAGAACCACTGTGGGAATCTGATACAGTAGACTTGACTGGACAAAAGCCTGTCATTAACACTCCATAGAGACACCGTCCACATTCCTGCCAACAACCCGAGCCGGCCTGTGTTTACCTGGGCGCTACAGGTATAAGAGCTGGAGTCACACTGGGGACAGACCAGAGGAATGCCGTAGTGCTGCACGTGGTGGCCAGGTACTCAAAACCTTTGCACTTTTAATGCTGTGAAGACACTGGATTACACAGCATATAGTACAGCACAGGAGAGAACTTTCTGGAATATCATCATCTGAACTTAAATCAAACTTGCAACAATGCAAATAATGCTTCTTCATAACTGACAGAAGCTAGATATTCCAATACTTCTGAACCAGGACTCCAACATGACTTGGCTGCATCTTCACCTGTTTTTCATGGGACTGTCAGTATTAGCTTGGCTAACATCAGCTGTCCCTCTCCCCAACACTGCAGCATGTAACCACAAGTTTAACCACAGTGTACAGAAGTGTATGGACTCTTTCCAAGACCTGTATCTTTCTCAGCAGCAAGACGATGGAATGGATCATCTCATTGTTAAACATCTTTGCCTGTAAGTATAGTATTTATTTCCTATCTGGATGAATTATAGATGGGTTAAACATCTTTGCCTGTAAGTATAGTGTTTATTTCCTATCTGGATGAATTATAGATGGGTCATTATGTGTTTAAGATGTAAAATGGGTTCAAATTCTAGGTAACTACTACAAAATGTCAATATATGTTCCCATCATATTTTAGAATCTCTTAAACATTTTTAAGACTATAAAAGGAAATCTAAATAAAAAATATACAACTTTAACTTTCATGTATCAGAAGTGATAATAATAAATGATAATAATGTGTCCATTCATAAAGCGCCAAACTCCACACCAGCGCTAACAATCAATAAGGCATTATTGAAGTCCATAGAACTTTTTGTATGTGATCAAGTTTTTCCCACAATGCTTCTCAAACAAATAAGTTTACTTGCAATTACCACTATACAGAACTATCTAATACTAAACCTAACACCTTTACTTTAAAAGAAGTATTGATAAAATATCACGAAATGGAGTCACAAATTTCTAAACAGAAACGTTTTCATTATTTAAGTATTCTTTGCTGTTTCCCAGCAAAAAGTCATCTCTCTGCGTTGACACCAGATTCAAGCTGTGTGCACTCTTAAAAAAACATTGATTTTTTTGGCCCCAAGACATATTTACCTTGGGCTGCTATCAAAACATAGAAGACTACCGCAAAGCTTTGTGAATTATCTAAGGAAGTCAAACTTGCAACATTGTGAGCTAGCAGCGTTTCCAAACAGGTGTAGGCTGAACACAGCCAACACGGAACTACAAATATGTTGCCCCAATATTGTCTCAAAAGTTCTTTGGGAGAGTGAGAAATGGATTATATAGATTCAAGGGAGATTACAAACTTGTCAATGACATTCACATATTGTGAATGCATCAACTAATAATAAACATTTACCCATCACAATGGCTTCAATAGAAGCAATCTAAGACAGCCATTTCTTTACTATTTGTGGCAGCAACAGAAAAGCTACAAAGAATAACAAATTTGTGTAATTTGACTTGCAATGAACAAATGTATATTTGTTTTTTTCTCTCAGTGATGAGTCATTATTTTCATGCGAAATTAACACATTATGACATGTACAGAAATTAAATTGACAGCTGATGTATTTTCTTTACTTTTCACAGAGAGTATGAAAAAGCATTACAATGTTTGCACTCAGCCTTGACAAGCTGCCCGACCCTGAAAAACATCCAACGTGTTCAACAGAAATTGGGGGCTGACTGGGTGATGGGTGTCAATCAACTCTGTCGCATCCAATCAGAAAGCAGTAAAGACGACGATGATGAAACTGACAGTGAGGATGAAATGGATTACTTGCCAAACACCACTATAGAAGAATCTAAGGATGCAGAACAAAGTGACGAGAATCCCACGCTGAGCAATGCAAATCAAAGACTCAATGAGAATAATCTGGATACAAACAAGCTACCAGAGACCCAGAATGGAAAACAGCGCTCTATCTGGAGTAAAGTGATTCGAGTGAGACGACTGAAAAATTCAAAAGATTTCCATTTGGAAAAGGAAAATATTGAATACAAACTTTATAATATAATTACAAACTGCACTTCTTCTGCTGCAAAAAGTCAATACGTGACACTATGGACACTGGCAGCAGTTGTGTTTGTTTTGTGGGCTTTGTAGCCTCAGCTTATCAAGTCACTGTTATGTTGATTTTTTGTTTTGTTATCAAGGTTATTTTGGCCTGCCTAATAAACAACATCACTCCAAAGATTTTTGTGTGTGATATTGATACGCATCTATCTAGCTGAAGGCTAGTGAGTTGGGTTTAAAACAATTTTAAACCGTATTTCTGCTATATCGCCGAATGTCAGATCGGCGCGCATTTAATCACAGATGTATACAACTTTCGTTCCACTTATGATCACAGGTATGGTACTGTCACAGTCCTGAACCACATTATTTTCCCATCCACCCAGCCCTTTCTGGAGTGCTTAAGCCCTAAATGAAGCAAGTTTAGATCTCCTCAGGTTCAGGTTCTGAATTTCCCATCCCAATGGGACTCCTTTTTAATTTAAAAGGAACTATGTGTTTCTATCACAATTATATATAGTCACAGACTAAACATTAGTCTAGTGTGATACTGACAAATAAAGAAACATAATCAGGGTTGAAATAAGTTTAGAAACTTATCATATGACTGTCTCCTCAGATGAAATGCAATCAATCTATCACAGAGTCGGACCACCAGATCCATTTAGTTGTCGCCCATAACAAGTACTGTTTTCTAACCTGGAATCCTCTCAGCAGGGATATATCAGATATATGCTCCCAAAAAGAAGTTTAAGAAAAAACACAATCAACACTGTCCTCATATGGCAGTTCTCAGTATGTGCTGGTTTTTGTTTGGGTTTTTTTTTGCTCCTTTGATCAGCACCAGTAGTTCTGTTGTTTGTTTGTGACATGAGACTGCTGCTGATGAAGTCTGGACTAGTCAATAAAGTGATTGGTATTGTCACCAATGATTCACAATAAAGTGATTGGTATTGTCACCAATGATTCACAATAAAGTGATTGGTATTGTCACCAATGATTCACAATAAAGTGATTGGTATTGTCACCAATGATTCACAATAAAGTGATTGGTATTGTCACCAATGATTCACAATAAAGTGATTGGTATTGTCACCAATGATTCACAATAAAGTGATTGGTATTGTCACCAATGATTCACAATAAAGTGATTGGTATTGTCACCAATGATTCACAATAAAGTGATTGGTATTGTCACCAATGATTCACAATAAAGTGATTGGTATTGTCACCAATGATTCACAATAAAGTGATTGGTATTGTCACCAATGATTCACAATAAAGTGATTGGTATTGTCACCAATGATTCCAGGGCTCCAGATAATTGTTCAACATCAGGAGTACGTACTCCTTATTTTTTCAATATAGGAGTACTGGAAAAACTTAAGAGTACATTTGGAGTACTGAATGGAAATAAGTAATCAATATTCTTGTGTTTCGTTTGGTATATGCACCACAACATTGCTACTCTTGTGTAAACAGGTCAATAACAATAAAACAATATTTGTCATATAAATACGTCTGTAAATGATTCGTACACCATTACTGTGGTGCGTATCTGCTACGTTTTCAAAATTATTTCCTACCGTATTGTGCATATTTTTTTATCCGTACATACGTCGATACGGCCCTTATCTGGAGCCCTGGATTCACAATGTTGTGGAGACCTACAATAAACCAGTTGTCCAAGCCTGACTACCTGATGAATTGGTAGTTTCTAGAGACTAGTATAGGTTGCTGATGACTGAATTTCTACCAGGATCTGTATATGAAGGTTTTCCTTCCTCAAGATAAAACAAGCATTGTCACTAAGGTGACATAATCCCTCGCCGCAAATTATCAAATCAAACATATAAAGTAATGACAGTTTAAGTTAAATGTCAACAAAAACATGACCTGTCAACCTCTCTTGATATCTTGCTCTTTAGGTGTTCAAACACACACATATTTTCAAGACTGACTTTGACCATGACATGAATGTCAAAGTGAATGAAATATGCAAAAATAGTAATAAAGAAATTGCTTTTTGAAAAACATTTAAGGGAAGTCTTGAAAGTCTTTGAAGAAAATCCAGTGAACCGTTCTTGAAATATCTTGCTGACAATTCAGGTTAACATGCTGAAATCTTCAAAGTGTCTCTGTGACCTTTAAAATTAAGTGAAGGTCACCCAAATTGACTGGGCCCTGCGCCTTCCCTAGATAAAGCTTGGTTTCAAGCACACACATGGTTCTTGAGATAGCTTAACATGCAGGTTTACATGCTGAAATCTTCAAAGTGTCACCATGACCTTGAAAGTTATGTGAAGGTCACCAAACTCGACTGGGCCCTGTGCCTTCCCTAGATAAAGCTTTGTATTGAATATGAAGAATATCCAGTGAACAGTTCTTGAGATAGCTTAACATGCAGGTAAAATGTTACAGTCCCCTTGTGACCTTCAAATGAAGGTCAAGGTCACCAAACCTGACTTGGACCTTTCTTATACTGTTATGAACCTAGGTACCAAATATGAAAAGAATCTAGTGAACGGTTCTTAAGATATTCCAATTCGTACGTACGGACGGAGCCTAATACTATATCCCCTGCTTCGCGCTAAATGCGTGGCGGGGGATAATTAGGCAAGTTGAGTGAGTGAGTGAGTTAGTTTAGTTTTACGCCGCACTCAGCAATATTCCAACTATATGGCAGCGGTCTGTAAATAATTGAGTCTGGACCAGACAATCCTGTGACCAACAACATGAGCATCGATCTGCGCAATTGGCAGATGTGTCAACCAACCATTAGTGGTTGGTGTGTGAGTGAGTGAGTGAGTCATGCTGCTTTGAACAGTATTTAAGTTACATCTCAGCACAACAGATTAATGTGGGAGGAAAGTCTGAAATTAGTGAAATGATGCATTTACCACTTGAAGATGAGGATGGATATGGTTCAAACCAAGAAACAAAACCAGGACAAACTGGGATTAAACACAGGTTTCAGGCATGCCCAAAAGACGCTACTCTGCACACTGAACATTGACTCAGGTAACCATGACAACTTGGAATTAAGCAATCAATGCAAATGTTTCAGGTGTTGATTGTTTCTTTTGGGGTCATTTGTGTCCAAAGTGTACCATTTCTTCTGAGATTTCAAGGGGCAAGCTTGGGCACAGTTCATATGCTCTGCGTGGTATAGCTGTCATAAATCTATGTTAAGGCATGAGCGTAAAAATAATTAGAGCTTTGTGGAACTGGGTCATAGCTGGGCAGTGTTCACAAATAGTGCCTGACCCTCTGACAAATCCAGCAGATTCGCCAACGGTCAGATAGAAGTCTACAACCCACCTGCCCCAGTGTCTGACTGTATATTTCACAATGACTTTGACTGAAGTTGTTATTTGTGACATGTAACACTTCTTTGATGTTTATAAATATTATGTTTGTTAATAATTTCATTGCCAATTATAAGAAATGTTAAATCTGTAATGTGTGTCTAATTTTATTCTATGGGTCCCGTGAAATTTCAATGGGTCAGACAGACATCTGAAACTTCCTGTTACTTTGAAACACCATTCGTGAACACTGGCTGGGTAATGATATGCAGTATAATGCCAGTACAGATGTTGCAACTTGCAATGTATTTGAAGAAAATCCGTTGTGGAAATAATTAAAACATTTGACACTATGTAAATTGTTTCTTTTTCCTGTTTCAGCCCGAGTATGGGCGAAACCATTTAAAAGGCTCTATCCGCAGTAGTGTCAAAACACTACGCAAGGGTAATGAGGGCATATTTAAAAGCGTTTTATTCATGGTGCATATGTCATGGTAGAATGGAGATAACCCTATTGTGTTTACATTTTGGAAGTGATTATAGTTGGTTGAACGCTGCTAACTGTTTCACAGTTGCTGCTAAATGAAACAGTTAGCAGCGTTCAACCAACTAATTGATCTAACATTTAGATATTTGGGCAAATCAAGGATAATTTTGAATGTCCAGCTCAGTAAGTTAACCAACTATTCATTCAAACACTATAACTATTCAAAACTCAGTAACCCATTGAACATGATTACTGCTTCTCTTCATGTCTCATAAGGAATGATATGGCAGGTAATAACTTCCATAAAACATGTGCCCAAAGCATAAAGAGATTAAAATATCAAGCATTGTGCAACAAAAGGGTGCCTCCATGAATGTCTGGAAGTTGGCTGTTCAGTAACTGAAGGATCCTTTAAGAGAAATGTGTAGTACAAAATGAAGCAGTGAGTTGGTGTATTCTGCCACTTATACGTATATTCTCAGAGGCTGATATGCAGGAGTGAGTGAAGATTTGCCAGGAAACTTATGCATGCATCAGACATCCGAGTCTTGAAAGTACCCTAACCACAATATGCCCACCGATACATTGTTTAAACTGATTCATATTGTGATGGCATCATTATGGTCTCTGAGAGTGTTTCTCAAGATGGCATACAGTGAGTGAGTTCAGTTTTACGTTGTTTTTAGCAATGGTCCAGCAGTATCACCAGAATGGGCTTCACATGTTGTACCCAAGTGGTGAATCAAACATTGGGTCTTCAGTGTAACCAGGAGACGCTTTAACCACTAGGCTAAGGATGGCATACAAGACAGCATTTACAGGGCAATGCTATGGTCAAACTGTGCCTGACATACAGCATCAAGTTTTAAACTTAAGGTAGAATTTCTGCCAAATTAACTGACAAAACCACAAATTGGCATCCACATGGTCTTGTTACTTACCGCAACAGAAATATCTGGCATATGTAACTATATCGTATGAAAGAATCAACTGAATTTTATATCAAATGCTTATTATTTATGTCTATCGCCAAACACAGCCACAGTGATATTTTCAGTAGAATATTGTGCTGTTCTGGGCTCTGATTTACTAAGGCTTTGGAGTGTCGCGAAAGTCAAAGACTGTAGGAATGTAAATCAGATCTTTTTATGAGTGTTTTGCTGAAAATAAGCATTTCCAAATGAGTGAAAAAATAGAAACATCAACAAGAGGTATTTTAAATTACAAGACTGATTAGGACTCAACATGTATGTGGAGCTAACTAAGAAAGCAACTTTATCGCAAACAATATGTTGGATAAAAAAAAACCCACCATGTTGACAAGTCCATGGGAGGCAACTCTGAACAGGAATTGTGTTTCCTTTGACAAGCCACCTTTTCTAAATCACCATGTATGAATAGTGGTGTGTCAAGAGATGTTTACATACACTCCACTATCCCCCAGATTAATCCATGAACTGTCTTTCAATACGAGACATGCCAGGTTAAAGGCAATAGTACTATCCCCAGGTTAACTCTTTCAACACCAGCCAACCAGAGGCATTTACTGCCATGACACTGAGTTCCCAGAGACTCTGAGGTCATAGATGAAGCCTATGTTTATCAAGGAAAATATCAGCTCGTAAATCATTAATACTTATACATATCATACACCAGTTGAAAGGTCTAATCCTACTGTTTATAAATATGAAAGTTATTTTTTATCATATTATTCAAGTAATACGACTCCAGCTTAAATAAGTTAATTTTTAATGAAAATGCAAGCTTACACATTTATATGTCCAGATAAACCACAAAGGAAGCAAAAATGAGCCTATTTTTTTCCATTTGTAACATGTCATAATAACCCCTTACCTTTTTCTTTTATATTTTCATTTTTACGTAATCGGAAAATTATTATAAAAAGATTTCTGAATTAATATGTATGGTCATTTATTTCCCGGTATCAGTGGCTTTCCGCTCGGTAACGTGATACAACAGCGTGAAATACCTCCGTTTTCGAAGCTTCGTATGAATAACATGTGAGGCGATTCGTTTCATGGCGGGTATCGTTCGAAAGCTCTGAACATCAACAATATCACTGTACCCTTGCCAAGAGTATTTTCACAGTTGTAAGAAGTGATTTTATTGGATAAAGATTGGTTTCTAATGACGCTTATTTGCCTCAGTCTGCTACAAGGATCGTGATTGGTCAAAATCAGACACGTGACCTAAGGCAGCTAATCAGATAATAAGTTTTCCGGCCTACGGTGTCTGGGGACTGGTAACGTCCCCTGGCCTACGGTGTTGAATTGGTTAATATATGTGCCTACCTTCAACACCAGGTGAAACAGTGAAAGACACAATGCCCTTGATCCAGTTTTATGTATGTGCCTACCTTCAATAAGCAGACACACCAGGTAACACACACAATATCCTGACCCAGTTTCATGTATGTGCCTACCTTCAATAAGCAGACACACCAGGTAACACACACAATCTCCACTGACCCAGTTTCATGTATGTGCCTACCTTCAATAACAAGCAGACACACCAGGTAACACACACAATATCCTGACCCAGTTTCATGTATGTGCCTACCTTCAATAAGCAGACACACCAGGTAACACACACAATATCCTGACCCAGTTTCATGTATGTGCCTAAGCAGAGACACCTTCAATAATAAGCAGACACACCAGGTAACACACACAATCCCCACTGACCCAGTTTCATGTATGTGCCTACCTTCAATAACAAGCAGACACACCAGGTAACACACACAATATCCTGACCCAGTTTCATGTATGTGCCTACCTTCAATAAGCAGACACACCAGGTAACACACACAATCCCCACTGACCCAGTTTCATGTATGTGCCTACCTTCAATAATCAGACACACCAGGTAACACACACAATATCCTGACCAAGTTTGGTGTATGTGCCTACCTTCAATAAGCAGACACACCAGGTAACACACACAATCCCCCAGACCCAGCACGAGTATGCGCCTACCTTCTCTTCCATGATACGTGGTATCTCTGGGAGGAAGTCCTCGGTAATTGTCCTGTACAGGCTCTTCTCACATCTCACTTTGCTCTCCTTGAAGTTCTCGGCTAGCTCTTCCCAGTCCTCCAGACTCTGGCACACCAGGTGCCACCGATCTACGGGCACTGCATCCTCCTTCAGAACAGACAGAGGGACATCTTCATTGTCCTCAGAAACTTCCGCTTCTTCTTCCTCCTCCGTTGCTTCATCCTCTTCCTCTTCTGTCGCATCATCTTCACTGTAGAAATGACCATAGAATCAATATATGAAGGCACAAAGGATGCTTGAAGGAATGTTGTTGGCAAAACTTTCAGATCTACCCCAGACACAGAGTCAAAGAAAAGGATCAAAGATCATTTTATACACATTGTAAAATATATCCTTGCTCTTGAAACCAGGCGATATTTGCGAGGTGTAACCTGGGGTTTTACTGAGGATTACAAATGAAAAACAATACCTGGTGTCTTCCTGTACAGCTGGTGAAACAGTTGCCTTGGCCCTGCGACTCAGTCGGCTGCTGCGTCGTGATGGTGTGTCGTCTCCTGCTGCTGGGGCAGCTTCTTCTGCCGCATCCCTGGAGGCAGACAAAAGGGTGTCATTACCTCATAACAGGATTCTTAGAGTTTTTGTGAGTGAGTGAGTGAGTGAGTGAGTGAGTGAGTGAGTGAGTGAGTGAGTGAGTGAGTGAGTGAGTGAGTGAGTGAGTGAGTGAGTGAGTGAGTTGAGTTTTACGTCGCACTCAGCAATATTCCAGCTATATGGCGGCGATCTGTAAATAATCGAGTCTGCACCAGACAATCCAGTGATCAACAGCATGATTAGAGTATTTGTGGACAATGAATGAACTGAAAGGGTCAAGCAGAAACTGATGCACTTTTTTTCATACAAATATTTGCACGCTACGACTTGTAAAAGTTCAGGTTTAAACGGATCTACAATAGTTGTTAATATGGTTGCCTTGAACTGTCCCCAACAGCCCCAAAACAGTAAGTTAAACATACAGACGAATTAAAGTGTTGTTGAACATCAACAAATCCATTAAATAAAACAGATCATCCATCTGGTTTTTTCAAGGTTAATGACAGGAGGAAGGGGAGAGAACTCAAGCACGGTCACAGTACAGTCCTTTGAGGCAAGGCACAATGTACAGCTCCTTCTCATGACCTTATCTTGTATCCTCTGCATTAACCAAACCCCTTGATGTATACACCTAAGCTCCATCAAACCGTAACAAATTCATACAGCTTTCGTTGAACTTCTTCAATGAAGGGAGTAGATGAGATGTATATCCAGACCCTGTTTCACATAGCTATCAGAGCTCTCGAGTGATTACAACTCCCATACTTTAACAGACTTGCGAATGACGAAGCACTACAATCAGTTTATGGAACATGGCCCTGTCTTGAACTGAGTGAGTGAGTTTGATTTTACGCCGCTTTTAGCAATATTCCAGCAATATCACGGCGGGGGATACCAGAAATGGGCTTCACACATTTTACCCATGTGGGGAATAGAACCCAGGCCTTTGGAGTGATAAGCGAATGCTTTACCCACTAGGCTACCCCACCGGCCCCTTGAACTGAGAAGATGGGACCCAGTTCATAACAAAACACTAACCCACATGTCAGGTTGTCACATGTTCAACATACATAGGCATCAAAGCAATCCATTCACAAGCCTCTGACCACCCGATCCGTTTACCCCCACATGACCAGCAGAGTCTGGGGGACCGACTCTAACAAGTAATTCCTACTCCGCAGTGGTATAACACTTACCCATCTTGCCCCTTTGCATCTACACCCTCCATACTGTTGTTCACTGATGCAGACTCCTTGGATTCCACCTCCATTTCTTCTTCTGCCTTTAATTCCAATGCACTGTTGGGAGGCCAATAAATAACAAATTACAGAAATAGGACCTTTCTTATCATTGGAAACTGTAATGTTTAGGCTATTTACTGTCCGTTGTCATGTTTGTTGTAACACTCAAAAAGAATTCAAGACAAAATTGACACACGGATTTCACCTTCTATATCCTTTTGAAGCTACAATTTAGACTCTCGTAACTTTGGCGAGGACCAAGGACTTAAACATATAATCCTTAGATTTAATGAAAAGTACAAATTCTTAAAACCACAAACCAATTTAAATGTGCAGACTTTACTCATTAAATCCAAAATGATCTGACCATTTCCTCCCTTACCTTTCATCCTCTTTCTGATCCGCATCTTCCTCCTCTACCTTCTTCCTTGAGCGGCCCTTCCTCCCTGATGCTCTCTTTCTCCTTCCACTTCTCCTTGGGCGTGTTCTTGACTTCTTCTTCTTTACTACTGGAGTTTTGCTATTAACACATCAGGCAACACAAATGACTTCCAAAGCTATATTCTCTCCCCAGTGTAGAACAAGGATGTGTTTCAGCAGAAAAGAGGAAGGCTTCCTCATAGTCAAGACCTTCGGGCTCAACAAAACTTATAGTCAACTATTTGAGTCTTACAATAACCTCACACCTTTGCACACTGTTTGGACAACAGATACTGTTTTATCATACAAGACTCATTTATTATATACATTAAGTTGCTGTATGAGTTGATAGGTTAATACACAGCTCAATGATACAATTTCCCTATCCATGACACTAATAATTACTTCTCAAAGAGAACAATACATGATAGTATGTATTTCGAATAATAATTTGAAGCAGATGTTAAGGAAAACATGGTGATGATTTTTATAGAGAAGAATGTGCAATGTGATAGACATCACCCCTGGAATATATGTACAAAGTAAGTGCCCCCCCCAAAAAACATGTCACTGTCATGTACAAAATTGATGACCTCCCTCCCCAGAACAAAATGGGTGCCCCCAATGTATGTACAAAGTAAATGTAATACCCCCACCCCTGCATGACAGTCATGTACAAAATGGATGACCCCCACCCCCTGCATGACAGTCATGTACAAAATGGATGACCCTCCTACCTCCCCAGAACAAAATGGGTGAAACACTACCCCCTAAAATGTACTAGTATGTAAGAGAGTGCCCTACCCCCACCCCCTGCATGTCATTGTCCCCTACAAATCCTCATCCCATCCCCATTACTCTAAACCACCTCCCACCCCAAATTTTTTTTTTTTAAATTATGAATGGTCCCGAAAATACAATACTCTGTGATATCACAGATCCCCCAAGCTTCATGTAAAACTTACGTTTTCTTTGCATTCTTTTTCTGCTCCGGTTTCTTCTTTGTATTATCTGGTTTAATTTCTGGATCCTCCTTGTAAAGTCTGACTCCATAGAAATACCAGTAAATCCCTCCATTCTGGTCCCTTCCCATCGGCTCCACTCGCAGGTTGTCGCCATCAAGTCCCTTCAATACAGACATGATAACTGAGTGAAGTAAACTAAGGCTGGCTAAAAATTGTATAATCATAAATAATATCGTTCGCTGAAAGAATTATTGACATGAAACTGTGCTCCACGCAGGTTATCATCATTAGTGGTGGTCCTTTTAACTGAAGTAACAAAGATTGGTCGTAATGACTAAACGACCAAGCAATCGATCAGGTTTTCACAAACACTTTTGGAACACTTGTTTGCATTAACAATATTGAATTTATCTTAAAGACTCCAGGAAATTTATGTTCCTAACATAGTTACTAGTCATCCTTTAAAGATGCATATTGTGCAATTTGCAAAAAAATTCAAAAGATCAAAATGCTTTTCTTTATTTTTTGTGTGCATTAACAAACATAACCAGGAAAATTTGATAAATGAAGCTAACCAATTATTTTCGATGATCGATCAGTTGCAATGAACCAATCATCAATTATAAGATTTTAACCAATTCCCAACATTAGTAGTCATCAAGTCGCGTCAATAAAAACATGACGACTGAGTGAAGTATACTGGGTGAGGTGAACCCAAAGCACAGGTATTCAGGTGAAAATCCTGGAAACACTGAAGAAAGTTGGATTCAAACTCCAGGTCAAAGGTATGTCACAAAGCTAAGGGAAGCAACTCTTTACAGCAAATGTCACATCCCAGGTAGTGTGCGTACAATCTCCTCACCTTAAGAAGGTCCTGCACGTCATCAGCATCCAGTCGGAAGTCACACAAAGCCTGCAACAGTTCGAGCTTGGTGCGCACTGTGAGGACCTGGAAGCTGGTCTCTGCCAAGGGGTTAGTTATCTGCTGGTCCTTCTGCCATCTCTGCTTAAATATGTCCCTCAAATATACTTCAAAATTGTAGGACCTGAAATGAAAGGTGAAATGAAAACACATATTTGTTGTCCCTCATGAAATACAAGGTAACTGGGACATGTCCTGTCCTGAAAACCCAGTTATTGTGTAAATGAGGAAAGACAGAAAATGATCTTGGTAAGACCTATTTTTCATCTCACATGTTGCATTTCTGCTTTCTTCTCTGACAGTGAGTGGACACCAAATTTCATAATATGTGAAAAAGTTGCCTGAGTTTAACATAATTTATATTAGGATAACACTTTCTAAGTAAAGTACAGATTCTTGTACTTTTGGGGCTTGAGTCACATCCAGGAGTTGAACCCACACTCTCAGAGTCAAGCATCTAATCGCCATGACACAGGACTCAGCAAATGTAGACTACCAGTTCTTAGACTTCCATTTTTGGTGGAAGCCGCAGTGGCTATGCAGTAGATTAACCACGATTTTGGAAACAGGCACAAAGACACAACTGAAATCAAGTTCTTTTTCTTACTTGATATCGTTTCTTCCATAGCATCCATTCAACAGTTGGGATATAAGGTCACACATCAGCATACTTCCCTCAGGTGTTCCTGACGCCAGAAGGGCTTCCTCCAGTTCCTGCAACAGTCAGGGAAGTTTAACACCACGTGGCAGTATATCAGTGACATCAACTTCATGTCAACTTCACGAGGGAGGAGAGTATGAAGGGATGTCGATCATGGATAGTTTAACACCACTTGATGAAACAAATGGGGTGTGGTACAGTGCTTACAAACATAAACACATTAACTCTGTAATTTGAAACAAAGATCCTAGGTTTCTCGCTTGCATAAGGGACACAACTCTGCACAGCAGCATTGAAATCATGACAACTTTGTGAAAGAGATGTCTGTGTCCTAGCAACATGCAGTAAAGATTTTCTGTTAGTGTTACAAAAGGGAACCCAGAATGGTAGGGACAGTATGGAGCACTGGTACAGTAACATACCCTGTTCCATGGCTTGAGTATTGTTTTCTGAAGTTGGGATTCAATACAAAATGGTGCAAGCGTGCATGAAAGTTGCATTATGAAAATTATTTATGACAATGCTATTTTTGATAGTATTGAAGGAGGTCTAAAGACACTTTATTGATGAACTCAACCTTCTTAAACATACTTTGGTTTGGCTTCTGATCATTTTCGTTCAATCACACAAAGATTCAACAGAAAATTGGGAAAACTGTATATATAGACGTTTAATGATTGTTGAAATATTTTGTTCTTCAGTGCAACCAGTGTTCTGAAATGTGGACTGATGAAAAGAGAAAAAAGGACAGATTTAAATCAATAATCATAACATAATTAATGCATCACTGCAAATAATGTGTCACAATGATCAGTGCATCTCACTTTCTACATTCATGGGACAAGACTGGATTAAAGTTGCCAAATCTTTAATACATTGTGCAGTGTTCACAAATAGCATCTGACCCTCTGACAAATCTGGCAGATTCGCCAACGGTCCGATAGAAGTCTACCACCCGCCGGCCCCAGTGTCTGACTGTATATTTGACAATGACTCTGACTGAAGCTTTTATATGTGACATGTGACACTTGTTTGCTGTTTATAAATCTAATGTATGTTAATAATTTTGATGCTAATTATAAGAAATGTTTAATCTGAAATGTGTGTTTAATTGTATTCTATGGGTCCTGTGAATTTTCAATGGGTCAGACAGACATCTGAAACTTCCAGGACCCAATGTCCTGTTACTTTGAAACACCATACACTGTTGTGGTATTGACAAAAAGAAATTGTTAAAAATCATGAGCCTTTCAGAAGCACTATCAAGTTTACAATATCCGCAATACATCAGCTTGCTCAGTTCATGATAATTATGAATCGAAACCAACTTTGTAAACACCATTTGTCCTGATGATGTCTACTATTTTGCAACTTTCTATATTTCATAGTTTTGTTAACAATGTTGAAATTGGTTAATCACCTTTTCAAAATACCCAATGTGATCCCCAGTGTTCACGAATAGCATCTGACCCTCTCACAAATCTGGCAGATGCGAAAAAGGTCTGATAGAAGTCTACAACCCGCCGACCCCAGTGTCTGACTGTATATTTCATAACGACTTTGACAGAAGTTGTTATATGTGACATGTGACACTTGTTTGCTGTTTATAAATCTTATGTTTGTTAATAATTTAATGCCAATTATAACAAATGTTAAACCTGAAATGTGTGTTTAATTTTATTCTTTGGGTCCTATGAATTTTCAATGGTTCAGACAGAAACCTGAAACTTACAGGACCCAATGTCCTGTTACTTTGAAACACCATTCATGAACACTGGATCCCAACAATAACAGATGTCATCAACTTCATCATAAAGGTGCTCATTCCTAAATACTTAATATTTTATCAGATAACTGTAGACGACACTTGGGAACTGGCATAAGTATTGGATAAAATATTTTTTGCCTAAATTGACATTCATAAAATCCAGCCAAGGGGCACAACTCTGTTATCCAAGTTTCTATTATGTCTCATTTAGTGATTATATGAGTGTTTCATCACAGTGTCATTTTGGGATGTAAACAAAACCTGCCTTTTGTCAAATAAGTCATACAAAAATACATAATTTAAAAGGAGAAATGCCACTAATAAAAGGTATCTTTTAAAGGGAATCTGTAACAACACATCTTTGCGATACAAACAGAAAAACTGTGAAAACAATAATCTCTAAAGGTGAAAATGTTTTACAACAGATGGCATTCTTGTCAAAATTGTGATTAAAAACAAAATATAAATGGAAATTTCATGACAGCTCTTGCGTAAGTTACCATTCTATAAATAGATTGAAAAATAATTAATGCACCTCAATATGCATTTGCCACTTGTGACAGATTTGACAATTTCATCATTACACAAACTTTCTCCTCAATATATTACCTCAATATCAAAATCAGGGAGATCAAATGCAGCACGAAACAGGGAGCAAAAGTGGGCCACACACGGAATTTCCCACCATTTGCGAATTTCTGCAATCAAAAAGAAACAAGTCAATATTCCGTTTCAGGTCATACACAATAAACATTCAAATACGTCACGTATCAGCACTTCTTCCACCGAAGACATCAAAACTTACCATTCATGTCCTCTAAACTATAAGTTGGTCCTTCGTACGGTATTTCGGCGACTTCAGATGATACTTGTTCATCTGATACTTGTGTCTCTGTTGGCGATTCAACCTCGTCCGTGGCAGCTTCGGCTTCGTCGGAAATCAGTTCATTTTTCACCGCTGGGTCCGAGACGTCTGCCTCGGTCTCCATTTTCCCGGTGATTGGAGGCTTTGCAGAGTAGATATACAGGAATATTAATATCCTAGGGACTCAGAATGGTATGCATTCGTCGAATATACTGCTTCATTTGTTTCCTAGATCAGGAAACACTTTCAGCATTTTCCATCGGCGCATGTATGGTCGATCTCGTATCGCTTGACGAGACAGCATTGCATTCTGGGAGAAAGCAGTAAACGCTTTCCTTGATGACTACTGTTAGTTGTTAACGGCTTCTGACTGACGTACGAAACATACGGTTGTTTTAACTGTTATAGTTCAACAATCAAAGCCCTGAAGTGAGAATTCTGACTTACAGACAGGGTATCCGGTTGTTAAGATACTCCAAAATTTACTTTTATGAAGCAAACACTGCTTGATTGGGGGTTAAAGAGAAAACAGTTCCAGTCAATGTTGAGACAATTACCACAATTTATGGAGAAAATGGTCCGACGTTTTAAAGAAAACGGACCCAAATTGTAAGTAACACAAATCTGTAAAGACTTAGTATGGTATATTGCTTATTTTGCCCTAATAAGCTACTCTGGATTATAGATTATTAATTTTAGGTAATTGTCTCACGTGGTCTGTCACAGTATCACATGGTTTTCATCTCCAGTTCCAATTCTCCCTGATTCATCGGTCCATGGGTGACACTGCTCTCATTACTAGTCGCGAAACTCTTGTCTACCCATCCACAGACTGTACCCCTGAACAGCTGACCGTTTCTGGTATGATTGTGAATGTATTACCACAAATCACCATCTTGTACCACCATGTGTTGGAAGATACTTATCACACGCCTCTCTGGTGTTTAAATAACAATGGTTTCAACAGTGCACAAACACATCCATATTAGTCATGTCAAATAAGAGGACAAAATTTATTTTTTGAGGTCATGTAACTGTTTGTTGCCGTTTTCGTCTTCATTTTCTCCAAAACATGGGGTCATTTTAACAACAAAACTTGTCCTTCAGGGCAAAGTTTCAAGTAAATCACCCCTTCAAATCTGGTAAAACCGGATAACAAAAGACAGTTATCCAATGTCATGCATGGGATAAAATAAACAATGAGGGCGAAGATAATAGACCGTGAAGACAAGTTTATCCTCTCTATTAAAACTCACAAAAGAGAAATATTCAACAATTCAAGAATGATAATGAAAATATTAACAGATCCACTGTTTGTACTTTGTTTTTTTTAATATACTGATTCATATACAATACACGTAATACCCATCGCTGGTGATATGACAACTTATCAATTATTGCGACACATGGGAAGCTACTTTTTTAAAATATGCCACATTTCTTGAGTTACTGCATACAATAATGAACGTCTTCTGGTTTTTATTTTATATTAAGTATTTAAGTATCTATAAACTATGTTCATTGGATTATCTCGTCATATTCAGTTTTATCCAGAGTATATTTGATAACATACGGTAAAGATATCGAAAGGTTTTATGAACTGGGAGGGCCGTATAGCTTTAAATTTGCTCAAAGTATCTTACATGCGTATCAAACAATTAAACTATATGTAGAGATGAAAACTGCTGTCTTATTTTGAAATTATTTATTGTTAGTTTCCATTCTGTAGGTTTCAACTGATTCAAAGAGAATTATTGCAAATGAAAACTAGTGTCTTGTTAATTATTTCTTCCTTTTCTTTCCCATAAAAACAATCCGAACAACAGAGAAAACACTTGCTCATTCTGACTACTCAATACTTCAAATATTTGGAATGTTTCACATACATATACAGGTATACATTATTTATATGAATGTGAAATTTGACACTGACGTTTACTGTCTGTGACGGGCACCTGTTGTTACTTAGATAAACAGTCGTCATGTTGGTATCATCTTATCGCGAAAAATTTTACAAGATGGCGGTGAGTTGTTCAAGAACTTCTTAACTTGAGTTGGTTGTTAAATTATCAATGTGACACAAAGTTTGCATTATTTTTAGGGTGTAGTGTCCTTTGTTTGACTTCATTATTCCTCAAGGTTCTCGCAACAACCTATTGCAAAGTAGCTTCGAACGGGAGACAACCGATAGACTCGTAAACAAATTTGCTGATGACGAATTGTTTTGATAGTTGCATGAGGTTGGTGGAGCATTAATTTATCATGTATACAGTTGATACCGGCGAATTCTCAATTACGGTATGTGGTTGTTCTTGTGCACCTTTTACAACAATAACGAAACAAATTAGTCGTGAAAAAAGCCTTGATGCTTGTCTGAAATCCTGTGACAAAATGAAGGGAAACCAATCAGTGATAGCAATATGATCAGAACAGATTACCCTTGTCATGGCTCAGGGGTGATCAATTAATGAAAGTGAAAATAGTTTAGAAGTGATGTGTGACATATTAGGGGCCACCTGTTCTAATTCATGGCAAATTTTCTTCCATTTTGAGGTCATAATGACATCAATTGGTCAACATGTTTGGATCCTATTTTCCCAAAATTGTTTTGATATCCTGGACTGGAGATGCATGATGGGGAAAGTTACCAAACCAGAAAAATGAATCATGCATTGTATGCATCATGTTTTAAGAATTTTTGGTTGTGTAAGTGGTTCATATACATCTGAGTTCAAGAATTATATTTGTTTCATTATGAACAAACGTTGGTGTGTTGTTTCTTCAATGTGAAATTGGAGAAGGGTATTGTTTTAGGTGCCTTCTGCTCTGTAACCCAATTCCACAGAAGTGTAGTTAATGTTTTATTTTTTACCATATAAACATTGGAATAGAAAGAACATTAACATGAAGGAACAACCAATAGTACTATATTGTCGGAGTTAATCTAACACAAGGAAGCACATCTTCATGAATAGGTTTTCTTTGAATCATTAAATTTGACTGTTTGTGTAGATTGTTCCTTTTTAGAATTTACTTTCTGTAATTATACAGTCATCCCTCGCAATAACGCTCTTCGCGATACCGCAGATTCGGTTAAACCGCGGGGTAATCCGTGGCTCCCATAAAAAAAGTTGCCCAGCAATCACACATCTTCAGGTCATCGAAAATAGCACATCAACAAATCCGCTGTTGAGCTCTGGTTAATCACGTTGTAAACTAGTGAAAGTTAGTGCGGATTGCATTTAACAGTGTTTATTGTACATATCCATGGTTTTTCAGATGCTTAAAACATGCAGGGTTTATTTTCAATAATAATAGATGAACAGCGAAACATCGGAATAACTTTATCATAGAGACATGCCATCAGCCGAGTACTTACAACGTTTGCTGTGATGCAACACGCCGCGTAATTGCGCAGGTAAACACCGCCATCCGAGAATGTATGATGTCAGAAAACACATTTTATTTGATTAAACTCAATCCCATTTTCATTCATTAAAACAGAGAAACCATGAGTGAAATGGCATTACCTCATTTCATACAAAACGTCTGCTTACCACATTTGTGAGGGTCCGTTTTTCTCGCCTACCACGATAGCACCAATTTCACATTTTTCTCAGCAATCACGAACAGATTACAGCCTTGTCATCCATTGACCCCAAGACCCGCGTTATTGACTCATTGAAGTCATATTTGACAATTAATTGCCAACATTTTGTTTTTACAATCAATGTGGCACGTACCGCGGGAAGTCAGTGGTGACTTGTCAAACTGTCTCCTACGTAAAATGTATCCAGCCAGGTAACCCCAAGTGCTTAGTAATGCTCATTATTATGTTAAATATGTAGGTAGATAACATGCATTATACTTATACGATAGCAATATATAAGATCTCTGTTAGAATAACTGCTTGACATATAAATTAGTCTGATAATGGAACAGAAATTCTTTGGTGTTATTTTTTCGGATCGTTTTTAACTGAATCACCGGTACATTGGACCAAAACATCGGTCTGTGCACAGCTGATTGCTGTTTCCGGCTTAGTTGAATAACAGGTAGCATGACAGGAACAACAATTGAATTATCATGTCTTGTGATGTTTGATTGCAAGTTTCATGTACATACATCTATTTTCATTTACAAAATTGTTGTTTTTTTCACCTCCAACAATACGATATAGTTTTGACTGGGCACAATACACAAAATAGCAGTTTTGTTATGTCCATGGAAAATACGATTTTACTTGGCCCGTGTTCCACGTTATGTAATCGTTACTATAACGCGGGTGTCTAATAACGCGGGGGTCATCCATGGACCCCAAGACCCGCGTTATGGCGAGGGATGACTGTATAGCAAAGTTCAAACAGGAAAATGAAAAAGCCGGTGCCTTTCTGGTCTCCAGATAGTTTGGAACATTGAGTATGTACTCAGATGCTATCATTCACTTAGGGTATTGATGTTTTTCTTTGGGTATTTAGTATGGTCTTACTCCTCTGGTGTCAGTTTGCTGATAAGTTTAAGACCAATTTACAGACATTTAGTTTATACTTATCTTACATCTGTTCATGTGCTAACTGAAGTATGTCATGCCAAAGTGTGTTATACATGTTGAATACATAAGATTGAGCCTTCTTGTGCTCTATTGATTGCAGTTTGGGTGTGTAAAAGTAAATAAAAATCTGTAAGAATAATGAGTGAGTTTAGTTTTACGCCACACTCATCAATATTCCAGCTATATGGCAGCGATCTTTAAATAATCGAGTCTGGATCAGACAATCCAGTGATCAACAACATGAGCATCGATCTGCGTAATTGTAAACCGAGGACGTGTCAACCAAGCCAGCGAGCCTGACCACCCCATCTAATATTTTACCTAATGAATATATGAAAGGGTAACAATTGGTAATCACATTGTTGTTATGCTATTGGATTTGTGGATCTGTATTTTCATTTGTTTTGATATGCAATCAGCTCAAAAGTATTGATTAATGGTTATTTTGCACAAATATGTAGAGCATTCTTCTAGCTATCAGTCTTGTATCCTTGAACTTATCTTGTCATTTCACTCATGTACCAAAACCAGGGATTTACGGGACGCGAATGCCTAAAAATTGACAATGGACGCAACAAAACCTATTAGCGCGTCCACAGGGACGCAGAAAAAGTCCAAATACTTTTTGTAAAAAGTTCGATCAAGTAACAATAAGTTATCACTGAGTCTGTTACTAGCCGGGTTATGGTATTATTTGCAATTTAATCACTGTAACAATGTGATGATCATGACACACAATTCAATAACAGTAACTGAATTACAGCAATGTTACAACATAGTATTAATAATAATATTTAAGTGTCTGGGACCCCAATTTTGTAGTCCAGGACCCCTGAAAATGAAGCGTACGAGTCCCAGGGACCCTCAAATATAGGACTCACGGTAAAACAGTGCAAAACCATTACTTTTTACACAACATATTCTTTACTTGTACACTAAATAGTGACTGTGTCCTGATACACGTACAGTTACACTTCAGCATTACTGTAACAGATGGTGGTGTCTTCATCATGATTACCCTGAGTATATAAACACTTACTCTGTTATCAGTTAGCCATTCTCTCACTCCTCAGCTGAGAGGTACTGTACATCTAAACTTTTTTGTTTGTACGCTTACATCTTTTACAGTTAAACTTTCACTTACACAATTGCTTTTGGGGGTTGTATATTAGCTGCACGTCCTAATTGTTTGTTTGCCAGTGTATGCACTATGATCAGTTGATTGTGACATGTTCTGACTTGAAAAGCCATGGCCATAGTGTCCGATTGTACCTTTCTTTGAATGGAATAAAAGAAGACTTTTTAATGCTATAAAAGTGTGTATTATTAGTAATCTTTGGTCTACTGTCAGTATTTATGGTTAAATTTATCAAGAAATTGTCACAAAGACAGAAACTGCGATGAAATACAGAACACCATTTTGATCTGTACATGCTGTTAACCTTACCTTACTATATTAGACTTTCTTCTTTCTAGAATTGGGAGTAAACCAAGCAAACTGATTTGTTGTTACTTCCTGTTTTCTTAACGGTAATTCATATGTATCTAAGGGGTGGTGGGGTAGCCTAGTGGTTAAAGCGTTCGCTCGTCATGCTCAAGTCCCGGGTTCAATATTGCTGGAATATTGCTAAAAGCGGCGTAAAACTCAACTGACTCACTCATCCATGTGTATCTAATTTAGCATCTGTGACAGATTTGATTGTTTGTCCCGTATATGTACGGCGAAGATTAATAGTCAGTAGTGTGCGTTGCCAATCTTACCTGTAAACAGGGTAGCTGATAAAATATTTCATCATTTTTGACATAAATTTGGTAGAGTACATGAAAGTCGCTATATGACTGAAATAATGCTGTTTCAATGTAAATTTCGATTCACTCACTGTGTTGTACATAAACAGGAGGTAAACATGGACATTGTGCAAACTGACAGTGATTTGGTATCATATTTTTTTGTAACAGTACTCATTTTATTTTACACGAGATAATCTGTGTTTTAGGCATGTTTAAACTACGAAACATGTAGAAAATTTAAATATTTTTCCTTATCCTGACTCATACTTATTATGCTTATCTCCTCCTTCTATGCGAATGATAGTGGAACACGTGAATCCCTTGTAGTTCCCTCTGAAGAGGACGTAAAAGTACACTCACCCACGAGTTGCCTCCCTTGCATACTTTCCTGCCAATAACAGTCACATGACTAACCATGCTTGTCACTCTCTCCTTCGTCGCCCTTGTGGATGGTTGGGGGTGCATGGGAGTCCCTATACGGCACTATATCCTTTTTATTTTCGATCCTTTTACCCAAATTTGGCTGTGTACGGTTTTTGATTTGTAAATACATTGATTTTATATAGGAATTTTGTCAAAATATTTCGTATCTGTGATGTTTTTCATCTTTTGTACTTTGTTTGCATTTGATGAAATCTTGTTCTCTTTGTAGGTCCCGGTTATTTGCGGCTGATCCGCACCCCCTATGTCCTTCCTGTACTAATCAATGTTTTTCCAGCCTTCGCTGCAACCATTGTTTTAATTTGTCAATTTGTCAATTTAATGTTTATTTGTTTTCCGTCCATAGACGTACTAGGGACAGGGTGCAGAGGTTTTCACAAGACATGGCTGATAATTCTAGAGATAGCGTCAGTAACCGGGGGGTTGCTAACTACTGCTGAAATTCATGTTTCTAGTGAATTGCCGTATTTGTCGCGGGGCAGGCCTCTGTTCCCGTCCAAATCTTAGCCTACTCAAGGAAGAGGTCCTCTTCTACAGAGCTGACGTCTTCACAGATGAAGAAACAGAAGTCTACTTCATCTACAGTACAGAAGAAGAAATCATTAGCATCCAGGTCCTCATCGAGGTTGTCTCACTCCAGTTGACTACACTTCAGAGGTCCTTTATTGAAGACATAATGCCTCCGGCCGAGGTAGACGTATTCGACGATCCACCGATTTTGCTGCCTGAAGTTACAGACACCAGTAAAGCATTGCAGCGTCCCTCTTCCGCGAGATCAACGTCAATGACAACTTTATCAGCTCATCAGCTTGAAGACCTCTCGTCAGCTACGCAGACGTCAGGTACCAGAGACTGCAGCAGTGTATCCTCGTCACACTTGCAACGCAGATTAGAGGAAGGCTCAGCATTCTCGAATGCTTCACCGTCTCCACAGCAGTTCCAGCCTTCAGCGCAGAATTATGACCCAGGGGCATTCATGAAGCAGTTCACAGAACAGATGATGTCTATGATGGAACGCCAGTTTGCAGAAGAAAGAGCTGCACAGCAGAAGTCTACGATGACAGCTGCCGTTAGTGAACCTGTTCCTGAGGACTTGACAGCCACAGTTCACCATCTTACAGATGAAGAAAGCATTCATGAACATCAGCATTCAAGAAGGTCCTCACAGACGGAAGACTCTGCTGCAGTTCATGAAGGGACATCCACGCATCCTCAGCATTCCAGAATGTCAAGCAGGAAGGAATCCTCACCTACATCTAGCTGTCCCACTCCAGAATGCCGCAGCTCGCACAGATACAGATCAACGTCACCTACTGACAGAGAGCAGCATTCGCAAAAGGAGCACTCACGAAAGGAGGATTCACGAATGCATTCGCGAAGGAGGATACACGAAGGCACAGTTCATCGGATTTGGAAGTGTTGAACAGAACCCTTACAGATGAAGATGGTGACATTGTCTTCTTGATGGCGAGGTTACGTCGTGGATCGCGAACGGATTGGACTTAGCATCTCCATCCAAGGAGTCGAATGAAGCACTCACGTATAAAATGACAGATGAAAATTCGACTCTCTCACGATCCTGCCTATTGATCCGATTTCTAGAGTGCCTGCAAGCCTCAGTACAGCCTTCGACAAAGCTACTAAATACCAGAATCAACATGTACCAACATTTAATGGGAGAAGATTCCCTTTGCATCGCATGGAGCCCTTTTTGAGAGCGCCATAGTTGGACGAAGGTTACAAGTTCATTAACAAATCTCGTAACAAGTCCTAAAAGGTGGATGATGAAAAGATTGCTCAGTTGGATACTACAACCAGAAGAACGTTCTTTGGCTTGGCAAGATCCAGAGTAATGAACGAAGCGCTGATTTCAAAGTTCAGGAACCCCCTGTACAGAGGAAGATAGCATGATCCTCTCAGCGTTGCTTACACAGAAGGATCAGCATTTTATCTCAGAACACCTGGCTTCCACAGCGGGTCTGCTATCATCATGCACTTGGAGTGACAGATTCGTCAAACCGTTGCTTAGAGCTCCATGGTTGGCGCCTACTATATTCGCGGTGAAATTGAGGAAGTCGCAAGGGAAGTCACGCATGATTCCAGGGAGGTGATGATGATTAAGTCGATTGATACGCTGGCCAGCGTCATCCGACAGCCCTCACAGAGATACAGTAATAAGTCTAAGTTCGCGGATGTACAGAAAGCAAGGGAGAAGAAATACTCCAGTTTCAGAGGCGAGAAAAGCTCTTTTCATTGTCCATACGGGAACAACAGATATACCTTAGGGAGACGACGCGTCCCCAGAGACTCAAGACGTTGAAGATGGGGTTCTGAACGACTGGACTCTTCCCTCCCCAGCCGTTTCTGTACAACTGTCAACAGTGGGTGGACGTCTACAAAGGTACTGGGAAAATTGGGGAATTCTGGAGGACGACTACGTCTCACAAGTACTGCAAGAAGGTTACAGAGTACAGTTGAAGGCCACTCCACCGTTGACCTGCAACCCACTAGTCTTCAACTACGCAGACGATCAAACAGAAGTTAGACGTAGCCATCAACTCCCCGTTAGACAAGAATGCCGTAGAATCGATGGAACAAGATCACTTAACACCCAGCTTTTACTCCCCAATTTTCCTAGTACCCAAAAAGAACCCCAAGGAGAATTTCAGACTGATATACAATATGAAAAGGTTCAACCAAGACTATCTACTCAAACCCGACAGGTTCAAGATCATCCACCTACTTCAGCTCAGACATCTCGTCCGTCCAGCAGACTATCTGGCCAGCATAGACCTTCAGGATGTGTATCTACACATCCCGATTCATCAGGATTCACGAAAGTATCTGAGAGTCCTGTTCAAAGGTCGACATTTCCAGTGGAGAGTCCTGCCGTTTGGCATATCGTCGGCACCGTGGTTGTTCACACGAGTGACCAAGCCCATTGTCACCTATCTACATTGTTGAGGTCAACGCAGTGCTTTCTACCTGGTCAACGGGATACAAGCTCATCAAGTAGCCAGTCAACTCAAACTACAACTGGACTTCACCATCAGACTGCTCACACAGCTAGGATGGCTAGTGAACTTGACGAAATCAGAGTTGGAACCGAAACAAGATTTGCAGTTCCTGGGAATAAGATTCATCAATGCCTTACAACACTGGTCGAGCTCGCTGATCAACAGAATGCTAACAGTCCACACAGACAACTCAACAGTGGATTCTACATAAACAGACAAGGGTCAACAAGATCTCCAAGGCTGTTGCCGCTCACATTCCAGTTATTCAACATGGTAGATGACCTAAACATTTGGATAAAGGCGTGTCACATTCCAGGAGCCAAGAATGTATTTGCAGACGCTCTATCTCGTCCACTTTAACCATCTCCTGCAGAATGGATGCTACACCCAGAGGCATTTCGGCTCATCACATAGACAGAAGGATCTCCGCTCATAAACCTGTGTCTCAAGATTCAACAGATACAGACATTTGTCTCACCAGTACCAGATCCCCAAGCCTGGGCAACAGACGCCTTGAGCATGTCATGGGAAGGACTAAACGCATACGCGTTCCCGCCTCCGGTTCTACCACCACAAGTGTTTCGGAAAATCAAGCAGACCAGAGTTCTGTAACTGACATTGGTCGAGCTCTACTGGTCAGCGAGAGTTTCCCGATCTCATTCAAGAACTCGGAAGTCCAACCATGAAACTACCAGAATGGCTGAACTCACTCATCCATCCGCACACCAAGCAAGATCACAGGAATCTGTTGATATTCCAGCTACACGTATGGATCGTATCAAGACTTGCTTAAAGAAAAGAGGATACTCCGCCTTTAGCTCTACGCAGATCAACTCACAACTTGTATGATGACAAGTGGTAGAGATTTGAACAGTATGCAAGGCGGAAAGGCTTTTCAGCTTTGAAAGCAACTCATCCTCAAGTGGCGGAATACTTGTGTTACCTTAGACAGGCAAAAGACGATTCAAAGGTTCGACTCTATCAACATATCTGGCAGTGATCAGTACAGTCGTCATGATGAAGACAGGCATCAGGCTGACGAAAGTGCCAGAACTCCTTGCTCTACTGCGCTCCTTTAAGCTGGAAGATCAGCAAAATAAATTCAGGGCACCTGCATGGGATCTCAACGTAGTCGTACAACATCTCACGAGTAATGCCTACGAGCCACTATTATTATTTTTTTATTATAGGATATTTATATAGCGCACATATCCAGGCAACTAGTGCATGCTCAAGGCGCTGGTATTTTCCCCTCGATCATTGGATGTCAATCTCAACGGCACATCGTATTATCAATCTCAACTCCCTGGGGAGTATACAACTCTTGCAGCCACTAGGCGCACCGAGTTATTGTGGCTTTCTCATCCTAACGAGGTACCCATTCACAGCTGGGTGGACTAGAGCAAACAACCTTTGAGCTACTCACACAGAAAACTCTGTTCCTACTCGCCTTAGCCACGGCAGCTAGGATGTCAGAAATACATGCGCTGGACTTTGGACGAACTCGATTCGACATGGGACACCGTGCTGCAGTACATCTAGGACTTAGATGGGACTTTATTGCAAAGAATCAGTTAGTTAGCTGGCCAACCGGACAGACAGTTCCACGTCTCAGCTCTATCTACAATCCTCGGTCCGGAGGATACGCAAGACTTATCCTTGTGTCCAGTCAGACTGACTGGGTTTGGTTTTACGCCACTTTTAGCAATATTCCCGCAACGTCACGGCGGGGGACACCAGAAATGGGCTTCACACATTGTGCCCACGTGGGGATTCGAACCCGGGTCTTCGGCGTGACGAGCCAACGCTTTAACCACTAGGCTACCCCACCGCCCCGTGTCCAGTCAGAGCTTTACAGATATACCTGCAAAGGACTAAAACAATGAGAAGAAAATTCAAGTGCCTATCCATCCCCTTGTCTACAGAGACACCTACAGAGGTCTCAAGAACGACAATATCGTTCTGGATGAAGGCCGTTATACTAAGGGCCTACAAAGCAGCAGGACTAGAACCTCCACGAGCATCCAACCCACACGAAGTTTGAGCTTTGGCGTCTACACTTGCTTTGCACGGAAACTGCCCGATTACAGCGATAATGGAGCGCGCTGCTTTTGGAAGTCAGATACGGTGTTTGCCAACCACTACCTCAGAGACATTGCCACTGAAGACGTCTGCGGTATTCACCAATTTGGGCCACTTGTTATAGCACAACAACTAACGGTTCCACAAAGGCGCTGAGCTGAAATCTCACCCTTTTTATCACGTGACTTGCTGATAACCTTCGCTCTGGAGAGTTTTAGTTGTACGTCTAGGACAGGCTAGCATGAGTGATTAAGACCCTGCACTTGTATGGAAAATACTTCGTACGTGGAAAGGGTTGCAACTCTTATGATGAAGAAGATACCATAATCCATGAGTTGCTATAGATAAATAGTAAGAAGAAATACTAGTATATCTTAAATCCACATAAATCTGATAGATTCACTTGTCTTAAAGAAGTCTGACAAGATGTGGGTATATTCAGGAGAGAGTGACAAGCTTGGTTAGTCATGTTACTATTATTGGCAGGAAAGTATGCAAGGGAGGCAACTCATGGGTGAGTGTACTTTTACATCCTCTTCAGAGGGAACTACAAGGGATTCGAGTGTTCCACTATCACTTGCGTAGAAGAAGGAGATAAGCATAATAAGCATGAGTCAGGATAAGTATAAAATATCAATTTTCCTTAAAAAATTACATGTTTTGGTTTTACTTTCCCAATATTATGGCAAAAACAAATGCGGGTTAGATGTTCAGTAACCCATGCTTGTCATAAGAGGCGACTAACAGGGTCGAGTGTTCAGACTCGCTGATTTGGTTGACCCATGTCATTGTATCCCATATTGTGTAGATCGATGCTCATGCAGTTGATCACTGGATTGCTAGGTCCAGACTCGATTATTTACAAACCGCCACCATATAGCTCCACTCACTCACTCACTCACTCACTCACTCACTCACTCACTCACTCACTCACTCACTCACTCACTCACTCACTGTTCATGTTCATTTGATATATTTTTTTCACCTGAGAAAGGGAAGTAATAAGTGTGAAAAACCTTCTTTCCCTTTTAGTCATTTCAGGAAATAACTGATTTGATGTGCTCACACAAATATATTAAATTTGTGTTGTCAAGGGAGTTGCATCCCTTTATGCTGGGTACCTGTGGTTTCGGTCCCAGTTAGCCCTGATTATTTTCCTTGCGGTTAAAGTGGAAAGGGGAAGGTCGTGGGTTCGATTCCCGGCTGCGTCAAAAGATGTTAAAATATGGTACTTGTTGGTCTCTGCCTGGCACTTGGTATTAATGGGTAATCAGTATAATGTGTCTGAGGGGGGTATTCATGCTTAACTACGGCATGGTATCTCAGTGAGTGAGCACTATAAAACCAGCTTAAGTCTGGGCTAGTACAAGCAGCCACACATAACCACGCATGCACATCATCATATGAGCGAGACCGCCTCCGTGGTGTAGTGGTTAGAGCGGAAGGTCGCGGGTTCAATCCCCGACCGCGTCATACCAAAAGACGTTAAAATATGGTATTTGTTGGTCCCTGCCTGGCGCTCGGCATTAATGGGTACAACAAGGACTGGTCAGCTCGGAGTCAGTATAATGTGTCTGAGTGGGGTATTCATGCTTCACTGCGGCATGGTATCTCAGTGGGCTAGCACTATAAAATCAGCTTAAGTCTGGGCTAGTACAAGCAGCCACACATACACATACACACGCAAGCACGCCTTCATATGAGCGAAATATTCTCAAGTACGACATTAAACCCAATTTCACCTCACCTCCTTATTGTTAAAGTATTCGCTTGTCATACTGAAGACCCAGGTTGTATTCCCAACATGGGTACAATTAATGAAGCCCATTTCTGGTATCCCCTGTCATAATATTGGTTGAATATTGCTAAAAGCAGCATAAAACCATGCTTACTCCTTGATTTATCAGCACACCATGACACACACAGTTTTATGGAAAGTAGCATTAAGCCAAACTGACTGAAGGTATGTTTGTGTTGCAGGTGCAGGCAGTGAATTGTCAGCTTCTGTTTGTACATTCAGCCCTACCTTGATGAAGTGAGATTCACACCAGTATCACAACATTGAAGCCTGCTACAGCAGCTGAGCTAGCAGTGCCCACAATGGACCCAAACCATTGGAACTACAACCAGGCGTACAGCAGAATCAGCTCGGGGAGCCTCCCTGCAAGCCATGGCGGCATCAACAGACTGGACTTCCCCCTCCTCGACCAGGCCACGCTCAGTTCAGGTGGGTTCAGGCAATGGGGCTCAGGGAGGGAATATGTAGCCTTGACTTCATTGATTGTGTGACACTGTACCAGTGGAGTGGATTTAGTCATAATATCAGTCATGGAATTGTCTAGATCTGTTCCTCCTCTATGGAGTCTAGACCCATATAGTGGGATTTAGTCATAATATCAGTCATGGAATTGTCTAGATCTGTTCCTCCTCTATGGAGTCTAGACCCATATAGTGGGATTTCAATCATGGAATTGTCCAGATCTGTTCCTCCTCTATGGAGTCTAGACCCATATAGTTGGATTTCAATCATGGAATTGTCCAGATCTGTTCCTCCTCTATGGAGTCTAGACCCCATATAGTGGGATTTCAATCATGGAATTGTCCAGATCTGCTCCTCCTCTATGGAGTCTAGACCCATATAGTGGGATTTCAATCATGGAATTGTCCAGATCTGTTCCTCCTCTATGGAGTCTAGACCCCATATAGTGGGATTTCAATCATGGAATTGTCCAGATCTGTTCCTCCTCTATGGAGTCTAGACCCCATATAGTGGGATTTCAATCATGAAATTGTCTAGATCTGTTCCTCCTCTATGGAGTCTAGACCCATGTAGTGGGATTTAGTCATAATATCAGTCATGGGATTGTCTAGATCTGTTCCTCCTCTATGGAGTCTAGACCCATATAGTGGGATTTAGTCATAATATCAGTCATGGAATTGTCTAGATCTGTTCCTCCTCTATGGAGTCTAGACCCATATAGTGGGATTTCAATCATGGAATTGTCCAGATCTGTTCCTCCTCTATGGAGTCTAGACACCATATAGTGGGATTTCAATCATGGAATTGTCTAGATCTGTTCCTCCTCTATGGAGTCTAGACCCCATATAGTGGGATATTAGTCATAATATCAGTCATGGAATTGTCCAGATCTGTTCCTCCTCTATGGAGTCTAGACCCATATAGTGGGATTTCAATCATGGAATTGTCTAGATCTGTTCCTCCTCTATGGTGTCTAGACACCATATAGTGGGATATTAGTCATAATATCAGTCATGGAATTGTCTAGATCTGTTCCTCCTCTATGGAGTCCAGACCCCATAGAGTGGGATTTCAATCATGGAATTGTCTAGATCTGTTCCTCCTCTATGGAATCTAGATCCCATATAGTGGGATTTAGTCATAATATCAGTCATGTAATTGTCCAGATCTGTTCCTCCTCTATGGAGTCTAGACCCATATAGTGGGATTTCAGTCATGGAATTGTCTAGATCTGTTCCTCCTCTATGGAGTCTAGACACCATGTAGTGGGATTTAGTCATAATATCAGTCATGGAATTGTCCAGATCTGTTCCTCGTCAATGGAGTCTAGACCCAATATAGTGGGATTTCAATCATGGAATTGTCTAGATCTGTTCCTCCTCTATGGAATCTAGATCCCATATAGTGGGATTTAGTCATAATATCAAACATGGGATAGACAATCCCATGTAGCAGAAATAGGTCATATTTTTCATTATCCTGACTCATGCTCTTTTGCTTGTCTTCTTCTTCTTGCGAACACAGTGGAACACTTGTATCTCCCAATTGAAGCTCCCTTCAATGTAAAATCACTAATTAGTACTCACCAAGAGTTATCTCGATCCGACTCCTTTGCGCGTGGGAACGAGGGCGCCACTTCCCGCCACATGCCTCACTCTTTCTCCTTCGCCGCCCAGTGAGCAGGATGTGAGAGCGCCTGTGTCTCCCTACACACTATATCCTTTGTTTATTCTTAGTTATTTACCTCTCATGGACTTCTATAGAGGTGTAGCTAGTATCCTTCAACATAATGCATTGATATTTATTCGTGTTTCTACTGTTTATTCACGGGACTCCGTGTTTGTTCAGATAGATTGCGTTGATGAAAATCTGCAGCATTTGTAAATTACGTTTTTCTGCTGCTGACCCGCATTTAATATGCCCTAGTTGTACTACGCCATGCTCTACTGTTTCACGTTGCAATTATTGTATTAAATTATCCAATTCTGCCTTTGATAAATATTTATTATGCGTCTTGAGACGCGCAGCAGATAGGTCACGTAAACGCATTTTATCCATGGCTAATACACCAGAGCCCTTACCCTGTCAACTGTTGTCGGACGACCCCCTCCCTTCTGGTGTTCCGCTAGAGTTACCTCGAGGAGAGGGGTGGGGACGAGTCCGCTACCTCCAAGAAGCGACCTGCATCCCCGGACATCCCATCGTCGCAGCCAAAGACTAGGAGGGCTTCCACGTCGTCACAACGCAGACTCCGCACCCCCAGGGCTACATCCACGTCGCAGGGGAAATCATCGAAGTCCAGCAGTACTTTCTCAGCCGAGATTGTTCCCGTTGCAGAGTTGGGCCTGTTTGATGATGATGATCCGATCATCATTCCAGATGTACGGCGGAAGAAGCGGCCAGTGTCGGCAACTATAACTTCAGCGCAGATTAGCACGCAGGCTGAGGCACCTACACTGATGTCAGAGAATCGTCCTGAGGGTCCCGTCGGTACCAGCGTAGAGAAGGCAGCAACTGCTTCAGCGCAGACCGTCCCAGACGACCTGATGAACCACATCATGAAAATTATGGAAGATCGCTACGGTCTTCGGAGGCCTTTAGAGCCACGGGCGACCCAGCTCACCCCCATACCTCCGTGTAGGGCGACCCAGCCCGTTTGCACGTCTCCGCGTAGGGCGACCCAGCCCGTCTCTAAGCCTCCGCGAAGGGCGACCCAGCCCGCCTGCACGAAGGACCCCGATCCTTAGCAGTCACGGAAGGCTTCACGGAGGATGTCTGTATCACCTACGTCGGACCTTGATGAGAGAGGACGTTCGCGAAGCAAGATCCTCTCATCCCATGATTCCGACTCAGACTTTCAACCTTCACGAAGGTTAAGTGGCTCCAAGTCATCCTCATCTAGAAGATCTTTAACCCCCTGGCTGCCGAGATTTTTTTCAGGCGCACATTTTCATATGCTTTGAAAAGTGAACGTTGTGCGAGAATTGCGCTCGCGTGGTGCTGGATCTACGTACGGCTATAAAATTACACAGAAATGTAGAATATTAAATTTCCTATCCGTTGGTATAAATGTAAGTGCAACAACCTCTGCGGTTTGAGAAATAGACCTTGCTAAATGTTGTCCAAATTTTTGTTATGCGTTAAAAAACAGTAAATTTCTCCGCTTTTTATCACAAGACCGATAAAAGCACTGTGCTACTTCTGAATTTTTATTTTGGCATCTTTCCGAAAGAGTGAGCTAAGAAAATACAGCCTGATATCTGAACGACATAAGTGTATATGAATTGGATTTATGTGCTTATGCATAACATTATACGCTCAACATTAAAAATTACTCGCAATAAATGTCAAAAATGGATTTTCTTCTATGACGTCAGACAACGACAGAGATGTCATACACGTATAATGATAAGGGGGCATAACTCCGTTATGCGTAACACTAGGTCAATGTAACTCAGTTCACATGGAGAGAATTTGTTGTGGATACGGACGCTATATTTTCGTTATTTTTTGTTCACGGTGAACCAAACTATTCCAATTCAAAGTTCCCCAATGTGAGCGGATACGCTTTGGTAGTTTCACAGTTTATAAGAAAAGATGACAACGTGCTACATGTGAAAGCATGTAATTGCGATTTGAATGGCCCTATCCGATATACAAGTTAGTTCTTAGATTCCCATATTCTCCTGTTTGTGTAGATGTATTTTGACTAATTTTGCATCGTTATTACCAGAATACTAGCCATATCTTCGAATGTAATGAAACTGCTGAAAATAATACAACATTTTAGTTGACGTCATTGCTTGTTTTATGCATTTTGCGACGTCGGAAAAGGACGACATTGGTATGCTGATTAGTATATATGTCACTTAATTTCCATTAATTGTATAAAAGGGCTAAACTTCTATGTCAGAATTTAACACTCTTTAGACAAAACATAAAATGACTGATTTTTCCATTTAAATAGTGTCCTGAATATATCAACAATTAGACGGTTTGACAGCGTATCTTTTTGTGAACAACACGCGCACCTGTTTGGCATCAATGTAACGTAAATAAGAATAATATTTCACAACACCCGAATATTTTGTTTGGGATAAGAATTTTGTTTGTTTATGATTATGTCGCTATTTCTCTTTATACGTATGCAATGAAAGATGCAAAAAGATAGCTTTTTATATATGGAACTATATATTAGAATATGGATGTAAGATTTGTCCGAATTAACACATGAGATGGTATATATATTTTTCAACAATTTTCCTATAAATGTAGTTACAGTTTGATATCGCTATTTCTCTTTATACGTATGCAATGAAAGATGCAAAAAGATAGCTTTTTATATATGGAACTATATATTAGAATATGGATGTAAGATTTGTCAGAATTAACACATGAGATGGTATATATATTTTTCAACAATTTTCCTATAAATGTAGTTACAGTTTGATATCCTGTCATCACAATATTATTTAATCGAATATGAATTGAATATATTATCGAAAACAATGATAGAGAATCATAAAACGTTTCCAACAAACGCGCACCTTGCCAATCAATATGCATAATTCTTTTGTCTATAAAACGACACAAAATTATGCAATGAACAAGACAATTCCTTTAAATATGTGTGCATATACATTTCATACCATATATAAATCATTGTCATTAATTTTATCAGTTTTACATATAAGGTTGAATTAAATCAACTTTCATGAACCTGTTCATATGAAATTGCAATATTAGTAAAAAAAAGAGTTAATATTGTACATCATAGGAACTAAAGTAGTTGCAGTTATTGCTACGTTTGATCTTCTAACACTTGTGTAAAGGTTTCGAATATGGTGTATTGCACTAAATATGTCAATTTCTTATGCAAATATGATTCAAACAATCAAAAACTTTCAAAGAATATAACACCGTAAACCCTATATGCACGTATGATATGATATTGAACAAGGCTAAATGTAGATACTGAAGTCAGTTTCATGAAAAAGTATCTGAACTAATACGCAAAATATACACCATAATACTGACAGTGTAATCGGAAGGATATGGCGATTGTGTTTACTCTTGTTCAACCGACCTTCACCTCAAAGAAATTGCCTAATATGTACAACAATGTTGACGTGATGACATCACTACCGCTGACCGAGTTCTTACAAAATGGCGGCTTTGCTGACAAGGGTACACAGGATTTTGCGAGGACCCTTCCATTGATTCAGGGATCGTTTGTACATAAATATGACATGTAAGTAATCAGAATGATTCTGACTATCTGTGTATTGTTATATGTTTTTATCGTTTTCACTATAAGTAAGAGAAAAGGCCAGAAATGCAGATAATTACCGTTGTCGTTTTGCGTGATTTGGCGTCAGTCATGGCGTCACGCTGCACAGAAACTTTGACACTTTCTTATGAATTATCAAATCATTGCATTGTATCTATTTATAATTTCCCATTTCTTGCTACGATACTCTTTCCATGCATATTCCAAAGGTATTGAGCCATTGCAAGCAATGAATAGATGGATGAATGTTGAAAAATTTCAGAAAATGCTACGCAGTGTAAATCAGAATTTGTCTTTGTTTACATTTCAGACTAACGCAGTCTTTCAAGCACAGCGTTCGTTTTCACACCCAATATGTTTCGTCTCATTTTATCTAGACAGTTATCATTGGTGACACAGACCAGTTGCAATTTGATTCTAAAATGTATGGGGAATTCAGTGATGCATTTTTCGAAGCTGAATATGAAATATACGTGATGTAATAGGCGTCTCAATACCGGCATTCGCCAAGCGTGATTTTGTAAACACTATCCAATATGGCGGAAAGCGCTCTACGGTGCTCGTGTAAGTGCATTTTCGAAAACATCCCAACCGATTCTAGATTCACCGGCAACGTTTCAGAATTATAATTAGCGATTTCATGTAAAACTGATATCAGTGATCATAAATATGTTATTTTTGAAATTCAATACTCCCAGTAATTATCCGATTTTCACGTTTCAAAACATACAGCAAATAACGCTTTGAATCGCGATTTAGTGCTGTGTCCAAAATGGCGACATTTTCGATGAAGCCAATTTTGAAAGGTCATTTTCAGCACTTGAGCTTTGTCTAAAATACTTGTGGGTGTTATCAAGAAACAGGAAATTTCCCGCAGAATTCGAAACTGTGAAGTGTATTTGTGTGCGTGGGATATTTTGATTTTTATTGGACTTGAAATTGAGGGTTGAAGGGGAAGGACATATATGTCCCTGTGGCATCCAGGGGGTTAAGAGAATCACCGAGAGCTTCGCAAAGCTACCAGCGTTCGCCAAGGAAGTCTCCGCGAAGGTCACCTTATAGACGCCACTCATCAGTCCGTTCACCACATCATTCCACTCGCCGATCTCCTTATCGATCGCCTCATCGATCACCTTGTCCATCCACGTACAGATCATCAAGGACTCCACCTCAGTCACTATCGGAGGAGCATCAACACATTATCTGTGACCCGATGTCTGAAGATGAAGATGGTATCTTCATGGATGGTGAATAGTCTGGAACTTTCTAAGAACGAGAACTCAGCCCACACATATCTTATGAAGGAAGACGATGCTGACACAATCACCTTACCCCCGATTGACCCGATAGCAGCGGTGCCAGCTAATCTGGATACAGCCTTTAGTAAAGCCACGAAATCACAGACACCTCATGTGCCGCATTTCAACGCTAACAAGTTTGTAGGTCACAACATGGACTCCTTTTACAAGGCTCAAGATATCGATGATAACTATAAGATGATCAGCGATGCCAAGTCCAAGACTTACAGAATAGATGACCGCAAGCTAGCCCAGATGGAAACCATATCAAGGAGGATGTTTTTTGGTCTGAACAGATCAAGAACAGTCAACGAAACTCTCCTCACGAAGTTCAGAGACTCTACATCTGAGGATGATAGAATGATTTACTCGGCCCTCCTCATGCAGAAGAAGGACCAGCAGTTCCTTACGGATCACTTAACAGCACTATCCGCAGCTACTACTATGGCTCGTCGTCAAGGTCTCCTCGCCACCTGTAATTGGGGTGATCACTTCACCGCGCCACTCTACACAGCCCCGTGGTCTTCACCGTCCATCTTCAGTGGTAACATAGACAAAGTCTCTAAAGAAGTCTCTAAAGACTCAAGAGAGGTACTCATGATAAAGTCTATGGATACGCTAGCAAGCGTCATCAGACAAAAACTTCGCAGAGGTACTCAGGCAAATCGAAGTTCTCCGGTCTACAGAGAGCACGGGACAGGAGGATGGCTAGTGTAAGAGGAGCGAAAGAGTCTTTTCGCCGCCCATACGGCAATTACAGAGGAGCATCGGGAAGAGGCAGGTCATCCAGAGGCTCCCACAATTATAGACGATGAAGGACAGGTTCGGAACGACTGGAATCTTCCACCCCCAGCCGTTCCAGTACAACCATCTCAAGTGGGTGGACGCCTTCAACTGCACTGGGAAAACTGGGGATTCCTAGAGGATCCATATGACTCCAACATCCTACAGCACGGATATCGCATACAACTACAGGCCACGCCGCCGCTGACAGTCATCCCTCCGAGGTTCGACTTCCAGGCTCTACAACTACCAAAGTTAAGAGAAGCGGTATCAACGCTCCTAACCAAGCAGGCCATAGAAGTACTGGACCAAGTAAACATCGAACCAGGCTTCTACTCCCCAGTTTTCCTAGTGCCCAAGAAAAATTCCAAAGAAAAGTTTCGTCTCATCTACAATATGAGCACGTTCAACAGAGACTATCTACGCAAACCGCCAGCGTTTCGCATGATACACTTACCACAACTACGGCACTTAATTCGTCCCAGAGACTACATGGCCAGCATAGATCTGCAAGGACGATATCTACACATCCCAATACATCCCGACTCCAGGAAATACCTTCGGTTTACACTAGGCGGGCTGCATTACCAATGGAAAGTACTACCTTCGAATCTCATCGGCCCCTGGTTATTTACAAGAGTGGCCGAAACCTATCGTCTCTTACCTACATCGTCAAGGTCTACGCAGTGCATTCTACCTCGACGACGGGATACAAGTGGATCCAGATCCACAGCGTCTCAGACTAAAGTTAAACTTCATCATCAAGCTACTAACACAGCTAGGATGGTTAGTAAATCTACTCAAGTTGGACCTAGAACCTACGCAAGATCTGCAATTTCTAGGCATTCGATTTCTCACGGCGCAGAATCGTATCGTCGTACCGGAGGACCGATGGATCAAGATCCAACAGATAATCCCTCAAGCCTTACTCTCTCCGCTACCGCTACGACAATGGCAGAGCCTGTTGGGTCTACTCACGTCAGCTCAAGACATGACAGTCAGAGGCAGACTACAGTTACGTCCGTTACAGGTCCTCACCAACTCTCATCTCGACGACCCTCAACCATTCAGTCTACCGAATCACGTCAAACCTCACCTACTATGGTGGACCAAGTGATCGAATGTTTGCGATGGAATCTGTTTAATAGAGCCGGAATTGAAAACACATCTCTATGTAGACGCGTCGCTCCAAGGTTGGGAAGCACACCTCGCCAACAGGACGGCATCAGGGTTATGGAGCCAACAAGAGAGCATACTACACATAAACTTGCTAGAAATGCAAGCAGTAGTAAACGCCATACATCATTGGAGCAACTTACTAAAGAATGCCAAATTGATGATTCACACAGACGATTCAACAGTGGCGTTTTATGTGAAGGCTCAACCAGGTCCCCGAACCTATTGACTCTATGTTTTCAATTGTTTGATCTAATCGACAATCTCAACATACATGTCAGAGCATGTCACATTGACAAAGAATGTAATAGCAGACGCTCTCTCTTGGCCACACCTACCATCGCCGACAGAATGGATGCTCCATACAGAGATATTCGCACAAATTATCAAGAAAATAGGAGCTCCACTAATAGACCTATTTGCCACTCGCTTCAACAATCAGCTGACAACATTCGTATCACCAGTCCCAGACCCACTAGCATGGGCAACGGACGCACTAAGCATATCGTGGGAAGAACTCAACGCATACGCGTTCCCTGCCGTCAGCGTTAATCCCACAGGTGTTACAGAAAATCAGGCAAACTCGGAGCCTCCAAATGATTTTGGTCACGCCCTACTGGCCAGCGAGAACGTGGTTTCCAACTCTTATTCAAGAAATCGGACAACCAATACTACAACTTCCAAAGCGCTCGAATCTACTAATACATCCTCACACCAAACAAGCGCACGGAAAGCCAGAAGCATTCCAACTTCACGTATGGACTGTATTAAGGCGTGTCTAAACAAGAGAGGTTATTCAGCCAGAGCGGTGAAAGCAGTCACGCTTGCCTTACGTAACTCCACTCGCAACTTGTACGATGACAAGTGGCACAGTTTTGAAAATTATGCTGCAAAGAAGTGGCTGACTACTTATTTTACCTACGTCAGACTAAACATCTAAAAGGCTCAACATTATCAACATATCTCGCAGCTTTAAGCTCTGTCATAACTATGAGAACGGGTGTCAAGCTGACGAAAACCCCAGAGTTGCTCGCCTTACTATGTGCATTCCGATTGGAGGATCAGAAACAGAGGTTTCGGGCTCCAGCATTAGATCTAAATATAGTGCTCCAACACCTCACAAGTGAGGCATATGAACCACTGGAATCAACATCATTCGAATTTCTGACACAGAAAACTTTGTTCCTGTTATCCCTAGCAACAGCAGCCAGGATGTCAGAAATTCACGCACTAGATTACGAGAGAACACGCTTTGATGACAATCACAACATCGTGCATATGGGACTACGCTGGGATTTCATCGCCAAGAACCAGTTGCCAGGTCAACCAGACAGATTATTCACGCCCCAGCTCTCTCATCAATTCTCGGACCTCATGATACACTGGATCTATCATTATGCCCAGTCAGAGCACTGAAAATATATCTCACTGGCGTTCCAATCCGGTGACATAAACTCAAACGATTATTCATCCCTCTATCGACAGCTACACAGACTGAAGTCTCGCGTACAACTATCTCGATATGGATCAGGACTGTCATACTCACGTGCCTACAAGGCTGCAGGACTCGACCCTCCAAGAGCATCTAATCCACATGAAATTAGAGCGCTAGCTTCAACACTTGCTCTACACGGCAATTGCTCTTTGAATACCATCATGGAGGGCTGTTTCTGGAGATCTGATATGGTGTTTGCCAACCACTATCTGAGAGATATCACCACCGAGGACGTCTCAGGCATTCACCATTTCGGTCCCATGGTCCTCGCTCAGCAGTTGACAGTCCCTCGGAGAAGATAAGTCAATCTTACGAGATTTTTACTGCTTATTTCACAACAGTACTATATAGCTAATAACTCCATGAAGTTTATGCTATTATATATTTTAGCTTAAGTTCAATCACAATCTTAAGCTCAGTACTATGTTTATTATATCATAATAATATCATTAGCTAACAACTCTATGAAGTTTATGCTATTATATTATCAAGCTTAAGCCTATCTTAGTCTTAAGCATAGTATTCATGTTGTAAATACTTTATTTATGTTTATCATAATATATATATATTGTAGTAACCCATATATGGCAGCTGATAAGTTTAACAGCAGGAATTTATCAATTCGGTGCCTTTATGAAGTTCCCATAGGGGTTATTACAGTTATTACAGTTATCAAATAATTAATTATCTAAATCCAAAGTATGAGTCAGGATAAGGAAAAATATGTAATTTTCTGAATAAAATTGATATTTTATACTTATCCTGACTCATGCTCTTTTGCTTGTCTTCTTCTTCTTGCGAACACAGTGGAACACTTGTATCTCCCAATTGAAGCTCCCTTCAATGTAAAATCACTAATTAGTACTCACCAAGAGTGATCTCCATCCCACTCCTTTGCGCGGGAACGAGGGCGCCACTTCCCGCCACATGCCTCACTCTCTCCTTATATAGCGAGCCCAACACTTGAATTTTCAGGGAAATCCAAAGTGTTATGTGGGGAGGATGGGAGGGCTTACCCCATGAGTCAGGATAAGTATAAAATATCAATTTTATTCAGAAAATTACATTATTCAACCCTCTAAATTCTTGCCAAAACCATGTAACTCAAATATAAGTCGACCCCTTTCCCCCGTATGTATCGGTATTGGCTAGATCGACGTCATGACTGTTCAACACTTTAACATGACTAATGTAAACACGTGTTTGTTATCTTTTGTAAAAGCATGTTCAAGCATGTTCAATACCTGAAACTTGTTTATTTTGAGTGCAGATTTCCGATTGGCTAATGATAAAATGAAAGGCCAATCAACAGAAGCCTGACATAACCAAGAAAGGTTGTGTTGTGTGAAATGTTTTTCGACTTTGTTTAAAAAGTGAGCGTATGTGTAAAGACCAACTATGATTGAAAATACATCATATAAATGTTACTAGATTCAAATATGTTTGATGCGGAAATTATGATGTGTAAATAGTTCTGTAAATGTGCTTCAAAATGATATTTTTGTATTAAAAACTGTTCAGTTGGGAACACGCATTGTGTGGGATGCATTGAGCGAACGCTACTGTACAACCGAGACTGATCGAGTGACACAGATATTTGACTTCGATTTAATTTCTTGATTAATATCATCTGTAGTATTTATTAAATTATTAACAGTACTTTTCAAAACCATCACACAAAACTGCCACAGAATACAAAGTTTACTTTACGTGAAACTTTCTTTCAAGTCGTGTCACGTGGCCCAAATTTATCGATCGATAACAAAGTTAGTAAATAGTTGTGATCAAAATATCTGATTAAATTTAATTTAACGTTTATATTATTAAATATATTTTACAAAAGACAAACAACAAAATTATATATTTTTTGTTTTATTTGACCCACGATGTCATTTACCTTTGGAAACGTTGTCAGTACGTATATGCTTCCTGCTTCCAGTGTAAACATTGCCAGTTGAGTTCGCTGGGCTGGCAGATTCACTCACCTGACCTCTGGAATTGTTGGGGTAGATTAATGAACTCAATTATAAGTCGGGTCCGATTATTTAGCTCCTTTTTCTGGTATCAAATTTCCGACTTATAGTCGGTCATATACGGTAATTTTGATTGGTCATTTGGGAGGGAAAATAATTCTCATGTGTCATTGAAAGAAATGCCATAGAATTCTGTAGTTTTTGATTGCTGGTGAAGTGAACTAATTCTGATTTGGTATTCAAAGAATTGCCAATGAAATCTGTAGGTTTTTATTGTGTTTTTCAGGTTTTGGCCTCTCACCATCTCTGTCCCCTCATGCCAACCTGACGTCCCGGTCCCTGGGTGGCCTGTCTGGGGTAAATTACCCCGGCCACCCGCTGCACACCACCATGCCACAGTTCCTGGACCCGATGGCACCATTACAAGCCTCCTTCACAAGCCAGCCCACATACAAACCAATGTCGATGGGGCAGAATCCTTACCCCTTTGACAGCTCGGCCAGATCCTCCACAGAGGTCCCTGTCACTTACTCCCCTGCACGGTACTCAGCGGGGACACCTAGTTTGTCAGCACACACCAAAACCCCTCTGTTCTCTCCACAAGAACTGACTTCGTCGAAGGATTTGGCAGCATCTTTTGCAGCATCCTCTCAAGGTCTTACTGCTGAGACGAGCCCGAAAGGCTGGGGGCTATCCAACTTCCTCCCAACACCAACAACACCGTTTGGGAACATATCTGACGCTCTGCCCAGCGACTTTGGCTTGTCTCTTCCTCAACCTCAACAGACACCTCCGCCAGCTCACAGCTCGGGCAGCCGCATCAACACCATCCAAAGGAATCCATATACAGCAGACATGTTATTTGCTGAAAGCACACGACCCGTTAAAAATCCCCAACCCCTCCACTCTCCAAGAGATCCGTCACCTTTCACCAGCGTAAGCAGCAGTAACTATGGGCGGATTTCAGATGCGATCCAGTCCCCTAAGTCCAGCCTGCCCCCTCCAACACCTCACAGTTACACAGCATCTCCACCAGAGATCGAGGACCTGTCCTCCCACTCACAGGCTCACCCCATTTACAGCTCCTATATGTCCACATCTTACAATTCTATACCATCAGGCAACCCTGTGTACAGTTCTTCCCAGTTACAACAGGACATGGACTACGATCCTGTCAGCCCAGCTACACCTCTGTCTGAAGCACCTCAGCCTAATGATAACCCATTCACCACTGTCTCACTGCAAGATCTGGCGGCACTAGGCACAGCACAGAGTCCAGTCCATGAGAAGCCTCACCAAAGAGAAACAAGTCGAGACAATATCTTAAATCGTGAAAGTGTTCTTCTACATCAAGAGAGTATGTTGCATGCTTCCCTTGAAAAATCAAATCATGTCTAAAGAATCCGCCCATGTCCAAAGCTTATCATCTCACATGACAATGCAGCACACACCACCTGGAATCCACAATGGGCAGAACATTCAGAACGCTGCCAGTCCAATGCAGCAGTCTCCGATAAGTGTTGGGAGCCCGCAGATTCCCATGTCTGTGTCCAGCCCTCAGGTTGCCATGCCACTAGGGAGTCCCCAGAGTCTCATGCCCAGCTCCACCGTGGTGCAGGCTCCCCCCGCCCATTCAGGCGATGGCTGATTCTACAACGAAACCAAAGCGAGGAGGAAGAGGAAGCCGAGGCGGAAGGGGTGGTGGAGGAAGAGTTAGAAGGAAGAAGGACGAGGACAATAATTCCTTTATGGGAGAGATCCATCAGCCTCCTATTTTTGCCAATGAAATTGCTCAACATCAACAGTCGCAGCGTCAGCCACATCCAGCATACAGTGACATGGGTCATTCAGCTTACCGACCAGATAGTCGTCAGCCGGAGTTGAACCAGACCTTCCTTCACTCCGACATGGGAGTAGAGTCATCTCTGACTCCAGGTATTCAGAGACAATTGTCTGCTGGACAGACATCAGAACCCATGCAGAGGTCACCCCTGGAAGAGAGTCTGGTCAGTGTGCAGCAGCAACAGCAACAGCAGTCCATTCAGGACCAGATGACCACAACTCATAGGACCATGACAATGTCGGAAGATCTTCTGAGTCGTCATTCCTCAATGTCGTCTCTAAACAGCGGACATCAAGCATCACCAATGCAGGAAGCCCTGTCCATGAACCACCAGCCATCTTACTGTGACAACATAGTGAGTGGGCAGCACTCCTCACCTCTAACCAACCCATCCCCCCCAAACCAGATGACAGTGGATAGTTCCCACATTGTTCGAAACACAGACAGTTCCAGTATGACCAGTCACTCTGCTCTTTCCGACTCTTCCATTGACCAAAGAGGCTCTGTGCTCAGTGCTGTCAGAGAGACGGATGCCATCATGTCAGGTGCTGATCAGTACAACATGAACGGATTTGTGGACACCCCCTTCATGGATCAGCTGGCAGACACGCCCCAAGCTGTGTCCCAGTCAATGAGCTACCAGCAGCAAGGTCACATGGCCATGATGGACAAGAATATCATGTCACCTGACATGAACAATCCTAACTCATTTCAGGATGCGATGAATAATGGCATGCATATGTCACAGTTCGGAAATACATTTCAGATGCCCCAGGAGCAGCACCATCTCGCCAACCTAGACATGAACGCAGTCAGTCAGGCCGGATCCACCATTGATGAGGCCACATTTTCGAGTCTATTTGGTTCTCCTAACAATTCTGAAAAGGTCCGGCGCAGGACCAAAGCTGAACAGAAGTTGATGCCAATTGTTACTCCAAAGGTTGATGAAGATGAAGAGCTGGCTCACTTGGCGTTGCCTCCGCCAGCCGCCAGTGATCCTATTTCACAAACAAAGGAGGAGACCAGGGTCAGGAAGTCTTTTGGGAGTTCCTTCCAGGACTGTTTCCTGAACTATCTCATGGGAAAGAAGCAGGAGACTTTAGAGAGTCTCAGTAGTGCTACTATACATAAGAAACCGCAGCTGCCAAAGTACTTCCCAGAGCCAAGGAGACCTCGGCCTCCATCACCACCACCCAAGAAAGATTCCAAAAGGTCCAGCGGGTCATCTGACGAAGGCTCATTCTCAGGTGTCGGCTTCTCGGACAGTGATAGTAGTGAAGAGAGTGTAGCTAAGACAGTTCAAAATGTGATTTCGCAAATGAGTGATGACGAGTCCAAGGACAGAGTGAAAAAATCCAAAGATTTGACAATAAGGATTTCTGTGCCATCATTGAAAAAGTCCCCCCGTAGTCCGCGAGTGCGAGGTGCTAAAGGAGGGAAGGCCCGCGGGCCTCGGGGGTCGAAGGTGAAAGGGAAGGGTAGTGGTGCAGTCGTGGATGGTACCAATCAAGGTGGGGAGCTGCCACCAGCTGAAGAAGCGCCTGTCATCCAACCGAGGGAACGTATTTCAAGGAGGGCAAAGGAGAAGGCACTGCAAAAGAAAAAGAGTACGTGTGCAAACTTTGTTTCCATGGAATTCCAAGGGGTTAAGTGTTCCAGGATGTTTCCTTCATGTTTGATTGTTTAGTTGAAGGAACAGTGATACCGAACAGTATAGCACAGATTAGGGCATAACCCCCAGGGAACCGTTCACAATTAATGAGGCGTGGGGGGAGGAATGTTGATTTTTATGGAGAAGCATGTACAATGTGAATAACTCCGCCTAAAATTTATGTACATAGTAAGTGACCTGGGTGCTTGTCATGTACAAAATCAATGACACCCCTAGTACATGTGTACAAAAATTTATGACACCCCCTAGTACATGTGTATAAAATTGATGACACCCCCAACCTCCCCAGAACTAAATTGGTGACCCCCCTCACCGCCCCTAGCCATAAATTATGTCCCTTATTTGACTCATGACATGTTTTATGTATATAACTGATGAACACGTACAGGTACTCACAGACATACACTGGATTTCACTTTGCTACCACTAAAGGCGACCAGAAGAAAAGGGTCGAGAATAAACTATAGCTAGTCAGTACAGTGGTTGGGGAGGTGGGGTAGCCTAGTGGTTAAAGCGTTGGCTCGTCACGCCGAAGACCCGGGTTCGAATCCCCACATGGGCACAATGTGTTAAGCCCATTTCTGGTGTCCCCCGCCTTGATATTGCTGGAATATTGCTAAAAGCGGCATAAAACTAAACTCAGTCAGTCAGTCAGTCAGTACAATGGTCATTTTTTACCCTGTTTCTATATCCAACATTTCTGTACCTGGTGCAGAAGTTTCCAAACCTGGTGTTGCAGAGAATTCTGATGACTCATCCAGTAGCAGCTCGGACGATGAGAACATCAAGAGCATCACCAAGGAGGAGTCCGAGAAGGATTACGACTCTGATAAAGACCCAGCCTGGACACCGTTTGAAGTTGTAAGTAGTGTTGGACAGTCATTGGGGCACTGCTGGCTAAGTCATCTAACACACTGCAACAGGGTATGCAGAGTTTCATTCCTTTACATGTGCCGTAACCTGTAATTGCGAGTTTGAATCCCAGATTTCGCCCGGGTTTCACCAAATTGGTAAATCTCAAGCCTGTATCACTTTGGGCTTAGCTACAACATGAAGATGACTTGATATAAATGTGATTACTGTTCAAAGTAGTAACAGTAATAGTGGGTAGTAAAGGGTGGGACTGGTCTTCAGTCACATGACATAACGGTAATAGTGAGTAGTGTATGACGGGTGTAGTCTTCAGTCACATGACATAACGGTAATAGTGAGTAGTGTATGACGGGTGTAGTCTTCAGTCACATGACATAACGGTAATAGTGAGTAGTGTATGACAGGTGTAGTCTTCAGTCACATGACATAACGGTAATAGTGAGTAGTGTATGACGGGTGTAGTCTTCAGTCACATGACATAACGGTAATAGTGAGTAGTGTATGACGGGTGTAGTCTTCAGTCACATGACATAACGGTAATAGTGAGTAGTGTATGACGGGTGTAGTCTTCAGTCACATGAGATAACGGTAATAGTGAGTAGTGTATGACGGGTGTAGTCTTCAGTCAAACGGTAATAGTGAGTAGTGTATGTCGGGTGTAGTCCGTCACATGAGATAACGGTAATAGTGAGTTGTGTATGACGGGTGTAGTCGTACTCTGTCAATACCGCATCAGTTGTCTTAGGACCAAGTAAAATGCCGGTTTTGACAGAGTGCCGGTTTAGCTAGGTTCGCTTTATGACGCTTCGCGCACACGGAAGTTCGTCGCACTGTCACTGTTAGCATTAACAAGATGTTTGAATAAGAAACAAGGCAGTGTCTGAATGCACATTCATGTTGTTTAAATCAAATAAAAATGTCTGAAATCTCTTATTAAATTTCAACTGATCATATATTATCGGGCAGAATTAAAATTATAAACTATTTTTCGCAATGTTATTGCAAACAACGATTCTTGTTTATGCTTCGCAGCTGGTCTACAATAGCATTGTCAAAGAGCAAAGTAACGATGTTTCAAACATCGAGGAAATCATTAAATAAATTGAAATCAACAATAACATTCATAAAAGTTGTCAAACGCACATATAAAATTACTATTTCCATTCTTTGAGCGATCATGCAATGTAAGTCAAGTCACTGACAAGTTACATCTCGGCTTTCACACGATGCTTAATGTGAAAATATATGCTGAAGCATTTTGTCATAGGCCATAACCTAGCACGATATGTCCAATACGCTCCATGATTTACGATAGGTAGCTTATGTCTTTCTTAATATGTTCAGAATAGCATTATTTTACCCAAAACTTTCGCCTTAATCTAAAACTTTTCGCTTATTTAGGACGGTATCCATTTCCATAATATGATTGGCTGCTTAGGTCACGGTCTGATTTTGACCAATCACGCACCCTTATAAGCAGAGTGTAGTGAAAAGCCGCCGTTAGAAACCAATCTTTATCCAATAAAATCGCTTCTTACAAATGTGAAAATACTCGCAAGAGTACAGTGATATTGTTGATGTTCAGAGCTTTCGAACGATACACGCCATCAAACGATTCGCCTCTATGTAAGTGACACGCGCCACTCACTAATTAACAAGAAACTGATTGACACTTCCCGTTTCTGAATAATCACGGAGTCAATACCCGCGAATCAACAAAATGTAAACACTTGCTTGTTTATACAGTCAAACTGCCCACTACATGTATTAATTACTCTAGGTAAGTGTTACGCACTCACTCACTGATTAACAAGATACTGATTAACACTTCCCGCTTCTGAATAATCTCGAGTCACAACGAATTGTGTTGTTACATCATTTGGACCTAATTGCATCAAAGGGTTACGCCGCCTTGTTCATGTGCCGGTTTTACAGATTCGCTTTCATAACAACTTGTGCATTTCTGGGACTGAAAACAATGCCGATATCCTGAATAGACAGATGCCGTATATATGTTTACAGAGGTTTCTAAATGATAATAACGCATTTCTGCCGGACTGAAACTTTGTGCCGATGTAGACAGAGTGCAGGGTGTTAAGAGAGGCCGGTATTGACAGAGTCCACTGATGTACAACATGTCTCGGATTCTTTACAACTGAATTCATGTTTTCCAGACGATCTCGAAACCGAAGTGCAAGCCAGAGGAGACCCTCGGACACGCCCCCTGATCTGACCCCAGCCATGTCGCCTCCCAAGGTGGCGAAGTTCTCTCCCCTTGACGCAGGCAGCGTCACAGCTGAGACACCCAAGACAAACAGTGTCCCCTCCAGTCAGGATTCTGAAGATTTTGTGGTGAGTAGCGTCAAGAAACAATAATCATTGAAGTTGCTCTTGATATTTTTTCAAGATTAAGTGGTGATGATACTCTGCAGGCCAATCTGATGTGGCAAATTGTTGAACATAATTCACATCATTCACACAGAATAACATATTGTAGAATAATACCTATCAAAAAAGTATTGGAGGACGACCCGATTCTTTCATAGCTAACGTTTCATGCCTCATGACCACACTCGGCGCAGTGATGACTTAGCATAACATCACCACCACAGCTAATCACGTGACCGGACTTTTCTCTTGTTTGTAAACAAGCTTGCATATTCATAATAAGAAGAGACTGGCCTTACGCAAGCTTTTCGGCGTGCTTTTCACTATGTTTTACATTGTTGCATATATATTCTTCCATAACTACAACAGTAACATTTATGACAGTACATATTTAGACATCAAACTGGTTGCATCGTTTGCTCTCTTTTGGCTTCGATGACAGCACGTGGAGCCGTACAACCTATGTAAACAAAGTATCGCTACACAAATCGAAATAGTGTTACATGTTTTAGGATATTTTCTTAGGAAAACTAAACCATTTTATCAAAGATGTTTAATTAGATATGTAGATTCGTCAAAAATAAAAGAGTTAAGAAATATGTAAATTATATTGAATGGACAGTGCAAGATGTGACGGCTTTCTGGCCTGTGGCAGTGGTACTATGCTGGCTGGCCGGCCGCATGGAACTCTGGGTAGGAGAGTTACCTCATGACATGACCAGCAACCCTGGTAACTTCAGTAATGTGAATCATACCAAAAAAGACGTTAAAAATATGGTACTTGGTGGTCCCTGCCTGGCGCTCGGCAATAATGGGTACAACAAGGACTGGTCAGCTCGGAGTCAGTATAGTGTGTCTGCGTGGGGTATTCATGCTTCACTGCGGCATGGTATCTCAGTGGGCTAGCACTATAAAACCAGCTTGAGTCTAGGCTAGTACAAGCAGCCGCACATACACATACACATGCATGCACGTCGTCATATGAGCGAAATATTCTCAAGCACGACGTAAAAACCCAATTTCACCTCACCTCACCTCAGTAATGTGAAAGAATTGGGTGGTCCTTAACCTCTTTTTTAAGTAGTACACATGTTACTCAAATGTATCAAATTGTAAAACAGATGGAGCTGTCTTTGTGCATAGCCCATGGTGGAGACGTACTGTTGACAGCTGTAACATTTCAATATTTCAGATAGGGAAGTTTATTCTTGAAAAGAAAGATATGCATAATTATGAGAGTTACCCCATCTGGAAGATTGAGCAGGGCAGGATGATCCACAAGTACGAGATCACCTCGGAGGATGGCAACATCAGACACAAGGCTGTGTCCACGGTGAGTGTAGATCGACGGGTAGTGGCAGGTCAACGGGTGTTGAAATGATGATGTATGGCTGCTGCTTTTCATCGTGGTCCGAAACCACAGATTATAAGTGGTTCTTAGATTACAGTACACCCGTGAAGATCCGGGTTAGCATTGATCTTCAGCAACCCATACTTGTCGTAAGGGGCAGCTAACAGGATCGGGTGGTCAGGCTCGCAGACTTACATGTCATTGTATCCTGGCTGAATTGTCTGGTCCAGAAGCGATTATTGCGGAGTGCGGTGTTAAACAGCAAACGAACCAACTTGAGTACAGTACAAAACTTCTCTGACATTGGGGCACTGGTGGCTAGGTCATCTAACACACTGCAATAGGATATGCAGAGTTTCATTCCTTTACGTGTGCCGTAACCTATAATTTCGAGTTTGAATCCCAGATTTGGCCCCGGGTTTCACCAAATTGGTAAATCTCAAGCCTGTATCACTTTGGGCTTAGCTACAATGACTTGATATAATTGTGATTACTGTTCAAAGTAGCATTAACCCCAAATTCATTCACTCAGAGATAAGGGTCTCTTCTAAATGTACTAAGTTGTCTCCATTTCCAGTATTCAAGTTGGATGCCAACTATGCGAGACCAGTTTGTGCCAATCAAAGTGAAGCTTATATCCAGTCGGGATGCGGTGGAGATTGTTGAGGTGACTGAAGAGTATCGACCAAAGCCCCCAACAGACGGCAGGTGGGTAGTTTGTACAGCCTCTCAGTGATAATTGTGGCACAAAACTGCATTCATACCAAATTACTTCCCACATCTGATGATGCCGACATTTTTGTTTCTGATTCAAAAGTCATATGTCAAGATAGCCTGTCTCAACTGCAGGGTTTGAGTGTTGTACTTTATGGGGCAGTGAGGTAGTCTAGTAGTTAAAGCGTTCGCTCTTCACGCTGAAGACCCGGGTTCAATTCCTCTCATGGGTACAATGTGTGAAGCCCATTTCTGGTTCTCCCAGCTGTGATGTTGCTGGAATATTGCTAAACGCAATTAAAACTATACTCACTGTAACTGATATTGTGTTTCAGCTTGGAGACCAAGTATGAAGATGATCCCCTGGTTGACTTGTTCAACGTGTACCTGCAGATCTTTCTCAGTCAGGCCCTGGAGCCTGGCTTCCTCAGTGCAATCACAGATGCCCAAGGTCAGTACACAACACTCGGCTTGGAAAGAACTCGAATTTTAATGTTGATGTACTGGATTTACTGTTTGTCTCAAGCAAGTCAGTACCTATGAAGATCTAGGTTAGAATTGGTCTTCATTAACCATGCTTGTCGTAAGAGGCGACCAACTGGATCGGGTGGTCAGGCTCGCTGACTTGATTCATATGTCATCGTATCTCAACTGCATAGATCGATGCTCATGCTGTTGATCACTTTATTTTTTCCTTATCCTGACTCATGCTCTTTTGCTTGTCTTCTTCTTCTTGTAACATAGTGGAACACTTGTATCTCCCTAATTGAAGCTCCCTTCAATGTAAAATCACTAATTAGTACTCAGCACGAAGTTACCTCCCTTCCACAAGCTGAACGAGGGCTGCCACCTCCACCCATGTGCCTCACTCTTCCTTCTTCGCCCAGTGAGCTGGACGAGAGAGCTTGTGTCTCCGACACACTATATCCTTTGATTATATTTAGTTAGTTACCCTCGTGATAGACATCTATAGAGGTTTAGCTAGTATCCTTCAACAATTATATATTGATATTTAGTCGTTTCTACTGTTTATTCACGGACTGCGGTTTGTTTCAGTGGATTACGCTTGATAAAAATTCTGTTCTGTTGCAGATTACGCTTTTTTATTCTGCTGCTGATCCGCATTTAATATGCCCTAGTTGTACTGCGCCATGTTCATTTTATTCACGCTTGCAGTTGCGTACTAATTTATCCATTTCTGCCTTTAATAAATAATTACTTTGGCGCTTGAGACGCGCAGCAGATAGGTCGCTGTGATGCAGAGTCTAGCCATGACTGATACACCTGAACCCTCGCCAGTCTACTGCTGTTGGTCGACCCCTCCCGCCTGGTGTTCCGCTTAGAGTGGTGGAGAGGCGCGGGACGAGTCCGCCGCCTCCAAGAAGCGCCCTGCTTCCCCAGACATCCCATCGCCGCAGCCGAAGACTAGAGGGTTTCTACTGCATCTCAACGCGAATTCTGAGGGGAAATCAACGAAGTCTACTTGAACTTTTCAGCCGAGATTGTTCCCGCCGCAGATTTAGCCTGTATGATGATCAGCCGATCATCATACCTGATGTACATCAAAAGAATGACCGATGTCGACAACAGTGATGTCAGCGAGATCAACATGCAGCCTGATGTACCAACGCTGATATTCTATGATCTTCCTGAGGGTCCCGCCGCCGCTACCAACACTCAACGCAGACTTCGCGACCCCAGGGCAGCGCCGACCTCTGAGGGGAAATCAACGAAGTCTACTAGGACTTTCTCAACCGAGATTGTTCCAGCCGCTGAACTGGCCTCTACGATGATCAGCCGATCATCATCCCCGACGACGCCACAAGAAGCGACCGGAGACAGCTACAGTGACATCAGCAGAGATCGCCATGCAGCCTGAGGTCTCTACACTGACGCCAGACGACTCCCTGAGGGCCCCCCCGCTAACATCGCAGAGAGGGCACCGACTAATTCGCCGCAGACCATCCCAGATGAACTGTTGCGCAAATCATGATCATGATGGAGGGCCACTACAGACTGGGAAGCAGCCAGCCCAAGGCCTGAGCCTTCGCTGAAGGTTCCAACGCAGACGACACCCCAGAGGCACCCCCATCAGCGCAACAGCCACGACGAAGCCACCTTCGCTAAGGAAGTCGCAGACCACCTCCACGGCGACCCAGATGTACAGCCTTCGCGAAGGCCTTCGCTGGGCGGATAGATCATCACCTGCCTCGGCTTCATCCTTAGATGCGACTCAGACCATCAGACCTCACGGAAGCCTTCGCTGAAGGTCAAATCGCCGCTCCCCAGGACCGACGAGAGGAAGCTTCAAGGCCTTCGCTAAGGACACCTGACTACACAAGAGCTTCGCTGGCTATCAACATTCTCCTCACAGGTCTCCGAGAAGGTCAACCCATAGACGAGATCACCAACACGATCTCTCCGCCGCTAACCGCCGATCTCTTCAGACATCACCACGCCGATCGCCTCACAGGTCACCACACAAGTCTGCACACAAGTCTACAGTCAGGTCTCCCCGAAAGGCCACCCGACATAGAGATAGAAATACACAGTCCACCATCAGAAGAGCAGCAACATCTCATCAGCGATGTTGGGATAGAAAATGATGGAGGCATCATTTTTCAGACGCTGAGATACTTATATTGGATGGTAAACAACCTAGATCTCTCTTCACCTTCCAAGAGTGGCAACTCGGCGCAGACATACCTGATAAAGGAAGACGAGGCAGACGCCATCACCTTACCTCCGACGACTCGATTGCTGCGCGGTGCCACAGTATGTGGACACAGCCTACCATAAAGCCATAATAGTTCAAACGCCAGAGGCGATGTTCTTGGCATTAATAGATCTAGAACGATCAATGAGATTCTTATCACCAGATTTCGCGGACACGACTTCTGAAGATGATAGGATGATCTACTCGGCTCTACTTATGCAGAACCAGCAAGAACCACACCCTGTATGAAGCTAACGCCATATATTGATCGGATTCTAGACACTTCGCTAAGGAAGTCCCAGGCCACCTCCGCGAAGGAGCTAGAGCCTCACCAGTTACAAGGGACGCCACGGAGGAGTAGCGCTTCACCGACCCCACATATTGCTGAGTGCGGCGAAAAAAAAACACTCACTCACTCACCCTGTTGAACACAGAGGTCGCTCTCGGCAAGCAAGCCATATATTATATATATACTGATCGGCTCTGACTCGATACCTTTCAAGGTCGCTAAGGCTAAGTGGCTCCAAGTCTACCTCACACAGGAAATCTAGAATGGATACTTCGAGAGCTTCGCGAAGTCTCCTCAAGGCCCACCGAGGAATTCTCCTCCAAGGTCTCCATATATTAGCCACTGGCCATATATAGCTACTCGCCAGTCCGTTTCAAGACATCGCATAAGTTGTCTATCAACTGTATGCCATATGCCGCCTATAAGCCTACGCTAAGACAATTGCACAGGCTATTTACAACACAAAACGCCGCTATATTAATTAATCAACGACGCTGCATAGATCTTCACAGAAATCAACCTTTCCGTGATAGATTGCTAGAATATGCAATCCCGACTACGATACGATTATCTACATGTGACCATTACGCAGATCTGCAGACAATTCAATATCGAAATTGAACAGCAGCCTTGTTACAGCGAGTATAACTCATAATCGTCAAAGTTTCTGAGAAGAAATATGTACAAGTTCAGCTTTAATTCTACAATTATGACGATACATTCATGTATACAGTCTACAAGCTGACAACTTGCAAGTTTATTGTACCTTTATATAAGGAAGTCGGAATTATATTCAAAACTGAAGTTACATTCACGACAGCCAGGAAAATAACCTACCCAGCATTAATATTACAGAGCGAGGTATTTCGCGCCGGAGGTTTCGCTAAGTTTACCTTAACCCTCAAACACGGGTCACCGGGTAACTTCGAAGCTACGTGAAGACCGACGATTATGCTAATATCAACGACGGCAAGATTTTATACAAGGTTTTTCCTGCTACACCGGTGACATCACAGCTGGTATTCTACAGAATCAAAATGCCTTGTTCTGATTGGACCGCTGTTGGACAACCACTCCACGAGAGGTCGCATCTTAGTTCACAGTTCAAGACTTACGCTACAAGTGAAACTATATATCAGTGAACGAAAGCAAGCCTCCTTACAGTCCAGTTAATCTGAACCTTCATGATTGGGCTGCTTTCTTCAGGTTAGAGACCTCCCCTGTCAAGTTAGGACGAGGGCACGGCAGTCAGGCAATTTTACATAAAGTTCAACGAGGACAGACACACCTGGTTGTGCACCTACATCGCCAAGGACTTCGCAGCTTAATAACCTAGACGACGGGATACAAGTGGATCTAAATCCACAGCGCCTCAGACTACAGCTGAATTTCATAATCAAGCTACTAACACAACTAGATGGTTAGTAAACCTACTTAAACTTTCTGATTGGAGAATTAAAACGGAAGTTTCACCCTCCAACTTGGGGATCTGAATATAGTGTTCCAACACCTCACAAGTGAGGTTTATGAACACGCCTGGATGACATACTTGGACTCCATGATACGATGATTCTATCACGATGGCCAGCAAGAGCACTGTAAATTTATCTCCACCGAAACAAACAGAAGGGAATAATACAACAGATTATTTCCTCTATCATCAACTTACGAGAATGAAATCTCACGCACTATATCTCCGCTTTGATCAGAACTGTCATACTACGTGCATACAAGACGGATGGACCTAATCCGACCCTCCATGAGCTTTTAATACTCATGATATTAGAGCTTAACTTCTACAATTGATCTACACAATATTATTTGAAATAATGGAGGGTTTATTTTCTGAGATCCGATATGGTGGTTGCCAACCATTATCTGAGAGATATCATCACCGAGGACGTCTCAGGTATCCACCATTCGATCCCATGGTCCTCGACAACAGTTGACAGTTCTCGAGAAGATAAGTCAATCTTACAGATTTCTACTTATCTTATAACAGTACTAAATAGCTACATGCTATATATAATTTGCTTAAGTTCTTTTTATCATCACAGTACTATGATTATTACATCATACAATATATAAGTTAACAACTCTACAGAGTTGGTTATTATATATTTACCTTAACTTAATTATATCTTAAGCATAGTACTATACTCAGATTGTAAAAATATATAAGCTAACAAACTCTACAGAGTTTGGGCTATTATATAGGTAGCTTAAGCTTATTCATATCTTAAGCTCAGTACTATGTTTATATCATATCAGTATATTAGCTAACAAACTCTAAAGAGTTTTTGCTATTTGGCTTAAGGCTCATCATATCTTAAGCAATATGGTTACATTATAACATGTATTAGCTAACAAACTCTACGGAGTTTTTTACTATTATATATGTAACTTAAGCTTATTCATATCTTAAGCGTAATACTATGTTTATATCATATAGGTATATTAGCTATCAAAACTCTAAAAGAGTTTTTTGCTATTATATATTTGGCTTAAGTTTCATCATAATTTAAACTTTATGGTTACATTATAACTTGTATTAGCTAACAAACTCTACGGAGTTTTTGCTATTATATATGTAGCTTAAGTTTTCCTTCAAATCTTAAGCTCAATACTATGTTTATATCATATAAGTATATTAGCTAACAAACTCTACGGAGTTTTTGCTATTATATATGTAGCTTAAGGTTTCCTTCAAAGCTCAATACTATGTTTATATCATATAAGTATATTAGCTAACAAACTCTACGGAGTGTTTGCTATTATATATGTAGCTTAAGGTTTCCTTCATAAACTCAATACTAGGTTTATATCATATAAGTATTTTAGCTAACAAACTCTAAAGGGTTTTTTGCTATTATACAATTAGCTTAAGTTTCATCATATCTTAAGCAGTATGGTTACATTATAAAATGTATTAGCTAACAAAACTCTACGGAGTTTTGCTATTATATATATAGCTTAAGTTTAATTATATCTTAAGCTCAGTACTATGGTTATAACATAAAAGTATATTAGTTAATAAACTCTAAGGAGTTTTTTTTTTGCTATATACATTTAGCTTAAGTCTAATCTTATCTTAAGCTTAGTACTATGGTTACATTATAAATCTATAAGCTAATAAACTCTACAGAGTTTTGGCTATTATATATGTAGCTTAAGTTAATTATATCTTAAGCACAGTACTATACTCATATTGTAAAAATATATTAGCTAACAAACTCTACAGAGTTTTGCTATTATATAGGTAGCTAAAGCTTATTCATATCTTAAGCTCAGCACTATGTCTATATCATATAAGTACATTAACTAACAAACTCTAAAAGAGTTTTGCTATTATATAATTAGCTTAAGTTTAATCATATCTTAAGCTTAGTACTATGTTTATATTTTAAAGTAATTTAGCTAACAAACTCTAAGGAGTTTATACTAGCATATTAACAAGCTTAAGTCTATTAGTCTTAAGCATTGTATTAATGTTATATATACTTTATCATAATAAGTACATTGTAATAACCTTTATATGGCAGCTGATAAGTTAGCAGCAGGAATTCATCAGTTCAGTACCTTTATGAAGTTCCCATAGGGTTATTACAATCATCACAGTTCAAATCACTAATTATTAAAATCCAAAGTATTATATATTCCCACCTCCGCTCTGTTGGATTCTACAAGCAAAAAGAGCATGAGTCAGGATAAGGAAAAATATGTAATTTTTAGAGTAAACTTGATATTTTATACTTATCCTGACTCATGAGGTAAGCCCTCCCATCCTCCCCACATAACACTTTGGATTTCCCTGTAAATTCAAATGTTGGGCTCAGTATATGAGGAGAGAGTGAGGCACATGGGTGGAGGTGGAGCCCTCGTTCCCGCGCTTGTGGAAGGGAGGTAACTCGTGCTGAGTACTAATTAGTGATTTTACATTGAAGGGAGCTTCAATTAGGGAGATACAAGTGTTCCACTATGTTCGCAAGAAGAAGAAGACAAGCAAAAAGAGCATGAGTCAGGATAAGTATAAAATATCAATTTTACTCTAAAAATTACATTGGTTATGTTTCTCTATTACGTTTAATGTGTGAAGCCCATTTCTGGTGTCCCTTGCCGTGATCTTGCTGGAATATTGCTTAAAGGGGCATAAAATTAAACTCACTCGCTAACTCCATTACAATATAATGGGGACAGGTTTTCTCAGAAAACTTTGTAGATTGGGAAGCCAAATTTGGTATGTGTTTTCAGGACATGAATTCCTTGACGGAGTTCGAAAACGGAATCTGTGTTATGATTTGTTACAGAGTTATGGCCCTTGTCATGTGTTTCTTGACTTGGTGCATGGTGTCCGAATGGGGACAGATTTTCTCAAAAACCGTTGTAGATAAGGAAATCACATGTGGTATGTGTTTTCAGGACACAAATGGCTTGATGGAGTTAGAAAATTGAACCTATGTTACGATTCTTTACAGAGTTATGGCCCTTGTCATGCTTTTCTTGACTTAGTGCACATTATCCCCAATGGGGACAGATTTTCACAGAAACCATTTCTCATTTAACAGCTTTTGTATCGCTGTTTGTAGAAAGAATGAATAGTTGTGAAAATAGGAACAGAACACTGTGGCGGGGGATATTGATGACCATGTCTTCTTGTTACTCCTTCCACTGTAACCCGTAAAGGTCTGGGTTAGAATATTGATCTTCAGTAACCCATGCTTGTCGTAAGAGGCGACCAACTGGATTTGATGGTCAGGCTCGCTGACTTGGTTGACACATGTCACTGGTTCCCAATTGCGCAGATTGATGCTCATGCTGTTGATCACTGGACTGTCTGATCCAGACTCGATTATTTACAGACTGCTGCCATATAGCTGGAATATTGCTGAGTGCGGCGTAAAACTAAACTAAACTCACTCTTTCTACTGTGTAGTAATATAGCAATGTCTTTGTCTTAGGCATCACTGAAAATCAAGCCCCAGCTGCGAGAGATCGATCGTCCAAATCTTAAACAGCCATGTCAGGTGAGCTTGGATATCTAGCCTAGAGACATCAGTGAATTATATCACACATGCATGGTCATGTGCAGAGTCAGAAAGTGTTTCTGGTTATAGTCAATCTTTCTCAGTTTTCTTGTTTTGTGATTTGGAACATGAATTCCGAAAGGGAAATTGACACTATATGATCCACCATTAACAATGTACTTCAACTCAAACCTGTATCAGATCAACTGCATTATATGTATTTGTTTAATTTGATAAGAGGTAATTAATTTAATTTTAATTTGATAGAATGTAACTGTTCATCATCATCAGACACTCATTTATCTTACTTCAGTTTCCTGTTTCCCTGTGTGCACAGATACCCAGATGAAACAAGTTGTTCATTAGAATGTTCATTCAGTTTGCATGAAGTGTACTATAATATCTTTTAACATGCAGGCCTGTGAAAATTCTAGTCCACCTACCATCAAAACTGTTCATTTCCTGGGTACCCCGTATGACAGGTTTGATATGGATGACCTGCCAGACCCATCTGACACGTGTACAGTGAGTACCCATGTTAACTTTCAGTTCTCCTTACATATTAAGTTGACGTCCTGTGATAGACCCGGAACCCTAATGCAATGTTAAAACCATAGTCCAGACTCACTGTCCGTACACCGATACACCCTCATATGAAGCATACAGAGGTTTAAATGTGAGACATAATAATCTGTGAGTCATTTGCATTCATCATTTGCATGTTTGCATTGCAACACCACCTGTTATAATGATAAATGTATCAGAGCTTGTGGTACTGTTATATACAGCTAATGGTTTAGACTTTAATGCGCACATTGCCCGATGATGCAGTGAATGGCTACAGCCATCTGTGAAGCACTTGATGTAGGGGACTGTTCTTGTGTTGTTGCAGGAGTTCATGATAGGGAAAACTGCTGCTCAGTATGTTGGAGTGTATCACAGTCTGCACCACTTCAAATATAACCTGTATAAGAGATGCCTAGCTAAGGTAAGTCAGTGCTCGTTGGTTGGTACCTGTTGGAGAGGGCCTTTTTGGTGAGCACCTGTTGGGAGGGCCTTTTTGGTGAGCACCTGGTGGGAGGGCCTGCTGGGGAGCACCTGTTGGAGAGGGCCTTTTTGGTGAGCACCTGTTGGGAGGGCCTGCTGGGGAGCACCTGTTGGAGAGGGCCTTTTTGGTGAGCACCTGTTGGGAGGGCCTGCTGGGGAGCACCTGTTGGAGAGGGCCTTTTTGGTGAGCACCTGTTGGGAGGGCCTTTGGGGAGCACCTGTTGGGAGGGGCCTGCTGGGGAGCACCTGTTGGAGAGGGCCTTTTGGTGAGCACCTGTTGGGAGGGAGCACCTGCTGGGGAGCACCTGTTGGGGAGGGCCTTTTTGGTGAGCATCTGTTGGGAGGGCCTTTTTGGTGAGCATCTGTTGGGAGGGCCTGCTGGGGAGCACCTGTTGGGGAGCACTTGTTGGGAGCACCTGTTGGGAGGGCCTGTTGCGGAGCACCTGTTGGGAGGGCCTGCTGGGGAGCACCTGTTGCGGAGCACCTGTTGGGAGCACCTGTTGGGAGGGCCTGCTGGGGAGCACCTGTTGGGGAGCACCTGTTGGGAGCACCTGTTGGGAGGGCCTGCTAGGGACCACATGTCCTTCCTGAGATTGTTTTCATGATTATCATTGATAAGAATTTCTTCAGTAACTCATACTATACAAACATAGCACAAGATGCTGCTTGCTGTACAGGGGGAGACAACTACTGCACATACTTATAGAACTTTTTTCTTTCAGGTGAAATTACTCCGGGACAGTACAAAGGGCATTGACAATGAAAAATTGCTAGACCAGTGTCTTCATAACAGGGCATGGGTATTGAAAGTAAGTCCAGTTTTATTAATAAGCCTTAAGTTGATCTGAAACTAATCTCTGACCAACCAATCTTTGCACTCGTTCTTGATCCTTAAAACTCAGAGAGGTGTAAATGTGAAAACGATATTCATCTGTGAGTCATTTGCATTCATCATTTGCATGTTTGCATTGCCACACCACCTGTTTTAATAATAAATGTGTCAGAGCTAATACAATATACCCAAACGTACCATAAGAATAGGCATCACAGCTTAGAGACAACAGATTATGCCTGTCCCTGAAAATTCCTACACACCCTCATCACCTTAATATTACATCTTGATCATCAAATTATTTACCATTTCAGATATTTGAGGACTTAAAACGAATGCTTGAGAAGGGATGAAGAAGGTGTGTTGTCCCTGCACTACATCCTGCCTTAGACTGTATTGTCAGTGACTACTGCCATCAGTGATAATCCTCCTCCTCATCTGTGTAGGCCACCAGGACTTCGCTCATCATCAGCCTGTACAGAGACATGGTCCTCGGAGGACACAAATCATCATCTGTGGTGTCATTGTCGTCCTCTCGTCTACAGACTGTGTGCATTTGTTTCTTGATTCCTGTGATGTGTGAACCGTCGTGATGATGTGACTGATTAGACTGGCATGTATCTCATTGTTTGGGCTGAGTATTCGGGACAGGTGGAAGCATGACCTGATCTTGGAAGAGATGGATAGAGCTTGACCTGAATAACAAACCCTTTGTAATGACATTACTGATGATGGGACTCTGTTCTGACCTGTGCAGCTCTGACCTGATTGTAAGAAATCCATGTAACACTGATGCTCATACCTGTTGGGTGGATCCCTGCCCTGCTAGGTGGATCCCTTTTCCGCTCTGATGGGTAGATGCCTGCCCTGCCAGGTGGATCTAAGCCTTTACAAGTGGTTGCCTGGCCTGTTGGGAGGATCTATGCCCTAATGCATGGACCCATGTCTTAATGAATGGCTCCATGACCTGGCCTAATGGTTTGATCCATCACAACCTTGACCCATGACCTGATGAGTGGTTTCATGGTTTGCATGATGACCTGACAGGAGAATCCAGATATCACAGGTGATCCCTACTCTGTGAATGGATCCATGACCTGCCTGAGAGGTAGATCCATGATCTGATGGGTGGTTTCAGGGGTTGAGGGATGGCTCCCTAATCTGATGGATAGATCTCTGACCTGAACTGGATGGATGGATCCCAGACCTGAAGGGGTAACCCCTACTAGATAAATGGACCTCGGGAATGGATCACAATCATGCTGGGTGGATTTCTTGCCTTACTGATGAGTTCTGTTTCGGAGTGATCTCTATCACAAGTGAAGTGCCGATGGGTTGATGGTTGCCCGCAGTATAATACTGAAGCTCAGTGCCTGTTAGGCTAACCAATGTATGTCAGATGACACTGAGAATGACAATGGTGTTTAAGGTGTAAGGTTAGGTATGGTCTTTCAGTTATCTTCTGTTTTCGTTGTCATGTAATTAGATACAACGCCAGAGACACCTCTGTTCTTTACAATCAGCTTAATGTGTGAACAGTTCCAGGCTGACTGAATTACTTGGGATTAGGGATGTCACGATACATAAGTTTCATGAATCGATACGTATCACGATACTCATGTCACAATTCGATACGTATCACGATACTCATGTCACAATTCGATACGTATCACGATACCTATTTTTGCGGCATTATTGCGTATATTTAGTTACATTGTGAACATTAATATTATAATTCTATAATGGTCCATGAAAAGATCAACATTTTTTATTCTCAGAGATTAAAAAGTTCTTATTTCCCATCTTTGTGCATGAAAATAATCATTTATAACTCTCATAACATCAAAAAACATACGATTGCAAAATGTAAATGATGCATAAACATATTTAAACCGATACTTTCAAAACTAAATATCGATACAGTTTTGAATGTATCGATAATTGTATCGTCTTAGGAAAAGTATCGATGCATTGTGTATCGATGTATCGTGGCATCCCTACTTGGGATGTATATGGTTGTGTTGAGGGGATGAGGTATTGGTTTAAGGAATGTTTCATTGTTAGCACTTCTCCGTGAAGTCATGGGCCGTAGTTGACAGTAGTTAGTATTTTATCTAATAATATTTTTTCAAGCACAAGGGCATGGAGAACTTCTTTCTCTGAACTTCACTGAAGAGGAAAACTGATGTTGTTTTCAAAATATACTTCTCAGTTATTGATTGGGAAAAACATATGTCAGATATACCTAAGTATACAGTTGATGAATGAGATTTTTGGGAGGAATCATGGAAAGATACAAACATCCTATCAAAAGTAGAGAATATGTGCTTCTGATTCTAATCAAGGATGAATGCATAATTCAGAGATTCATAATGAAAATAATTACGTATATATCCAGATTATTAATAGATATGGATAGTAGACATTGCTAGACATGTTGCTGATCATTCATGGAATGAATCTAGACTTGTGTGATACAAGATTCTTACTATTGGCTATATCAAAGGCATGCAAGGAACTTTCATTATCAAAATGTATGTATGATTAATTTATACAGAGCTCATGGAAACTATTATTGGCTAAATACAAGGTGAATATGTCTGTTGCATTTAATGCAAAGTTAGTGATAAGTTAAGGAGTGTTTGTTCTATTCCTGCCATTTTCAACAGATTATTTTGTTAGCTTAGTAAAACTCTTTTCTGGGAGACTGGTTTTAGCATCACTTTGAAAGAAATTATTTTAAAGGAAAGAAACGTGTTAATTTTTTTGTTAAGAAGCAAACATTTACTAGCGAGGTCATCAAAGTATTTAAGGGAGGCACGTTATGAGTGAACTGAGTTTGTCCATGGAAAAGGCTTTGTGTCTAGAGGATCGATAATGATCATTTCTATCAAAACACCTACAGTATTGTGACTGATGTCAATATGTTGCACATATATAACCTAGACTTTGCCGTATTTAGAAAGTGTGAATATACTATACAAAAGCTTCATGTGATAAGACGTAACCTAAACAGATATCACCATATTGGCAGCAAGTAAGCCTTTGATACTTTTTACATACTCCAGTGTCCCTACAGGAACCAATTTCAGTTGGATTATGAGAGATGTAGGTGCATTTAGCTTTGTTATTTTATTGTTTCTCCCTCTCTGAGTGTATACCCTTTATGCTTGAGCTTGTGAGAGTAGACTCTTGAGAAAGGAAAGATTTCTGTGATCAATCTAGTCAAGCAGCTGAAGCACATTTTCATAAGCCACACAGTATGAAGTAGGCCTCGAGTGTAAAACAGACTGTTGAGCATGTGGATCTTATGTATATTTGTTGTAGTGATACAGTAGAAACACCTGCACCAATATATCAGATTGAATAGAAGAAATATCTAGAGTAATGACCATTTATTCAAAAGCTACAATCGGAATGACGAGTTGTGATAAGGGGAGATAACTTGTGTTCATTATCTGTTCAGAATCTGAGATTCTGTCAAATTGATGCTTTGTATTTTTATATTATTGAAATTCCAATGTATATTCATGAAACATCAATCATATTTATTACTTTCTGATTGAGTATAAGTGCATAATAGATGTGTGAATTAATCATAGACTCTATATTGTTGTCATTGAAAGGTTATCAATATCAATGCATTGTGAATAACTGCTATTTAATCTGTTTTCTTCTCAATATACGTTGTTATTGACTGCCAGTTATTTGCAAAATATTGAGCATGTTTGGTTCTTTTAGCCAGTGTCAGGACTTTGTACAGTTTATGAAAAGAGCTTAAAATGAACTAATTTGCTGACTCGACACCTGATATATGGATTAGTTTCTGATGTAGTCGGATGTATTTGTATCATGTCAGGACTTGCATACTCTGGTGTATGTTTAACATGAAAAAAATCAAATAAACAAACTTTATTTCAGTTGCTTAACAAATATTTTTCCTCAAAAGTTTATAAACTGCAGTTGCTGTGTAAGTGATGGACAATGTCTGTGTGTAATTTACTGAAGGACCCCTGGTTCTAGAATCGTTACCATTCAGCTTATGTCCCTCGGAGAAGACGGATACATAGCCTGTGTTTTCTTACATTGTTTTGTTTGGTGTGTATGGGATTGTAAGCTGTACACTGTTGATTATGAAATGTTTTATTTTACAGAGATATTTTCTTGTTCTTAGGGCGGTGTATGACCCGTATGGGAGGGTAAGTTAAGGCCGGATTTGGTTGTTGTTGTTGTTAGCATAATCAATATGTCTGTGTATAGAATAACAAATTGATTAGTGCTTGACACCACTCACAGGAGCATTTTAGACTCAGAAGGTCATGAATTCTGAAAAAAATCATCCTTCTTATTAAAATCAGATGTTGGTTGTGGTTACTGCTTAAAAAACATACGCTGCCGTCCCATTACAAGCCACATCAGAGTGATGCTATATATGACCAATCAGGGCGAAGATAACCATTGTCGGACCCTATATATGACCAATCAGGGCGAAGATAACCATTGTCTGACTCTGTATATGACCAATCAGGGCGAAGATAACCATTGTCGGACCCTGTTTCAAAATCATGCAGTTAACAGAGTTATTCCCAACAGAAGTTACGGCCTGTACGACTGGTTCTATCAAAATAATCGTCTTTCTCTCCTCTTAATGGGATAAACATTTGATTGGAAGATATGTTCCAAATGCCCTTTTGGAAGTACCACTGGACAATCTCGACCATATATCAGACATTTCAGAATGTTGTTTGGGGCGGTGGTGTAGCGTAATGGTTCAAGCGTTGGCTCGTCACGCCGAAGACCCTGGTTCGAATCCCCACATGGGTACAATATGTGAAGCCCATTTCTGGTGTCCCCCGCCGTGATGTTGCTGGAATATTGCTAAAAGCGGCGTTGAACCAAACTCAGTCAGTCAGTCAGAATGTTCAATTTTCGATTTTTACGCAAACATAGTCTGGTTTGAAAGTGAACAGCTAGAAACAAGTGCCATACTCTTGAAGAAAGATGTTGTCTGTATGACTAGTGTGAACACCTTGTCAGTCATTTCATTGGTTGGTCAAAGGTCACCAAAGGCCGGTCTAATGTCAACTGTTATGAGATGTCCTCATATCTTTTTTTGGCTATATCGAGGACTAACATCTGATTTTAATATGATTGATGAATCATTAATATATTTTTGGGTGAAATATTTGTACGTGGGTTAAGGGTTCATCGTTTTTGAAATGAGTTTGCAATGAAAAGTTCTGATGTTTTCATCCCTGAAAGGCGTATTTTGTATGAGCCATATTTGAAATGAAGTGACATGGCATTTTCTCATCAGTATAGTTGGATAAACCTGGGAACAAGCTGATTAATGTTTCTAAAGCATTAACGACATCCCCTGTGTTGTAATTTATTTGTTGAAGCTACCTTTTGCATTATTATCTATTGACAAACAAGTTGTCTGTCATGAGACCTAGCATGACCAAATGTTTAAACCTGTGGTACTCCGCTCTGTACATCAATTCCTTTAATGGTTATTTATGAATAAAAATTGCTGAAAATTCAGCATACTGCGTATATATCTACTGTTAAGTACCTTATCAACTTCTGTTCACATTAAGACCTTTATTAAAAAGTGCTTATTGTTCAAGCCATCTTTGTGTTAAGATTATGGAAACTACATTACTTGAACACAGACATATAACTACCATAGCCTAATGTTACTTTGTGGCACAAGGCCCTAGACCTCCTCCTTTCATATCTCTGTTATGGAAAGGGAGGGTTTAGTGTGGTATTTAGATGTATTGGGGAGACATCATTAGATGTACCTGGCTCAGCAATTAACAAACTGGGCCTAGATTTTCGAAGCTCTCTTAGTGCTAAGATAGTCGTAAGTTAATGTTAATGCATGATACATACGACTATCTTAACGCTAAGAGAGCTTCGAAAATCTAGGCCCAGGATCTTTACAGTCAGACTTTGTATACATGAAGGTTGTTCATGGCCAAAAGTGAAATGTGTTAATATGAGTACTCTCAGTAACCTTTTACTCATCTGAAAAATATTTGTACCGTTCCTTTGTGCATGCAACTCGTGCTTTGTTTCCAGGTTATTCAAGTATCTAACGCTGCAGTCACTTCATGGACTACCTGTGTACATATCCTCCACCATGTCCGCTGTCTATATGTATATTAGGCCTGTACAATCTGCATTCAGTCATCATTGTAAATATCTCCGACGTCCCGTCTCCAGCTGGTGCTGAACCAAACTGTAGAAGCATAAACTGATGTTCCTACAGGGACGTGTGTCCGACAAAGAGTCATACATACAGAGCTCCCAGAGTGGATGAGCCATCATATTAGACTGACCAGGGTGCCATTGTACAAAGCGACTTCGTACTACGACTGTCGTAAGTCACTGTTAAGGTATGCGACCTGGTCAGTTACGACCATCTCAGTGCTGCTTTGTATAATGGCATCCTGGATGGTGAGTGGTTCAGGACAAGAGTTCGCTCCACTGAGATAGACCACAGTGCCATTGTACAAAGCGACTTTGTACAATGGAAGTCACTGTTAAGGTATGGTGACCTGGTCAGTTACGACCATCTCAGTGCTGCTTTGTACAATGGCATCCTGGATGGTGAGTGGTTCAGGACAAGAGTTCGCTCCACTGAGATAGACCACAGTGCCATTGTACAAAGCGACTTCGTACTACGACTGTCGTCAGTCACTGTTAAGGTATGCAACCTGGTCAGTTACGACCATCTCAGTGCTGCTTTGTACAATGGCATCCTGGATGGTGAGTGGTTCAGGACAAGAGTTCGCTCCACTGAGATAGACCGCAGTGCCATTGTACAAAGCGACTTTGGTACTACGACTGTCGTAAGTCACTGTTAAGGTATGCGACCTGGTCAGTTACGACCATCTCAGTGCTGCTTTGTACAATGGCAGCCTGGATGGTGAGTGGTTCAGGACAAGAGTTCGCTCCACTGAGATAGACCAGGGTGCCATTGTACAAAGCAACCTTAGTACAGCTGTTAAGGTATTTCAGTTGCGACCACCTCAGTGCTACTTTGTACAACTGGAGGGTTTGTGGTTCCAGGACAGGATTTCGCCAAAACAGATGTTAGTTTAAAAATGCTGGGTTGTTCGTTAACAAGGATTTGCTCTTGCCTCTTACAACTGGGGGTCGTCATTAAACCTTAACTGAATTGTGAGGAGTTTTTAGGTTTTAAGTAGGGGGTCTCTTTAAAAAATAATCGAAATCATATTTTGTTGTGATTTTTTTTTTTCAATCTAAAAAATAACATCTTGTTCTAACAAACCCGGGTTTTTTAAAAAATGTTTTAAGTATTTACCTACAATTTGATGTTGTTATTCGAGTAATATTGTAATCCTCAATATTTTTACTTTATTTGTCAAAAAGAGATCGTTACAGACTAACAAAGTAAAGTAAATGCAGTTCAATATTGTGCGTTTCTGCTGTCCAGACACAGTTCTGAAAGTTATATGCCCTACATGAAAGGAATATGCCCTACTTTATACCTGTACATGGATCACACAGCAAATTTACTGTCACACCAATGTGTTTCGCTGACCACTAATTTTGTAGGGCTGTCACAGTGTTTGCAATGAATAAAGGTTGAATGTGACCTGAATCAAAGCTAGCAATGGAGAAATTTTACTGTGTATTTTCTACTTGGATTTCAGGTTTTCTGTGTAAGGGCTAATTTTTTAGGTTGGGTAGTTCCTGGACAAGTGTGAGCCTCAAGTTGGGAGTTACAGGAGAGAGGGTGGTTCCTTGACTAGGGCAAGCCCTCATGGGGGACTCACAGGAGACCTCTGAATGACAGAATCCTGGTTACTTCTTTCCAAAGTCTGAAAACATATTCACACTTAGTGGAATGAATTAGTGGATGTGGAACTGTTGTATATTTCTTTGAAACAATGTCTAAAGGCTGTTCATGTTATAACATGTAGGGTACAACATAGTCCTGTTTAGGTAATGGAACAATACCATGTGAAGCAATGACACTTTGTTACAAAATGTATCAATAATGATGAAATAGTACTGTTCAGGGGCATGTGGTAACAGAGGGATGTAATATAGGGATTAGTTGGAGGTGATATTGTACTGTATCAGATACCAACAGGGTGTAATATAAGGAATTAACCATACCCTAATAATACTGTATATGTGTTGTGTAATACAATAACCTTCAATTTCTGCTAAAATGGTAACCAAAGTTTATGCTGATCAGCTTGTAAAAACCCTAACTATTAGTACATCATCTTCAACTCAAACTGTGTATTCAGAAGGGAAATATCACAAATACACCAGTAAGCATGTGTGTATTCAATAGGCCTTTGATGGTATGTTATTGCTCATTAAGTTGACTATGATATACAGTCCTGGGCCTAGATTTTCGAAGTTCTCTAACCGCTAAGTTAACGTTCATGTATGGCACTTACGACTATCTTAGCGTTAAGACAGCTTCGAAAATCTAGGCCCTGCTAATTTAGCCACTTGTGTGAGCATCAGATCTAGATTGATTGTGGGTTTGTTTGGGTCAATACAATAACACTAAAATCTCAAAATGCTAGAAAAGTCAATGTTTTGGCTTGCAGAACCAAAGGTTGTGACAGACTGATGGTATTAACCAAGATCAGGCTCTAGCTCTAGGTCTTGATCCAGTAAATAAGATTTCATTTTTTAAACTTGAAAAATGGTAATTTGCAGTATGTCATTTCAAATGATAGTGGTAATTATCTACAATCATCTATACTCTTTGATGAAGAGCCATGTGTTTACTAAAGGGTATATGGTATATGACCAAATAAGTACAGGAATAGGCATAGTGGAGACGTTCTAGAAAAGTTGAAAAATGAGGTTTAGGGTGTCAGGAAAACAAACCTGTTTTTTGTGGGAGGTAGGTGCTGAGTCAGCAGTCCTTGTTCAGGGTGAGAAGTGCAGGATATCCAAGACGGAACCTTGTACACCATGAAGGAAACAAACATCAATTAGAATGGTTATTTTGATGGGCAGAAACTTTTTCAATCCAGACATTGATTGTCTCTAAGTATTTGTTGTATGTTGGGGTGCATTGATGCCTCTTTGTTACGGAGTTTGTGAGAGTGGAGCTAAGGTTCATGTTGTACAAAACTCACATGTTGTAGAAAGACGTTCCCTTTGTTATATAATTATTACCATTTTACATCAGTTTTAGTTCTAATCAAAACTTGTACAGTGAAATGTACTTCTGTCATGTAGAAGTCGTCTACAACCAATGTTGATGGTGGCATATGTTGGTCGCCGAGAGCAGCGAATGAGTGATTAGCCTGTCTTTTACTCCTGAATAAATGCATTTATGCTGTACTCTGGTCGTGTGTATTGTGATGTACCCTGGTGTTTGACTGTCCAGGTGGCTTGTGAACCGGTTGAAGGAGTCTGACAAGCGTCTTTAGACAAACCTGGTTGGCGGAAACCAGTACGAGCCCTCATCTTTTCGGGGTCATAAGAGGTGACTTGTACTGCATCGGACTAGCTTGTACTGACTACTTGCTAATGGTACTCTGATAAGGTCAATCACTGGATTGTCTAATCCAGCCTCAATCTCCAAACTGCTAAAGTATTGCTGAGTGTTGTGTTGAACAAGAAACATGGTTATTTGTTAAAAAAAACATCAACTGAAGGGGGCATGGATAACCCTTGTCAACAAAAACAGCCTGGGAGATTTGCGTCCCTTTGTCTCATCAGGATCAAATTGACTGTTGGTTTGATTCCATGATTAGCACTGAATGTGATCCATGGTTTGTCCTCACTACGACGTAATTCACCCAAGTGGTAAACATTTTCAAGACTTTAGCTGACATTCAGGGTACAACTGACGCGCTGTACCTAACCGAGGGTTCGAACCCGGATTCGTCGGAATGACTTGCTAACCGCAACAAAGCCATGTCCTTGGGAACGCCTGAACAAGACTCGACTACATGACCTATTTCAAGTAGCAATCTTTACAGTAGAAACGTATTTAGGTATTTCCTAAATATGTATGTATATTATAGGCCTACAGTTATTCATTGACTAAATTAATCTCCGAGGTCCCGTACATACATTATATCCGATGTTTTCGTTTATCAATGATAGTGCAGTCGATTAGTATGTGCTCAGTGTTTTATTATATTCACCCTGGACCCATTCGTTGAAATAATCTCGTTTCGGGCTGATTGGAATTACAAGACGCTATAAAACTAGCTTTCCAATCTATATGTATGATATGTTAGTGACACTGGGAGGTCACATTTCACTCGAGGATATGTTCAAGGTAGATTTGGAAAAAAAACTTGGAATTTCAAAGCGTCCGTAAAATATACCAAACGTGGCACTTACATACATGTACTTATATTTTTTTATATCTTTGGACACGCTCTTGATACTGATAAGCTCAAACATATTTTTATAGTACATTTTACACTAAATCGTAACAGTTTGAATATCTTCTCTGGTTTTCAGGATATATTCATGAAAATGGACATTAGTGTTGCCCCGTAGAAGGCCGTCTCAGTGACGGTGTTTCGTTGTAATGATATACTCTGTGGCACCGTGGCTGTTAGCTTTTGGTCTGTATTTCCCGCAATCCCTTCCGAGATCGAGGCTCATGCTGTTGATCACTGGATTATCTGGTCCAAGGGAGGTGAAACGGGTAAAAGATTATTTTGACGTAAAAGAAAAAAATAACCAAAGGGAATTTGATGAAAAAAGTTACGTAGTCCAGGATACAAGAAGTGTTTCCACCATCTGTCAGATTTTACATTTGTAGGATTTAAACGGCCCCAAACCAGGTTAGATTATTTTTCTATCATCTACGAAACCAAATCGAACCTTGAGATGAGAAAAATATCTGTATAATACATTTCGCTTTATTGTTTTGTTCGACGTTTACCGAGCACATTTCTCACACAAAACATCACCCTTCCTGTGTGATCAGTTTCCTCTTTGAGTGGCATTTAGAAGTCGGGACGTACAATATTGAACAAACTTTATGGAGACCAACTTCTTTATTTCGTGAGTGCGACGTTTCGATACAGATTATTGTACCATTGTCGTCCCTGCTTGACAACGGTTCAAGAATCTGTATCGAAATCACGAAATAGAGGAAGTTGTTATCTATAAAGTTTGTTCAATACTGTGTGATCGATTGAAATATACAGGATCACCATAGGTTCCCAGCAAACCATGGTAATCGATAGACTTTGCTCATAATATCAATCACCGGATTGTCCAGACCGATTTACAGACCACCACCATCTAGCCGGGATACTGCCGTGTGCGGCGTTAACAACAACAGCAAACAAACAAGACTGTTCACAGCATATAGCTTGAATGGTACTCCCGGCTTTTTTCTGTTCCTTAGTTCCTTATAAACACTACTGGCAAACAAGGATAAGTTGAGCACCGACATGACAATTGACCCGCATGTATGAGTGCCGCCCACTGGTGCTTGCCATCGTTAACGAAGGGCCCCAGGTTGTCCGCGATAGAGTATAGTGCGATGGGTGAAGCGCGTGGCCTGTCTCAGCAAACACCGACTTTGACAGTGGCAGGAATCAATTCCATCGTCATGCAATGCACGTGCACTAGCCTACATCTGCTCTACCTTTCACAAACCAAATGGGTTTGCTTATTGCCGTGCACCACCTACTTCTCGTAAACGCGTTCTCTGCGCCGGTCCAACTTATCCTTGTTTGCCAGTAAATCTCTAATTGACATACGAAAGATAGAAACGTTAGAATGTGGTCCTATTTTTACAACCGGGTTGTAAAATACCCACCAGTAACCCTTTCAATGAAGCGGCACAGCAATCAAGGGTGAAGGATCTGATCATCGGGAAGATGTGGCTCCTTGGCCTCCATCCCAGCCTCAGAGATCGTGACTCTTCGGATGGGAGCGACAGGCAGTGTTTACGTGTCTGTAGACCGATATTTATCCTCAAACATATCTGCGTGAGTACACTGCATCGTATTTGTTGCGTGGGTGGAATAGTGTTTTGTTTAAGGAAATTACCGTGTTTTCTTTGCCATTTCACAGCATAGGCGTTGAAAGGCGGTTTTTGTACATTCGTCATCATTCGCTTGTTTCCGCAGCACAGAAGAAGGCCATTCGGTCTGTCGCGGAATGACCCGAGTGTATTTTTATGCACAATGTAATGACTAGAACCGTTGACAAAGAATGGATAGACCATGGACCAGATATATAACACCGATCGTCCTGACACAGTCACACAATTTGCGATCCTTTATGACATAATCGGATTTAGTAAATGGGAGAAAACCTCAAACCAAACCCACCAACAAACATGTTCACCAAACCCACCAACAAACATGTTCACATCATTGATGAAATAGCAGGGGTGGAAATAACTTTAAAATTGCTAGTGTACTTTGGTACAGTGGCACATGTAAAATCACTTGCCCTGATAATTTTCCGACTATACCGTCTGATTTCCTTGTTGATTTAAAGTAAACAACATAATTAACATTGGAAAGTCAACCGGACACCGATACAGTGTGATATACGAATTTGCTTGCCTGACAGAAAAAAACACTGGACTCGGACGTCGGGTAATGGGTTATTTCCATTCCTGAATAGGGTCGGCAGATTGCTAAATAAAGATAAAAATTAAAAATGCCTCAAAGTTATTTCCGTCAGCGGATTATCTAGGTGATTATCTTCGCGAGATCCATCACAAAACACCCGCCATTATCGTAGCTACCTTCCAACCGGTCAACACATCTCCTTCCGCTCAACGTAACTCGATAACTTGTGATTAACAGTCAACATGGTCGTAACTCAAGACTGAGAAATGTAGACATCGTTGGGGGGATTCAATAACCGCGGCTGGGACCTTTCCCACAATCAATCACACAGATTTCCCCCACGAAGTTTGGTTCTTGAAAGGGAGGATGGTTAACTCCTGAGACTTAATTACACCGGAAATTGCCCACTGCGCAAGTGCAGCTTTAATTTGCCACCGGAAGGAATGATTGGAAATAGTTAACACTGGTTAGTGATTTGTGTCGAATGTATTTAATAGTAATTACCTTCGTGTTGATTACCACACCTAAACAGAGATGAGAACGGGGACGATGGGGTTGCATAGTGGTTAAAGCGTTCACTCGTCACGAAGGAGACCTGGGTTCGATTCCCCACATGGTAACAATGTGAAGCCCCTCTCTGGTGTCTCCCGCCATGATATTGCTGGAATATTGTTAAAAGCAGCGTAAAACAAAACTCACTCACTAGGATGAGAAGGACGTTTGAAATAATCTGGCACCACGTATAATGTAGTCTCATGTGTAACACATAGCGTAATGTGGTGTTCGTTCTGTTTTGGAAATATTCACTGGAACCTTTTAATATTGGTTAGTTTTAAAGTTATTGTTAAATGTAGGACTGGGACGGGTAGGAAAAAATGGAATCGAGTATCCGCACGTACTCGAGTACCCGGAAATGTTATGAATATATAGCTTCTGTCAGCTTTCTGAATATTCAATCACGATTTGACAGAGATTATATAGAAAACCTAAAAGGATGGCAATGAGGCATTGAAACTGATCTTAGGCAATCTGACTTAAGTGTGTTTATAACCAATATAAAGAGTAACACCATTACTTACATTGCTACTTGAAACACAGAACATTTTTAAAACACTTTCATTCGCGCTTTACTGTGACTTGACTACTCACTGCTCATGCGCAGATAAATTACCGTCGCTTATAATAACCTCCATTAACTCACGTCACTCACATACAATACCATTGCAGTTTCTATACATTTTATAGTTTAACAAATAATAACAAGCATACAGTTATCCCAATGAAGATACGCAATGTTTGCTTAGATGCAAATTTAGAATATTGATTTAATAATAATTGTTTTTGTTAATTTAAACGTGATAATATAGCATTTAAATACATTTTTTTATCCCTACATTCAAACAAAAGCATTTCAATGCGACATTTATCTTCTGGATACGCTGCTTCTATTTCTGATCATCTCTCTTCTTATTGCAATAATAACCAATCGAACATTGTATTTGCAAATCAGAATGTGCTCTTTCAATACTGGTATACATTCGTTTAAATATGTAAATTCATTAGTTTTAATTGATTTTCCCAACACACACAATCATTTAATTGCAATCTCATTAATAGTCAGTGTATTCAGTTTTGATGCAAATGTAAAGCTGTGTTTCATGAAATTGAAATAAATTAGAAACTCAAGACAAAATTCAATGTAATCTTAAAAGCTTTTAATGAACTAACTTGATAAGCAATGAACACAGTAACACAATGTAACGAACACGTTAATGTTTTACGTTGTGTTTTAGTGCAAGATGTTTGTGCATTGAACTTGTACTGCTTTCGCAGTAGATTGGCATGGTACCACAGAGTCGGCATTTGGTTTTTTTGCCATTTGCATCAAGCTCAAAATGAGCCCAAACACTCAACTTTGCATGCGCGTCGTCCATATTGCTATAGGCTAGAGTTACCTGCCCTTGTCATGACAGAGTTCTCTTTCCGGATACTCGATTCCTTGAAATAGGACTCGATTCCAGCTGTACCCGACCCGGATTCGAGTACCCGAGTATCCGTCCCAGCCCTAGTTAAATGTTCTATAGAATTACCCATCTTGTCGATTACCACATGCAGTTCAAGTATACTGAGAGAAGGTTAATTTGTTATGTTGCAGTAAATGTCATATTGCCATGTGTTGCACGTGTAACCCATGCAAATTCTAGCTCATGGCCGTTAGGTAGAGGCAAGTCAGGGCATAACAGCATTCTGCCGGAAGAAATAATCTCGCCTTCACCTGGCAGTGTTTTGAACGGAAGAACCTTTCCGGAAATGTCTGCAACACAGACAGAGTTCATGGTCAATGACTTCATCAAGTTTTACAACAACACTGAGTTCTTCCTCAAATAGGTTTTATGCTCAGATAGGAAAATAATTGCAAGAGTTTCTTTGTAAGGGACGTCAGTCTGCCAGACACGTGCAAAAGGTCATGTCTCAAGTGGAACTGGTGTGGAGGTTTAAGGTATATTCTTTCCACCGAGAAGCGAAACCGTTTGTCACATGCACTTCTCAAATTCTGGTCAATGCTTTCTATGGCTGCTGATTATTGTGCAAAATATAAAACAAACATACAGACAAATATATAACTGGTATCTCGGTTAAAGAGATGAAGTGCACGAAGGGCCAGTCACCGAGTTCTGTTTGACATATACAACATACACAATACAGGTAGAACTATACTGTATATATGTAAGTTAATGTTCCCACCATGCTGTTTTACGACACGGGCGCTCCATGGGCCGTCATAACACACCACGCCGTGTGGTGAGGGACAGTTCGTGGCCACGTTCAGCCAGGTAGTAAGGCCAGACCATAAACCCTTCACAAGGACATCCCCGCGAGGCCCAGTCGACAGGAGGTTACGGCGCGACGTCAGGGATTCTCGGTCACAGGCTGTTTAGAGGGTAAGGACAGCCACCAAGTCCAAGGTGGTATACTTTACGTCTATTTGCTGGGAGGTTCTGTTGGTTTGGTGTTCGAATTCAATTCTCAGAATATGGATCCTGGTCATGTTGCACCTGGCAACATTCGTGGGTTCACCACGTGTTCCTGCAGGTGACGCTGCTGGAGTATCGCTCGAGTCGTAGACCTCACTCACTTAATATTCACCCCACTAACTGTTGTCAATCAACGAATACATATGAATTATGTAAATGTTGGCCTACATTGTCCTCGTCTTACCTTTCCGGTCCATGAAACAAACGTAGCACTACTTCCGTCTTACCTTTCCGGTCCATGAAACAAACGTAGCACTACTTCCGTCTTACCTTTCCGGTCCATGAAACAAACGTAGTGCTACCTTTGTCTTACCTTTCCGGTCCAAGAAACAAACGTAATGCTACCTTTGTCTTACCTTTCCGGTCCAAGAAACAAACGTAATGCTACCTTCGTCTTACCTTTCCGGTCCAAGAAACAAACGTAATGCTACCTTCGTCTTACCTTTCCGGTCCATGAAACAAACGTTGTGCTACCTTCGTCTTACCTTTCCGGCCCATGAAACAAACGTAGCACTACTTCCGTCTTACCTTTCCGGTCCATGAAACAAACATTGTGCTACCTTCGTCTTACCTTTCCGGTCCATGAAACAAACGTAATGCTACCTTCGTCTTACCTTTCCGGTCCATGAAACAAACGTAATGCTACCTTCGTCTTACCTTTCCGGTCCAAGAAACAAACGTAATGCTACCTTCGTCTTACCTTTCCGGTCCATGAAACAAACGTAATGCTACCTTCGTCTTACCTTTCCGGTCTCTTACCTTTCCGGCCCATGAAACAAACGTTGTGCTACCTTCGTCTTACCTTTCCGGCCCATGAAACAAACGTAGCACTACTTCCGTCTTACCTTTCCGGTCCATGAAACAAACATTGTGCTACCTTCGTCTTACCTTTCCGGCCCATGAAACAAACGTTGTGCTACCTTCGTCTTACCTTTTCAGTCCAAGAAACAAACGTTGTGCTAACTTCGTCTTACCTTTCCGGTCCATGAAACAAACATTGTGCTACCTTCGTCTTACCTTTCCGGCCCATGAAACAAACGTAATGCTACCTTCGTCTTACCTTTCCGGTCCATGAAAGAAACGTAATGCTACCTTCGTCTTACCTTTCCGGTCCATGAAACAAACGTTGTGCTACCTTCGTCTTACCTTTCCGGCCCATGAAACAAACGTAGCACTACTTCCGTCTTACCTTTCCGGTCCATGAAACAAACATTGTGCTACCTTCGTCTTACCTTTCCGGCCCATGAAACAAACGTTGTGCTACCTTCGTCTTACCTTTTCAGTCCATGAAACAAACGTTGTGCTACCTTCGTCTTACCTTTCCGGCCCATGAAACAAACGTTGTGCTACCTTCGTCTTACCTTTCCGGCCAATGAAACAAACGTAATGCTACCTTCGTCTTACCTTTCCGGTCCAAGAAACAAACGTAATGCTACCTTCGTCTTACCTTTCCGGCCCATGAAACAAACGTAATGCTACCTTTGTCTTACCTTTCCGGTCCAAGAAACAAACGTAATGCTACCTTCGTCTTACCTTTCCGGTCCATGAAACAAACGTTGTGCTACCTTCGTCTTACCTTTCCGGCCCATGAAACAAACGTAGCACTACTTCCGTCTTACCTTTCCGGTCCATGAAACAAACATTGTGCTACCTTCGTCCTACCTTTCCGGCCCATGAAACAAACGTAATGCTACCTTCGTCTTACCTTTCCGGTCCATGAAACAAACGTAATGCTACCTTCGTCTTACCTTTCCGGTCCAAGAAACAAACGTAATGCTACCTTCGTCTTACCTTTCCGGTCCATGAAACAAACGTAATGCTACCTTCGTCTTACCTTTCCGGCCCATGAAACAAACGTTGTGCTACCTTCGTCTTACCTTTCCGGCCCATGAAACAAACGTAGCACCACTTCCGTCTTACCTTTTCGGTCCATGAAACAAACATTGTGCTACCTTCGTCTTACCTTTCCGGCCCATGAAACAAACGTTGTGCTACCTTTGTCTTACCTTTTCAGTCCATGAAACAAACGTTGTGCTAACTTCGTCTTACCTTTCCGGTCCATGAAACAAACATTGTGCTACCTTCGTCTTACCTTTCCGGCCCATGAAACAAACGTAATGCTACCTTCGTCTTACCTTTCCGGTCCATGAAACAAACGTAATGCTACCTTCGTCTTACCTTTCCGGTCCAAGAAACAAACGTAATGCTACCTTCGTCTTACCTTTCCGGTCCATGAAACAAAGGTAATGCTACCTTCGTCTTACCTTTCCGGTCCATGAAACAAACGTTGTGCTACCTTCGTCTTACCTTTCCGGCCCATGAAACAAACGTAGCACTACTTCCGTCTTACCTTTCTGGTCCATGAAACAAACATTGTGCTACCTTCGTCTTACCTTTCCGGCCCATGAAACAAACGTTGTGCTACCTTCGTCTTACCTTTTCAGTCCATGAAACAAACGTTGTGCTACCTTCGTCTTACCTTTCCGGCCCATGAAACAAACGTTGTGCTACCTTCGTCTTACCTTTCCGGCCAATGAAACAAACGTAATGCTACCTTCGTCTTACCTTTCCGGTCCAAGAAACAAACGTAATGCTACCTTCGTCTTACCTTTCCGGTCCATGAAACAAACGCAATGCTACCTCCGTCTTACCTTTCCGGTCAAGGAAACAGTGCTTGTAAAACAGGGCCAGAAAAGTCACGTTTCCAGAAGTCGGTAAAGATATGTATATGTAAACGTCAGATCACCGTCCACCCAGGGACACCGACTTACTGACTGACACTTTAATATGGATGTTTCCACAATGATGTTTACGGCGAACATCTTATACGAAACTCAGGATGTGGGAGGAAGGTGCCCGATAAAAGACACCCCCTGTATAGACACACTTTATATAGTCACCTCTCCATCTTCTTGTCATTCAATTCTTCTCGGTTCCAGCAACTGTTGCCAACTCAGTTCTTGGAATTAAGACTTTGTGTCCGGATATTGCAGAAATGTTTTCTTTTTACGTAATGCGTAACATTATTGCGGGGTCAAAATCATTTATTTCAGTCCAGGTTTTGATCGTTTGCCTTATTCCCTATTGGGTCGTTCACATAACTGGCGCCAGGGGCGGTGGGGTAGCCTAGTGGTTAAACCGTTCGATCGTAACGCCGAAGACCCGGGTTCGATTCCCCACATGGGCACAATGTGTGAAGACCATTTCTGGTGTCCCCGCCATGATATTAGAATATTGCTAAAAGCGGCTTAAACTTAACTCACTCACTCACCGACCATGTGTGGTGAGGTCAAAGCCCCTTTACAACACATGCTTTTCGCTCCAGACCAGGATGAAGATCAGTGGCCGATGAATGCCTGTGAGTGAGTGAGTGAGTGTTGTTTAACGCCGCAGTCAGCCATAAGCAGCTCCATCTCGACTGTCTGAGCAGTCAGACAATCCGGTGACAGAAAGCAAGAGCAACTACCAAATACAACAACAAAACCATTAACTTAATCAGACGAAATCTCTGATAAAACTCGTTGTATGTAACATCGAGTCTGTAGCAGATAAACCAGCGTTTGATAGTGTGAGCAACGGACCGTGGGCCATGACGGACAAACAACCATGAAAGTCACACACCGTATAACCACCTTAATCCCATTTAATTGGCACTGGGGCAAACGCTCGGCATTCCCACAGCAATTGGGTGAGTTTAGTTACCGCTTTGAACAGTGTTTGTAGTCAAAAACAACGGTCTGCGTTATGTGGGAGAAAACCCCGGAGAGATGCTAGTTTCTGATGTTTACCAACTTCGTGAAACCTTATCTATTTATGTATGTCTTGTATATGTGAACATCTATTCATAATTATAATGTAATGTAAACATGTACTGGGAAATAAAAACGTTAAAATAAATAAATTTTTAAAAACTTCGTGAAACCCACGAGCCTGAATTTGCCTCTGACAAACCCAGACACAGAATCAGGCCGAACCGGGATTTAGAACACGCTACAATAGTTTGCTGTTCCACCCAAGGGAGGCAACTCTACACAGCCAGTTGCGGTGACTTAGACAACCGGGACATATCTATATCATAACTGAATGCATCAATAATACAACAGATACTCCCAGATGCAGTCGCGTCACACCCTACGTATCTCCACCCTTTTCAAACAGCAGATGACCTCCTCGATAGCTAAGTAAATCTTTCAGATGTATGTCTTCAGAGACGTCTTTACAAAAATTAACCACGCACTCAAACAATTCGTTCAGGTTGTTGGTTTCGGGTTCTTATCTGACATCAAAGGAGCGACATCAAAACCGCCGTGTATGATATAAACTAAATACACCTTCTCCCACGCAGTTCTATCCAAAATAGCTGATATCGACTGTGAGACTGGCGACAGCTGGCGATAACAAACTGTGTGTGTGTTGTCCAAGGACTGGTGTAAAGAATGTGGTCCAATACTCGTGATCATGTGATTGATTGGTTGTGAATAATGAAACAGGTAAGTTGGTCCGGATGCTGATAAGGCATTGTGTTGTAATACCATTGTGCAATATGTGACAGGTGCCATGTGTTCAGTGGCGAGTGGTATGCAATATCGTGGACAACGCGTTGGGCTTGAGTAACAATGACCAAATTGATTGAAAAGCATAATAAAATCTTTTGATACAATATCGTTACAACATGTCAGTCGTCATGTAGCTGCATGTATGTCCGACAATTTGGGAGTGCGTGAGGTTTTTTTTATGCCTTATAGCAATATTACAGCAATATCACGGCGGGGGACACCAGAAATGGGTTTCACTCATTGTACCCATGTGGGGAGACGAACCCGGGTCTTCTGCGTGACGAGCTAATGCTTTAACTACTAGGCTACCCGTGCTCCAGGGCCCTTATTCTCGAAACGTTCGTAGCTCTAAGAATTCGTAATTTTGATCGTAGCCAATGGGCTTAAGACGTTCGTAGGGCCAGGAACGTTTCGAGAATAGCTAGCCAGGTCCAACAGCGAATATTTTCATCCAAAGCGAAAGCTTTAACCACTAGGCCACCCCCAAACCCCCCGACAATTTAGGACGAGACACTCTTGAGGCGGTATCAGTGAGTGGTGTCATAGGGTGGGTAGTTGGCTTGGGTAGTGGTGGTGCTGCTGCTGTCGTTGGTGGTGCTGGTGCTGTGTGTGGTCCGTTGGCTAAAAGAAATATATTAAAAATGACCCAAAACCTAATTTCGCATAACATGCAGCTTGTCCGATAAGCCAATGATTTGTTTAAAACAACATTCAGCATATTGGGACAAAATAATCCCAAGCAGCATTATATTGTTTGACCCTTACTCGGAATATTTAAAGAATCGGTGAAATTACTCGCCTCATGTCATGTACATGTCATGTGCACTCAGACAGAAGACACTGCCGGTGGAGCGGGTATTTCAAGTTCAACATCTGCATAGGAAGTTGATTTGTCAGACGGTTTTAATTTCTACGCAGGACATTTTGTAAACAGAACCATTAACTGCATGTTTTTAAGTAAAGACAGGTCGAAGTGAGAGCGGTTTGATTGAGAGTCTCCTTAATGCGCACAGTCTCGGTGAAACGGCACATTATTGTTTCGGAAATACTCGGCAGGCATATAACTTAATCCACGCTCATATTCAAATGAGTGTGCTTGCATTCTAAAATTTAAAATCACAAAACACGTTTTTCGACTTATCCCCGTCAAAATAAGGAAATAAAGGTAATATTGTCCAGTCCAAACTTTCTCCTATCTTACGACTGGGTTTGATGTTGATAACTGACGAACAATCGATAACATAATTTGTTTTTATCTTTCTTCCTGGTCGAGATGCCCATTTCGTGCACTTAATTCTTGCCAGCGATTTCAGATACGGTAAGATAGGAAAGAAGCGTATATTTCTAGTCCAACGTGTTTTGCTAGTTTCTTTGTTTGTTTTGCACTGAGCAATATTCCAGCTATATGGCGGCGGTCTGTAAATAATTAAGTCTGTACCAGACAATCCAGTGATCAACATCATGAGCATCGATCTACGCAATTGGGAACCGATGACATGTGTGAACCAAGTCAACGAGCCTGTCGCCGCTTACGACAAGCATGGGTTGCTGAATACCAATTCTAGCACGGATCTTCACGATTCGGTCAAACATGTAAAATCGCAAGATAAATAACTATTCCTTACCACAAAACGATTATTCCAGAGGAATAACAATACATTTGGGTAGTCCTTATTGAAGTTGGACTGCTCAATCATCAGAACACCTAATCTCGACATTAGCTAGTCTGTCATACGGTTGCTTGTTGTTTTACGCCGCAATCAGCAATATTACACCATTATAACGGTAGTCCGTAAACAATCCAGTCTGGACCAGACAATCCAGTGATTGACATCATGAGCATCTATCTACGTCATAGGGATACGCTGACATATGTCAACCGAATCACGTTGCCTGACCAACCACACACATCCGGTGTAGAATAGGTTTTCAGCAACCCATGTGCTTGCCATTAAAGGCGACTATGCTTGTCGTAAGAGGCGAGTAACGGGATCGGGTGGTCAGTTTCGCTGACTTGGTTGACACATGTCCTCGGTTCCCAATTGCGCAGATCGATGCTCATGCTGTTGATCACTGGATTGTCTGGTCCAGACTCGATTATTTACAGACCGCCGCCATATAGCTGGGATATTGCTGAGTGCGGCGTAAAACTAAACTCACTCACTCACTCACCAACCACACACGACAAGCATGGGTTGCTGGAGAACATTAGCCGGGATTTTACGCATATCTTTCCTAACTAAAATAGTAAGTAATACGTATTCATAAATATTTGGGGTTTCAGTATGTACGTTATTTCCCTAGACATTACAGAACAATGTAAAATTGTCCAATCAGATTAGAGTATTTCACGTAGCTATGGTAGAATGTAACGTTTGTGTGTTGCAAAACGTATATTAGTCGTTCAACTCATCAAAAAGTTGTACTACAGCATGAGTGAGTGAGTTTAGTTTTACGCCGCTTTTAGCAATATTCCAACATCACGGCGGGGGACACCAGAAATGGGCTTCGCACATTGCCGACCGAACGCTTTTAACACTAGGCTACCCCATCGTCCCTACAACGGCCTGAATGTAGGTCAAGACAAACCAGTGGTTGATATTATAAGCACCGATGCACGCAGTCGGAGTACCCTGCTGACACTCTCGTGAAACCAAGTCACGAAGTCTGACCCCCCCGAGCGACACAGTCTCTGATGTGTCTCAGTGTTGGATATCGGATATCAAGTAGATATCGCTTTGGAGTAAATAATCTTACTTCAGTGATATTGATCGTGCAGAAATACCCCCAGTCCATGTGCCTAGACGACACAGCGTTATGAAGTACACACGAAGACGGAGAACGTCATTGCTTTCATGGCAGAGAGATCGTTCTCAATTTTGAACAGTTCAGTTTTCAGTTTTTATACTTCCTGTATGAGTTTCCGGATGCCCTTCACTATAAAAAAATAGTCTCTGCGGCACTTTCTGGTTCCTGTCACGTGACATGGTCTTCAATTGTCCTCCGGACGTGAAAACACTTCCTTCTAGTGAAACTGCATTTACACTTAAGATGTATCACGTGGACAACATTACGTCTGCTCTGACGTAAAACAGACATGCGCACAAGCGACTGATCTCGACGGAAGCGCACCGGAATAAATAAGCTGGTACACATATTTGAATACCTGATCTCCCTCTCCCTGGACCATAGCATTTCCCTTCCGCCCGCGTCACGCCGAAGACCCGGGTTCGAATCCCCACATGGGTACATTGTGTGAAGCCCATTTCTGGTGTCCCCCGCCGTGATGTTGCTGGAATATTGCTAAAGGCGGCGTAAAACCAAACTCACTCACTCACTCCCTTCCGCCCAGGCCAACTGTGTAATGCTAAGTCAGTGAGTGAGTGAAGTTAGTTTTACGCCGCTTTCAGCAATATTCCAGCAATATCACGGCGGGGGACACCCACTGTACCCATGTGGCGAATCGAACCGGGTCTACGGCCGGCGTGACGAGTGAAAGCTTTAACCACTAGGCCTCCACACTAGGATACAGCTTTTAATGAAGCAAGTCTAGATTTTCTAAAGATGAGGTCTGAATCTCCCATCTCGATGCTGTTTCTGTTTCATTTAAATCGATATATCTGTTACTGTCAATATCACATATTGCGTTAGTGCATTGAAAACCATACGCCTGCACTCGGTTCACTCGGCGTTATTCCACTTCAAACATATTGGCCTGGGTCGAGCCGTGTGTACAACACGCGAAATAATTTGGCGCACAGTTTTTACTTTCCGATTTGTATTTTCTTCGTAGAGGAAAGCACTGTAATAAAATTAATATTCTCCGAGAAACGATTTCTACTGAACTGAATGAAAACATGTTATGATTATTCACACAGTTGATCATATCATTGTTGGCTGTCGTGTTAGTATAAAATTCATTGGTTAATATAGATTGGTTCCTGTTGGGTGATCTTAGTGCGTGGTATTCGTTAACACTTAAAAATACCTTAGTGAAGCCAGCCTTCCCTGTCTCTATCCATGCGAGATGATTAACATGTGTTACATAGCCAGTATTGATCAGAGTCCAGTAGAAGTAGTGTCGGGGCGGTGGGGTAGCCTAGTGGTTAAAGCGCTCACTCGTCACACTGAAGACCTGGGTTCGATTATCATCATGGGTACAATGTGTTAAGCCCAGTTCTGGTATCCACTGCCGTGATATTCATGCTGGAATATTGCTAAAGCGGCGTAAAACCATACTCACTCACTAGTAGTAGTGTCTGTGTGTGTTTTGTTGTTGTGAGAGAGCGAATGAGGGTTTTACGCTTTTGCAACTATCCTAGCACTACCGGGTACCCATGCTGTACCCATGTAGTAAATCGAATCAACGGCATCATAAGAGAATGTTTTAACCACAAGGCTACTCCGCTGCCGTTGCTGTGTTTGGAGTAAGTGGGTTGGTTTGGATTTTAACTTGGAACCGTATTTAATAGAATCACGGCGAGTAGCTTTGACGTAGGGAAATTCAGAAGCGATGCAGATCTTGGACGTTTACCGCCTTCGACGATGTCGTGAAATCCATGGCACGGGGTGGTGCTGACAGAACTATATACTGGGCTCTGTCTCAACACGCGGGACCGGCAAAACATACCAGACTACATGTCCCAAGACAACATGGAAGCTTGGTGTGAGACGAAAGCTCTAAGGCTTCTTGTTCGAGACATTTACCACTTTACTGAATCTCATTAAAATCGAATCTTTCACTCCGATACAGTTCCTGTCTAGTTGAAGATGTGACGACCCCTCCGAAAAGGTCGCGTCTGGAGAGCCCCGACCAATCTTGACGACCCAATCTAAATTAGGGACACATGGGCTCTTCAGCCAATTAGTCCACTCTTTCTGAAACGATTCGACACCATCTGGAACTCTCTTTGATTTACACAAACTGCAATTTTCACATTTTATCTAATGTTATTTCAGCTGACAATAATGTACATATTGTTACAGAATGGAGAATCGAACCCGAACGAACTCTTTAATCATTAGGTTCCCCACCACCCAAAAGCATTCAAGTTGGAGTTAATGAATGTGGTTGCAGATTTTAATCACACCAACTACTGCTGCTTTTACGTTAAACAAGATATTTAGTTTGTAACTGGGCGGTTTGAACGTCGTTCGTTTCATTATTTATATGCGAAGCCAGGCTAACATTTAAACCCTATAAGTCAATATGGATCACCTCCAGTGAGAGTTATGTCCCCTGGCGGCCGCCGAGACGTTTATACGTGACATATATCAGGAAGATAATGCATTTCAACACAGAACTGTAAATAATGAACATACGGCTCAGGGCAAATCCCCTACAGGTATCATTAAGCGAGCAACAACAGATATCATTCCGTCTCAGTCTATCCCCGTCGGGCCTCACAAACCTTCTAACCAATCGTGGAAGTCACATGGTTATACTGGTTTTCCCAAGGGGATGCGCTAGAGTTGCGGTGCTCCATTCCGTGGAAACAAGACCCAAGTCTGTTTACCTTTGTCACCCACCGTCTCGTTAAGTCTGGTACATCGATTGCGGATAGTTTACGTGAAATTACAATCGATTCCCATCTGGCGAAAAGGCGCCCAGTCCCAGGTCTGTCTTTAATTCATCGCAGAGCACCTGGTGCAGTGAGTTAGCCTTTTATCTTCTCCAGCAATATTTCAGGAATGGGCTTCAAGCGCTGATTGTGCTAAAACAAAAATTTTGGTAATGAAACCATGTTTCAGATTTATGAACGCTTTGAGCGTATAGTGTTTACATGTCGAATCTTAAAACTGGTATGTCGGGATCACAGAGTTGTTGTCGTACTGGGCCCCCTTCCTCAAAGCGATCGTAGCGCAAAGTTGATCGTAACTCCCATACTTTAACATAGACTTACGACTGTTGTAGCGCTACGATCGCTTTGAGGAACGGGGCCCAGGCCACAGTCGGTTTACTCAAGACAATTTGCTCAAAACGGATGGGGAAGGACCTCCTAAGTGCGATAAAGTGTTCACCATCAAGCATATTCTGCTTGACTGTGTGGAATTTCCAACTGCGAGGGATTCACATTATGAACTATAAATGTGAAAGATCTGTTTTCCCGCTTGAGCGGGCATCTCATTGTAAACTACTTGAGAGAGATTGATCTGTATCATAAATTGTAACTATGTAAAGTGAATGACGGATTGATTGTTTTTTAAATTTGGTGCTGTGACATTTTCTATTTGTAAATAATAATGTAATGAATAAATACGTTATTAAAAAAAACATTTAAACTTGTACTTGAAATGAGTGTGAATGCAGACTTCGTCTCGTCGCTATATGGCTGAAATAATGCTCAACTCAACTCCGCTCTTGTCTTTGACGTGTGACAGGTGAAGGTCCGGGTTAGACTATTGATCTTCAGTAACCCATACTTGTAAGACTAACGAATGAGTGGTCAAGCTTGCTGACTTGGTTGACACATGTCATCGGTTCCCATTTGCGCAGATCGATGCTTATGCTGTTGATCACTGGATTGTCTGATCCAGACTCGATTATTTACAGACCTCCGCCGTATAGCTAGTATATTGCTGAGTGCGGCGTGAAACTTAACTCACTCACTCTTTGACGTATCTGTGAGACAAGGGAAATAATTTGTGGTTCACATTTATTATGTCTGTCGCACCGTGAGCACAAAAATAAAGAATATGTATGATCTGCTCTAGTGGGTACTTGTTGTTACCTTGCCTCACAATGGATAAATCAAATACTAGACCGCTGCAATCAGTGTGAATGAGTACTGATGTTAAACTGCGACGTGGTATATAAGTAGGGCTGGCTAAAATGATCGATAACCGGAAATATTGTCATATATATAGAAAAAAGATTATCAATATGAAAATTGTGATTATCGTACATTAACGTTTGTATCAGAAAAAAGAAGATTTTCTCACACAGTATGCAGTTTTAGGTCGGCTTCTAAATTATGGTCATGATATTGTTAATAATTCATGCAAAAACGTCCCCATTCACTAGTGATGTGAAATATATTCATTTCGTTTAGATAGTTTTGGCATTTCTGTCAAATTAATGTAAACTTGCTTTAGATTTTGGAACCCTTTTCCAGGGTCTGTATGACGTCACTGAACTTTGACGTAATGGGAAGGGTCCATTGGTCTGTTTCTTTTGTCTATTAACGATGTCCAAGTTCGTGTTTAGCGCCTCCGAAACGGAATTTCTTGGTGCAAGTACCCGTTTGTGATTTCTTGAAGATTGTTTGCCAGAATGTTCACCACACTCGTTAACGTCATATGACCGTATAGCCATCAGCACTAGAAAGGATGAGGTGAGGATGAGATGACTGACTGACTGACTGAGTTTGGTTTTACGCCGCTTTTAGCAATATTCATCACGGCGGGGACACAGAAATGGGCTTCACACATTTAACATGTGGGGATTCGACCGTTTAGGCGTGACGAGCCAAGCAGGCTACCCCACCGCCCCAATGAGGGTGAGGTGAGATGAGATGAGGTGAGGTGAGGTGAGATTGGGTTTAACGTCGTGCTTGAGATTATTTCGCTCATATGACGACGTGCATGCGTGTGTGTGTGTATGTGCGGCTGCTTGTACTAGCCCAGACTTAAACTGGTTTTATAGAGCTAGCCCACTGAGATACCATGCCGCAGTGAAGCATGAATACCCCACTCAGACACATTATACTGACTCCGAGCCGACCAGTCCTTGCTGTACACATTAATGACCAACAAGTACCATATTTTAACGTCTTTTAGTATGACGCGGCCGGGGATCGAACCCGCGACCTTCTGCTCTCCGGGCGGACGCTCTAACCACTACACCACGGAGGCGGTCCACTACAAAGGGATCCAGTTAGTCATGTTTGCTTCTCTGAATAAACTACAGTTTTTTTATTGCGTTTAGAGTTGCCTTTTAACTATTCCTTGAGGGTTAATATATCCCGATATTAAGTTAGATTGAGAAGTTCCTTTGCTGTGGTTAACAATAGCATACTGACACTATGAAAAATATGGGGTGTTGCGATACCGCTTTCTGTGGGCATAGAAACATAGTTTGAATGTTTCGCCAGGAGGTAATTTGGTATTCTGCTCTTGCAATGTGTGCGTCATTATAACAAGTATAGTTTATATGTACAGTTTAGAAATATTTCCCCAAGGACGTTGCCTTTATACATCAGTGATACATCAGAAAACAATTTCCTTCTATGTGATGCCAGTATTGTAACCAAGCCAGGATACAGATCGCTGCGTAAAGCTTCAGGGGGCAGTGGGGTAGCCTAGTGGTTAAAGCGTTCGCTCGTCACGCCGAAGATCCGGGTTCGAATCCCCACATGGGTACAATGTGTGAAGCCCATTTCTGGTGTCCCCCGCCGTGATATTGCTGGAATATTGCTAAAAGCGGGGTAAAACCAAACTCGTTGATGACTGAACTTGGCTGTTGCTTACGTTGGCCTATTGCGAGCATTAAGTGTATGTGCACCAGTACATATGTCCTCAGATGGTGAGACGGTCGAAATTGCAGCTGGAATGGATACCGAGGTATGTTGTACAAAATCAATACTTACAAGAAGCTTTTACATCATTCCATAAATCAGTTGCAGGCAACAATTCTTTTTCAGTTGTAAGATGTTTGTGTTCTCTGAACACGCCACTGGAATATGGGAGTCCACATTAATTCTCAGTGGTTTCAGAATTGAAAATGATACTGTTTTGTATGTATACTTCATCGTAAATCGTGTTCGGTGCACAAGCGTGGACACAGATAAGGAGTTGAGAGGGGCGGCATCTTGGGTAGGCTTGATATAGATAAAAGGAAATAATTTGTGTTAGTGGTGCTGAATATTTCTTTTTAAGATAGATTAAACTTGTCCTAATGTTTTACATAAAATGTCAAAGCATACAATGGACATTCAGGGTGTTCTTAAAGAAACGGGAAAAATGTTTGGCTCCTCGTTTCAGAGTGTTAATTTTGAAGAGCAATCAACATACGTCTGATTGGTCATAGTATACGCGATCATCTGTAACTCGCCCACGTGCATGCTTGTCGGCTCTGTTCCAGCTATATCGCTGTAGCTAGTAGACTGATCTATGGTCTACTGAGTAGAATGTCTTCCCAGAGGGTGGAAGGTTGGTGGTTCGAACTCCGGCCGTCATATACAGTACTTGATGTTACCCTGCCTGGAGCTCGGTATTAAGGACTGCCTGGTTTGCTGTGTCAGTGTCTGAGTAGGACGTCAATGTTAAACTGCGGCATGGTGTCACATTATGCCAGCACGTTAAGACTTGAATTAGTCCGGAACCTTTCTCACAAAACACACCCACACCAGAGATGCCAACCTCTACGATTTTATCACAGTCGCTACGAATTTTAGCCTCAAACTACGCCAGTACGATTGCACTAGAAATTGTACGAAATTCGAAGAAAATTCATTAAAATTCGGATATATAGACAACAACATTTTCTTTCGGAAGGGAAAGAGAAATCTGGGACTTGCTTCAGTGATTAGTTAGGCCTGGTCGGAAGCAAATCACTGTTTTAGTAACTGTGAGGCACGTGACGTTTACTGCATACCTTTGATTACGATAGCATGTCATAGTTCCATGCGCTTTGCTGCGGAATACAGATATCGTTATGGTGCTTATTATTGTCGATGCTGGGGGTCAGACTGAAGCACTTGAATAAAATCTTATCACCATTAAGCAGTCCCAACAGAACCAGTCGCCATAACGAACAACTTGCCATTCTGTCGGTCATATGAGGTACTAACGGCTGGCTGTAAGCATGATGGAAGTAGATCTGGAAAAGATGACTCATTCAATCAAAAGAACTTAAATTGCATTCACCATAGCCGACCGTCACATCTAAACACAAACTTTGTTGTTATCAGACACTTCTTGAAGTGACTGACTGAGTTTGGTTTTACGCCGCTTTTAGCAATATTCCAGCAACATCACGGCGGGGGACACCAGAAATGGGCTTCACACATTGTGCCCATGTGGGGATTCGAACCCGGGTCTCCAGCGTGACGAGCCAACGCTTTAACCATTAGGCTACCCCACCGCCCAGACACTTCTTGAAACAGTATTTAGTTACATGGAAGCTTGTCAGCTGAAGTTGGATGAAATGATGCAGTTCCCATTTATTTACCTTGGTTGAACCTCGCTGCTCGAGTAATGCTGTCAAGTGAGTCAGGTTTAATGCAGCTTTGAACAGCATTGCAGTCAAATCACGCTTACTGTCGAAAGCAAGCCATACGTTATGCTGGCAAACCTTTAAACATAATTCACAGAATCAGTATTCAAACCTCTGCTTATTGGTTTCAGTCGTGCCCAAGTGAGGCAACCTGTTCGTTTTTAATGCTGTACTCAGCAATTTTCCAGCTATATGGTGGCGGTCGGTAAATAATGGAGTTTCGACCAGACCATCAACAGCACGAGTATCGATAATTGGTATACCATGACATGGGTCAACCAAGTCAGCAAGCCTGACCACCCGATCCCGTTAGTCGCCTCTTTCTACAAGCATGGGTTGCTGAAGACCAATTTTAACCAGGATCTTCAGTGTTCCGACCTATAGATGACCGGCTCACAGAGCCGGTGTTTAACCATGAAAGGCTTCTGGAACACCAAGGGTGAGTGAGTCAGCAATATTCCAGCTATATGGCGGTGGTCTGTAAATAATCGAGTCTGGACCAGACAATCCAGTGATCAACAGCATGAGCATCGATCTTCGCAATTGGGAACCGATGACATGTGTCAACCAAGTCAGAGAGCCTGACCACCTGATCCAGTTAGTCACCTCTTACGACAAGCATGGGTTACTGAAGGTTCATTCTAACCCGGATCTTCATGGGTTGGAACACCAAGTGGATGCAATGTGCACATACATTTACATGACCGTTACATGTCTGGAACAATCTTCCATCCCCATTGACTGACTGACTGACTGAGTTAGGTTTTACACCGCTTTTAGCAATATTCCAGCAACATCACGGCGGGGGACACCAGAAATGGGCTTCACACATTGTACCCATGTGGGGATTCGAACCCGGGTCTTCGGCGTGACGAGCCAACGCTTTAACCACTTGGCTACCCCACCGGCCCCATCCCCATTGAAGGGTAAACAACATACAACAGACACCAGTGTTTCATAATATAACTTTTATTTTGACATAGGAGTAAAATGTATTGTGTTGAGCTGATGACAGCCATGAAGTATATGATACACAGTTACACTTACTGTAGTGTCTGTAGAGCATCTGATTAGTGCCAAGAGTCCACACAGTGTCCTCTACACAACTCATACATGTATAAGCCTACTTGGAAGAATGCAACACATATAATCATAATCAAAAAAAAAATATCATATGATTCTTACAAATCATTATCCCCAAATTCCTAGCATATTAAGGCCAAAATTGACATTATTTTCATTCTCACAAAACAGAACTAGGCATATTTGTTTCAGATATTTTCAAGAAGCCCCAAGTTGATTTGTCATTGAATTATTGTTTTAGCACATTTCCATACAAAACATTCTTTAAAAAGAGTAAGTTTTCTTACTATGATTTGTTTCATTATGTGGGACATTGAATGTTTTTACACAAAAGCTATATAAGAGTCCGATGCTTATTGAAATACTGATTACACTATGTCAAACCAAAAGGTGGGGACACAGCTCAGAGTATTCTCTATCATTTGCATCCATTAACAGATGCTCTTTCAGCATGTGGTGTCCTAAATAATAGCTGAATACTACACAAAATGCTTTTGAGTATATTTAACAAAGCCTGGACGAACATAGATCATGCTAGTCACATTAGCAAGATCCATAGTATCACTTGTTACATACTATGTAAGCAAACTCATAGGGCAAATTACAAGGCTCTAGAGATCCCACTCCTAATGTTTGGCACTAACCACATGAAATACAGATATTATGAAGTAAGGTCTGGTTCAGATGAATACTAGTGCAGAGGAAACACTTCTATAGAGTAGATTGACAGGTTAGGATTCCACTCACCATGACAACAGTCAGGGTAAGGTTCCACTCTTCCTGACAACAGCCAGGTTAAGATTCCATCTCACCATGACAACAGCCAGGTTAAGATTCCATCTCACCATGACAACAGCCAGGTTAAGATTCCATCTCACCATGACAACAGCCAGGTTAAGATTCAATCTCACCATGACAATAGCCAGGTTAAGATTCCATCTCTCCATGACTACAGCCAGGCTATGATTCCATGTCACCATGACAACAGCCAGGTTAAGATTCCATCTCACCATGACAATAGCCAGGTTAAGATTCCATCTCACCATGACAATAGCCAGGTTAAGATTCCATCTCTCCATGACAACAGCCAGGTTAAGATTCCATCTCACCATGACTACAGCCAGGCTATGATTCCACCTCACCATGACAATCACCAGGCTAGGGTTCCATCTCACCATGACTACAGCCAGGCTAGGGTTCCACCTCACCATGACAATCACCAGGCTAGGGTTCCATCTCACCATGACTACAGCCAGGCTAGGGTTCCACCTCACCATGACAACCACCAGGCTAGGGTTCCACCTCACCATGACAATCACCAGGTTAGGATTCTACCTCACCATGACAATCATCAGGCTAGGGTTCCACCTCACCATGACAATCACCAGGTTAGGATTCTACCTCACCATGACAATCATCAGGCTAGGGTTCCACCTCACAATGACAATCATCAGGTTAAGATTCCATTTCACAATGACAATAGCCATGTTAGGATTCTAATTCACTATGAAAAAAAAGACTAGGCAAGGTTTCCAACTTGCCATGACAAGATGAAGTGTATAGCATGTGAAACATGGGCTGTAGCGTTTCCCACTTTTTAACAAATTGCTCATCAAAAACAACTAAATGCTATTTTGCCTTCAGTGAAATCCAAAAACATGCTCGACCTAAATAGCCTTATCTAATGTGAGTGTGACACGCCTAAAATATTTGATTTCTCATTTTCTACCTGTCATTATGACACTTGTCTGTTTATTCATATTTGACAAAGGGCTCATTTCTGTGTACAACAGTGAGAAATTTGACAATAAAATATTAAACACAAATTCAAAACAACCAATATGGTTTGCAATATTTTGTCTTGTTTGATTGGTACACAATATGGCCCCAAATATTTGAAGGCAATCACATTTGCACACATTGAGGCAAACAGTTACAGACAGAAACCACAAAGAAGTGACAGATCATTGTGTTTGTTAATGAAATGAAAGCTATATATGACATTAATGATAGAACAACAATGGCATGTGTATTTTGGTTCTAACTCCTGAACACATATGGAATATTTCAACCCAGGAATATAAAATTAGTTTCAAAGGCAAAAGAAAAACAAAATGCATGTTTGTAAGTATTACACATAATCCAGAGTATTCTAATCAGAACTGCTGGTAAAACAAAAGGAAATGACATTCACTCAAAGTATTGAAACATCAGAAATGCAGAGCTTTAAGCACTCAGTGAATGGTCAGTAACAAGTGTTAGCATCGTTAGCTTGACTGCGTTTATCTGGGGACGTCCTGAAACAAACCCTGACAACAACTGAAAATACTACAATCTACAACAAAATAAATAATCTATAAAATAAATACATTCTTATGCTTTGCTGCTGCTAGGGGTGGCCATGTTGGATAATGCTGCCAAGCTGGATTATCTCCCCTTGGGAGCTCAAAATTGGAGGTTTACAGATTTGTCATGATTATCCTTTTTCTGCAATGTGCCATGCTCACAGTTTGTGTAGGAACAACATGTGAAAAATTCAAAGGTAAATGTAGAACAAGATATTACTTTAAATATTAGATGAGAGATCAGATGAAAAATGCATGTCAGTTTCTTGGCTATGAATAAAAATGCCTCACATGTCTTGCTTTATGGGATCCCCTCTACATGCCTTTGGATTCAACCTTAACAGGAAAGAAGGTCATAGGTAGTGCTGAGGAAACCCAGATCTTTATTACATGAATTAGTGTACTCAAGTCCGTACATACAGAATTCACAGCATCTTTGTGGGGACATTTTAACCAAAAGTGTTGCGGATAAGAACACACAAATGGCATTCGAGCATAATTTTAAACTTCAACATTTGGCATTATTTTATAAGATGGTATGTATATGTAAATGTCTGCATTTACTCAAGGTTACTGTGCTCTGCTTAAGCTGAAACATAATACTGCTTAATTTAAGTATGAGGAAAATATATATTAATATGATACCTAGACACTGAATGACCAAAGCCATTAACATAGTTATTATCAGAGTATGTACATTTTTCCAAGATATCACAGCTCCACTTAACGTTCTAGTATTGCAGAAGACAAAGCAATTGGATCAGGAAGTATGCATGTCTAAACACTGGGGTCATGTTCACAGCAACAAGTGATCATCAGTAGCAGTGGCCTGAGTAACAAGACTGCCCACACAGACAGTACTTGGAGCGTCGCCTACGTGTGTTCACTTCCAGCCATGGATGACATCAGGGTATTATGACAGTATTACTGTAGACAAAGCAGCTGGTCTCATACAAGGAACAAAAGATGAACTTTCTTTCATAGGACAGAGTATTCTGTCATCCTTCAAGAAACTGTCATTAATTCATTAATCTCAACTACCATTAGCAATGTAAATAGCGAAGTCTGAAACGTCTTTTCGTCTGAAAATTGCTTTTCATTTTTTGAACAAAGAACTATACTGAGTACTACAAATCCAACTTCAAATCATTTGTAAATTGGTCAGGTTGACGATGATTTAAGACCTCATGAAACTTTTCCAAAAGTCAAAGGATGGCTTTATGAAAATCGAAAAATGTCATCCAAGGACTAAAGAAAAGTCTATTTACATGAATTTCATTTCAACCTTTTAGAATTCAGACTGCCAAAGTAAATGGCAATGATCAAAACAAGCATTTAAGAAATCAGTATATCTTTTGTCTTGGCCGGAACATACCATTAACAGTACCGAAATCATCCAAATTCACATTGAAAGAAATGAACATCTCATTGAACCTTCCTTGTATCAGACAACTGTGTTCATGACAAATGCTAGTGGTGCTATCACTTTTAACATCAGCACAATACTAACACAACCATACATGAGTGTACAGTCAAAGGCATAGCTCTCGGCATTGTCTAAAATGTTTTTCATCACACGGCTCAGTTTGTTTTTCATCCATTCTTACAGTTTTCAGTGAATTAATGACATTATATTTACTACATTTGACCAAACCAATGAGGTTCCTTATTTTTCATCCAATAAAGCCTACTAAGACTGGCAGTGTTAACTGCATGAGAATCTCCATCACTGCAGGAATATCACTGCAGCCAACTGTATGGTACTTGTACAAGGTCACTTATCATCGTCCTCCAGCAGATGTCATAGAGAACATGTAGGCACACAGAAGTGTCAGATTAGTTCTACACCACAATTCTTTGGCAAGCAGCAGAACGAAGGCTTGGCACCAGTGCACAATCAACTCTATGTTATACACCTCCAACCCTGCAACAAGAGAGCCCTGGGCTTCATGAGGTCAAACTTCAATCCTGCCAAGGACGTACACAGCAACAATACAGCCTTTGCATGGTAATATTTGGCACCTGTACGCGATTACCTGTTTGACATCCATCACTTCCTTGGCACCTTCTTCAAGACTGATAACAATGGCAGCCCCATATAACAATATTATTGGCAACAATGGGAATCCTATCTTTGCATTTTGCAGATAAAACCCATGACATCTTTCAAGAAATCTGACCATGAGAGCCTTCTCCAAGAGTATTGACTTGGCACATATCAGTCCTTATCTGCTATGATGACCTGGTCCCTGGTCATCAACTCAAATCATTTTGGCACTAACTGTCCAGCATCATCCAAAGTATGTAACTATTCATTAAAGGTGTAATTGGGTTCTTCATCTGAAGATCTGAAAGAATCGCCACTTTCCTGCACATCAGATTCCATGCCAGTGTTCTGACCCGGCCCACAAAGTGACATAACAAATTACAACACATACCTGCTGTACAGCACACAACACCAGCTAGTGTTGATGAATACATTCTTGCTGGGTAAAATCCCTAATGTGCCACTATATTCAACACAGAGTATTGTTTGTTCTAACTTCAGTCCACAGCAATACATTAGTGAAGCATACATCTCTATAGAGAGGGTGTGGGTAGCAGCCTATTGCAGAACTCTGTAAGGTGGTCAATGTGTGGAAAGATTTGAAACAAGAATATGCAGTCCTCATATAGTCATCGAAACCCTGGACTGGGTTCCTCATACCCAAACCACAGAGTCAGAAGAATCACACTGATCAAGTTCTACACCAGGAAAACATCACAGTCTCTCTGCATCATGCATCTACCTCAATGGCAACCTACAACTCATCTGTAGCAGTCGACACTGTCATTTTGTCATTATTCATCACCGAGGTATTTTCTTCCATCAGATATTGTAAAAACAATATACAGATCAGTAAACAGGATCGATGTTTCCTTTTATCAAATCCTTATCGGAAGTTGGAACAAATGAAGCATGCCTATGGCTTTCAACAAAGAACTAACATTTCTACCCCAAATAAGCAAATAACACCTCATTAATTCGTCATTAGCATTCATGTATTTATATACCATTGATATAAAACAATAACAAAGCACAAACCCTGCTGAAAATGAAATTATCACCCAAAATGACATTATGAACACTGATCCATTCAAACTACAGAAAGCTGAAACTAAGAGGCACGAGATCCTTCTTCAGCTGCATGAGGACCAACTCCACATCCAAGCATTCAGATCCTTATCCAGGATCTTCTCTCTCTCTAGAGTCACACTGTTGATACACTCCTCCCTAGCACAGTATCACATCCTTGATCCTTCCACACTATATCCTGAGTCCCCGATGCAAATGCACGACCATTACACATCCTGTTGATATGAAAGACAAAGGTTAGGAATCCACTATGTTTGCAGCAGCTGTTTCTCTGGCTGTTGGGGACTAGTGTCTTCCGGTGTGTCTGCACTATCTTCATTAGCTGCATTATCCTGTATACTCTGGTTATAGTCTTCTAGACATTTGAGGAGGGCCTCCACCAGGTCCTGGAGGACCTCCGTGTCCTTCTCCTCTAGTAAGTTAAACTCCATATTGAACACCATGAAGTGAGTGAACAGACTGTTTAAGTGGCCATGCAGGCCAAGTGTCAGAAGTTCCCTATAATGTGCATGGTATATGTGTGCTAATACTTGGAGGAGATAACGGTGCACCTTCTTCACAACTGTTTCAAATGAGTTTGGGAAGACATGACCTGAAAGACACAAACAGTTACAGAATCACTTTATATAAGGGGAAATACACAAGAATAAGAGTTGTTAAGTTGCAGATGCACTGCAAAACACTATTCCTTCACTTATTATGCACACTGAAACACTAACTGTAACACTCTCATTATTTTTTTTTTACCTCAATCCAACAAAATCAGTGAGTGTGTGAGTTTAGTTTTACGCCGCTTTTAGCAATATTCCAGTAATATCGCGGCGGGGGACACCAGAAATGGGCTTCACACATTGTGCCCACGTGGGGAATCGAAACCCGGCATGACAAACAAATGCCTTAACCACTAGGCTACCCCATTGCCCCTCCTACAAAACCAACATACTTCTTTGAGTCACTGTTGGTTTATGTTGCCGTCAGCAATATTCCAGCTACATCATGTTGCCCTGTAAATAATAATATCTTGGCTACTCCAACCAGTGGTTGATAGCAAGAGCAATGACCCACTTTGTTTGGGCACACTCAGATAGAATGACCCCACTACCAGACTGTTCTTATTCATGTGCAAACAGTTACCAGATATATCTACTAAAGGTGATTGTCCACAAAGAAATATAACAAGTGCTAAATTTCAAATTCATGTTAAACTTTCCCATGAAGTGTACTCACCAAACTTTGTTGGGAAGACAGACTCGTCTGTGATGGACGTCTGTATATATGTCATGACATAGTCAATATACTGAGGAGCTGAATATTTGTATTTCTTCCCCTTGTCATCATACCAATAATATTGCCTGAAAATAGATGGTGAAAAAACTACAATAAATATTTGCATATGTCCTTAAGAATATTACAATAGAAATGAGCCAACACTGCAGTTTACATAAAAGCAATGTCTAAATGACTTGTGTTGTCCAAAGTTCAGATATTGTACCCACATTTTACCTAATGCTGCATCAATGGAGTAACATCCACACATTATACTTTCTTTCCTGACCTTACTGTACTGTAAACATTACAAATAAGAGAGCTAGTTTGGTTTTTTGCCGCTTTTAGCAATATTCCAGCAATATCACGGCAAGGGGCACCAGAAATGGGCTTCACACATTGTACCCATGTGAGGAATCAAACCAGGGTCTTCGGCGTGACGAGCCAACACCTTAACCACTAGGTTACCTTATCGCCCCAGTTTAGATAAAGACATTGTCTAAATGACTTGTGTTGTCCAAAGTTCAGATACTGTATTCATATTTTATCTAATGCTGCATCAATAGCGTAGCATCCTCACATTATAGTTTCTTTCCTGACCTAACTGTAATGTAAACATTACAAATATGCCTTTCCATTTTGTATGTAGAATGTGCAAGACCTTACTATATAAGCAACCTTACCTCAAACCACACTTTCAAAAAATAAATCAAGCATGCACCATCAAATTGCAGATGATATCATACAGCCCTGCAGGCAGTGGTGTATGTAAACAAAGTTATCCTGCACAATTATGGTCAAAAGCTAATTGTAAACTTACACACTGCCCGGGGCTGCCATCGAGGAGCATGCCTGTCCCTCAGAGGTACAGTACTCAGAGATCACCCCGTACATTAAGTTCACATGGTTGAAGAACGCTATCGCTGAAAGGCAAAGGAACATATGTTAGATTCTAACAATCAAGTAAGCAAAACAAAAGACTGACTGACTGAGTTTGGTTTTACGACGCTTTTAGCAATATTCCAGCAACACCAAGGCGGGGGACACCAGAAATGGGCTTCACACATTGTACCCATGTGGGGATTCGAACCCGGGTCTTCGGTGTGACGAGCCAACGCTTTAACCACAAAACAAAAGAAAATAGCTCACAGATAGCTTTATTTATCAGACATGAATAGGAAGATGTCGTGTCATGTAGAAAATAATTGGGATCCAGTCAGTAATCTAAGTGACTCAGGGTTAATGTGCCATTTCAAATTTGACATACTGGTATCAAATAGTCGGGAATGATGCCAGTCTGAAGTGTATTAAGTTAAATTACTGCGTGTCTTAGTCATTAATTACAAAGTTATACAAAGATCATCATGCAAAATTAATTTTGGACATTTTCAAATTTTTAGTTATTATCTCAATTTTGACATCAAAACTACTGATCTGATTCATTGTGACTACAACATCTCGACTAAGTGAGTGCATGAGTTTGATTTTATTCCGTCTTAGCTATATTCCAGCAATATCGCGGCGGCAGACACCAGAAATGAACTTCACACATTGTACCCATGTGGGGAATCGAACCCGATTATTTGGCATGACGAACATACGCTTTAACCACTAGGCATTAATATACACATGAAAGTACAAGTGTTCCTTTATTCTTCTCCAGGTTTCTTCACAAGGTATGTATTGCACTGTGAGTGAAATTCTGGAAATAAATAAAGGAACACTTGTACTTTCATGTGTTCCCTTATTCGTTTCCATGAGTGTACATTGTGTTTGATGATTGTTGTGACACACACAGAGCAATATTCCAGCTATATGACGGCAAACCGTAAATAATCAAATCTGGACCACACAATCCCTATTTTCTTTACAAGCTGCCAACCAACATGAACAGCAGTAACTTCAACCACTGATTTGAAAAACTGACTGTGGAAATTCAATTCTCATGTTGCATAAAGCAGGGCTTAAACTCCGCATACTCCATTAAAGTCTATTCAGGTCCATGCTTGCTTTGTATTAGGTATCTGTCACGTACAGTATCAGTTCCAGGAATCACCCAATCCATATTTAAGCCTTTCTACTTAGTCAATTCTTTTGATAAAGACCTGAGACTAATTGGCCACGATTTTGTTGCTATGGTGAAGTACTATATTATTTTAAGTACCTTATTATCTCAGTTAATGGTCTCTCATCAATCTGTACAGCTCTACTACTTGCCTGAAGACAGATTCTATCACAGCAAGTAGGCAGTGTTAACCGTAGTTCAGGAGCCAGATCTTATTATGTACACGTCTTGTTTTTCATGCTTTGACTTTTTTAATTTTCTTGTTTTTCTCCATAAAGATAAATCTGCAAGAATTTCTTCATTTATTTAACAGACATTTTTTTGTATTTCAAATAGTGTTGATACCACAATGTCTTCATTATAACAAGTATATGGTCTCTACCTGCAGATAAGGAAACCTTCAAAGTTTGGTATATTTAAAAAAGGTCCTGCATGAAACAAGAAGAATTGTCATGCTTAAAATCAAGTTGAACAAGGGTCTTTAAAGGTTGCTGCCGAAGTACTGGAATCTAAGGACCCTCTAACAAATTTGTTTAACATCAGGATAATGTCTGTTAGTTGTTTAACGCTGTACAGCAATATTCCAGCCATATGATGTCATCTGCAAATAAACAATCCGACGAGCCTGTGATTGACATCTTGAGCTTTGATCTACAAGTGAGTGAACACTGCCATCTGATCCCATTAGTTCACTCTTATGACAACCATGGGTTGCTGAAGGCCAATTGTAAGTTATTATAAGGCCAGACCAATTTTATTTCTTGTTTTACTGATTTTTGTCCTCAGAAAACCTAAAGGCAGGAGGGAAAAAAAATAAAAATAACAATCACCAGTCAAAGTAATATTCCTTTTAAATACTAAAAGTATTTTACTTTTGGCAATTTATGAAGTGTATATGGGCCAAAAACAATCTAAAAACATTTTCTTGCACATTTACATCTCTGGCCAATATAAATATTAAAATTTTATTTTTTGAGCTGGTCTGGCCTAACCGTTGTCTTTCAAGCACAGCTGTGAGCATTTAAGTTATATCACCTTTACACAAGCAAGAAAAATATTGACCATAACAACAGAGAAAAGATGGAGATCCACTCCCCCCTACTCTTAAACCTAGCTTCTACTTCCGTATGTTGAATGACATCATCTAATCTTGGCTATTAAATGCTATCAGCAACTTGATAGTTGTCAATAAACTGAGACAGGCTGTGTGTCAAGTTGACATTATTATCACCAACATCAAAAGATAACATGAATAAAATAAAAACAACCTATTGAGACATGAAGTTATTCATAGAACGATGGTGTAGCTGACTCAATTCAGGGTGACTAACTGTCGTCATGCTTCATGAACACAGCATATCCAACAAAACATAGCTGGTTTAACTTCTCAAGTCACCAAGTTCATCTGCTTTCAAGATTAGTCACTGTAGCATATACTTAAATTGTTATAGGTCATACAAAATGAAACATCAAACACCAAATCACTCATACTGGTGAGTGAGTGAGGCCACTTTTTGGCAACATGTCAGCTTTTCATCAGGTATATCTGTAGGAGGCTTACTGAAATGAGCTACACATACTGTACCTATGTTGATATTTAAATTCCACATAAACCCATAATTTATAATGTGATTAGAATACCTGAGGCACCATAGAACAACCACGACAGATTCATTTAATAAATAGCCCAAAATATAAATAAATACAAACAAAAGAGTTCATGCAAGACTTGTATGCTGAGATAAGTATTCTTGGTAGAAGGTGAGCTTCCCTCCCTGCCCTCTTCAACAATCCATCAACAAATTGGCTTCCATGTGTTGGTGAGATCAAATAACCACCAGGATGAGTCCAACAGAAGACAAACTGGGTGATATATTCATTGAGTGGCTAACCTGAGCTCTCATCCATTCAGCCTGGACCCTTCAGTGAATTGTTGGGTTGGAGGTGTGAGTCTTTGTATTATGCATTAAACTCCCTGCTGAGCACTGTCTAGCTCCAATCGAGATGCTCAAGCAAATCAATAATTGATGGCTTCTAACATCCAACGATCTGGAGACTCATAGGTGTACAAACCATTCACATCTTGCTGGTTAGTGTACCCACATGCTGAGGTCAAGTAATGTCAAGTCCTTGTCCAATCATTTATGAGACAAAAGATGCAGTCTTAGAAATTTGATTTTCTTTCAGCACAAATGTATAACTTATTACACTGAACACTTGAGTTTGTAGTTAGTCCTGCTTGAACAAGAAAAAATGTTCATGAGATTGTAAACATTTTCAGTTCCAATTTGAAACAAAAATGAAGCATTGAGAACTGGTAGAGACTTACACCCCTCAAATGCTGCTAGGTGAATGGACTACCGTCATTTGATTTTTTACTTGTCCTCAGCACAGTTTAGTAGTCCCAGGCAAGTGGACGAGGGCTGGCATGAATCTCAAACGCTGGAAGATGACTATTATAAATTCAGAGAATATGACTGCAAGTATATAAGGAATATCCTGCATCTGGTCAATCAGCATGTATTGCTGCCTAAGAGTATACTCTGTGCAGTTTTCCATACAACAGAACTGAGCAAACATGAAATTTTTCTGTAAAATTCAAATAAAAAGCATCTCGATATAGTTACGATATACAAAACATTTATCCATATCCTTTTCAGAGGATACTGCCAGTTCATTTCACTTTACTTGATAGAGAAAATACACCAATAAACTGTGGTGTGAGCTTAGCGATATTCAGTGTGGCATACAGCTCTCTACTCCAGCATATCAACATGACATCCTGTTAATTCACCAACCAATTTCTACTTGAGGAAAGTCATGGCTCAAGAAACGACAAGTTTTCAACACCAATTCATTTCATCCATACCATATGAAAAGACGTCCGTCTCAGCTAATAATAACTTGTATAGTAACTAAGAAACTTCATATGAAAACCTACAAAGCATAAAGAGTCTCCTAATCTGGGAGAATAAAGCCGGTTTCTAGACCAGCAGTAATTGCCGGGCTGAGCCGCCCAGTGCTCCGTGCCCCAACTGCCCCAAACCTCCATCGATCAGTATTTTTGATGGCTCCCTGTCGTACCAATATGAATCTAAGTTGTCTGTCATTTCTTTCTAAGAAAGAATTAATCAAGGAGAGAAACTGTGTGGTCAATAACTGCCAAAATGTCAGTATGGATGCTGAAAATGCAATGAAGGAAGTGAACGTGAAACTGCTGAGCCTGCAGTATCTGGCATGTCATTTTTGCCTGGCTGACGGGCGTGGTATTTCATCCAGTGAAAGGAAAAGTGTAAAAAAAACAGTGAAGGGGTCCTTGTCATTGCCCTATTGATAAAAGTTAAAGATGTAAGGGGTCCCTACATTCAAATAGTATTGCATCCAACCTCAAGGACACATGGAACAACCTTCAGTTTGGACAAAGGTAAACTTAAATGAAACTAGGTGCAATTTGTTTCACAAATTTGGAGAATTGTGGCCTAAGATTGACAAAAAAATGTCATGATTCAAAAATTGTTTTCATTTTCTTACAACATGGACAAAGATTTGAAGTAAAAAAGCATAATTGCATATTTTGTCATTCAGTGAAATCTGTACATGTGGCTGATGTGGTGAACGTTGGTGACCTGCATCACCTTCCTCCAACATCAGCTGATGCTGTAATACTGGTCAATGTGGTGTTAAACCCAACTTACTCATTCACTCTGGCTGATGTTTGAAAGATGGGTACCTATTTCAACATCATATCGCTGTATACATTATTTTTTAGTCCAAGTGAGCAAAAACAGTACTGTTATCACAAAAACAATCAAGACTCCTTTACTGTCAAATGTCCACACATGTTTAAGTAATAATGTGTATCACAAAACCAAACAAATACATCCTGCAAGAGGCTCTTGGTAAGTTAGTCAAATTGCACTAGAGTCCAGAATAATCAAATCACACCTATTACAGCTCCAATACCATGAGATTTTATGCATATATACCATCCAAAAAATGTAGGGGATATTGGATTTACAAGATTGATAAAATACAAATGATGAAGCCAAGGAGGAAACAGATGATGAAAAGAAATTAAGGAAAATATGACAATTTATTTCATTCCTTTGGAAATGTTTCATCTGTATGGATATGTTTTACTTTTCTCATATGCATTAGTGGCATGCTCGCAAAATGGAATAGCCCTTACTATTTTTGATGGTATAATTAAGTCACTAATAACCATAACTGTCAGTCAACAAATTCATTTTTTCCTCACTTTGAATATTTCCAGACACTTAACAGCAATCATGACAAGAGCAACTGCACAGTAGAGGCCTCAGCCCCTTCCTGGCCATTGTGAGCAGCCAGTGCAAGGTGTTGCCACACGCCACCACAGCAATCACAACCTACATGGAGTGACAGATGGCTGTATTATCGTCAGCATTGATTTTATCCATGGCAGGATAACAGTAAGGTTTCGCAACAGACCCATTTAATGTACATTGAGTGGTAGATATATACATGTATCTCATTTCTGTTTGGGATTTCTACTTTCTTTCTCAACACAGATTTCTTCTCACATTTATTGACTTAATTATTCGAAACATATGCTAAGAGAAAATGTCTTCATACCTTTTAAAATATATGACAAAATTATATCAAACCAAAATGTCACTTTTTCTTTCCGTATTTTTCTGAAAACAATGATAAATTGTCCTACATGCACAAACAACTCAATCATTCTACCAGTGGAAAATTTATCAAATAAAAATGTTTATTGATCGCCATATATCAAACTGTCAACGACATCATACTGACATATTTTTCCTCATGAGGGCTTAATGACAGGTTATAAAGACACACCCACATTTTAATCCAATGATAATCCCAGTTGTCATTCTTTTTTGCGTCAGTGTTATCAGTTATTTCCTTATGTAAACATCTGTCTATTTACAAAGGTTTGCTGCTCTCTTAAGGATGCAGTTAAGACAGCAAAAACAAAATGAAAGGTGTGGAGCAAGTGAATCATCATGACTTAACATTCTTCAAGGGACTTTTCTCTTGTTCTTGATCTACTGCTGCATACATTTACGCATAGTTTTTAATAGGGACTCTCCAGCCCACAACACAAACCTAAGTTGTAAGTTAGTTAGTTTTTTATCTGTATTTCAGCATGTCAACTAACTAAGAATTTTTAATTCAAACAAAATAGGCAGACTTTGGACGTGCTAAAATCTCAGGTAAATTACTTGCAGTGCCTTTTACCACTTCACTACAGTTACCCTCCATCCTTAACTGCCGATATTACACAGCAAGCTGTAGTGAAGTCCATCAGTGGACCCTCACACCAGTAACACTTAACTGCATATAACGTGATCATCTGTAATTCATTTCTGCAACTATGTAAGATTTGCATCCATTTTCTCAAACTTGTATGAAGTGAGTGAGTGAGTGTTTTATGTTGCTTTTATCAATATTCCAGCAATATCAAGACAAATTGGCTTCATACGGTTTAAACATAATTATTCATGAAATTATGAATGGATTGGCCAACAAGCTCCGAAGAGCTTATTTGAAGGCTGCTCCCAAAAGGCTTCATATATTATACTAATGTGGGAAATCGAATCTGGAGTCTTCGGTGTAACGAGCAAAAGCTTTAACCACTAGGCTACCCCACCGCCCCTGTATGAGGTGTGTGATTAGCCTACACACATATCTCCAGGCTAAACTTTGGGTTTCCGTTTCTTGTCCCAGTCATCGATACTTCAGCCACATCATGGTGGTGTGAAATCATCAACTAAAGGTCTGACAAACCAGAGGCTGATAGTATGAGCAACACCTGTAGCTGTTGGAGTATAATGATATGCTATCAACAAAGTAAGTGAGTGAGTTTTGGTTTTACACCGCATTTAGCAATATTCCAGCAATATTACAGTGGGGGACACCAGAAATGGGCTTCACACATTGTACCCATGTGGAGAATTGAACCCAGGTCTTAGGCAAGCGAATGCTTTAACCACTTAGCTACCCCACCGCCCCCCTCTATCAACCAAGTCACCGAGTCTGACCATCCAAACCACTTCAGCCTCCTCTTACAACATGCTGTGGAACAATGCTAAAGTGGATCTCCACTGTCAGTGCTAGGAATACAGTAGTCAACAGTTCACCTGATTCCTAGTCATAATCACACTCTGATCACTGGTATTCTTCTCATCAATTGCTACATTCACAAGAAAAGGTTAATACTTACTGTGAGTAGCCAACCACTCGTTATAGTCTAGGTGTGGAGGTAGTGAGACTAGCTTGAAGAAATCTGCTTCTGTGACACGTTCCTTGATGAACGTTTCCCCCAGGTACTGACGCTGTTCCTCGCTGGCAGGGGGGGTAGGGGAGTCCTTATCTTTCCGTCTCCCCTTCCTGAAACAAACAAAACATTAAATTACTTTCAAAGATTTGATGAACAGGATTTATATATATTTCAAATGAATTTGTGTTCGAGGTCAGGCTGAGGTTCTGGGTCCTGATCCAAAAGAGTTTGTAGCGCTACGACACATCGTAAGCCTATGATAAACTATGGAGCTACGACAAGTCGTAATGTAAAGAACGCTTTGTCGATCGGGACCCTGTTCCATTGAGTTGTAGGATCTGGTTTAATACCACTTTGAATAGTATTTCAGTTTAATCATTTCAAGTCATCTGGCTGAGGTAAGAAACATCTAAGTGATGCAGGTTTTAGATGCTCACCACTTTTGGCAAATTGATGAGAATAGCTATGGTGTAGACAAACCTGGAAACTTAACTGGGGCCTATGCCTTAACTGGCACATGGAAGTGACCCAACTCTGCATAGTGACTTGCAGCAACCTAGACAACCTGGCCAAAGTAGGCCTTAGTTAATGTATACCTCCCATTGACCCACTTACAACATTCACTATATGTTATGTATATACATATGGTTACATCGAAGATTGATTTCTCCACTAACTTGGGGGAACCAACTGCAAACCTTATGCAGATGAATTGCACGAGGATCATGCATCAATTTGCTGAAAAGCATGTGCAAATATTGTGCATGTGAACAGCTGCGTAAAGTTTTGTTGAGAATTCGCCAGTTTTCACTGAGTTTTTATCATTTATTGAACTCATAACAATAATCTTTTCAACGCTACGAAATTGTATTACAATACATCAGTTCATGTGTAAACAGTACCTTTTAACAGTATCTAATATTTTGCAAATTTTTGTTTAGAACAGTTGCTTGAAGAAAGTGGCTATATTTACACTAGTGAGTGTAAACTTTTGATGGGAAGTATACATGTCACAAAGTCTGGACCAGACAGTCCCGTGTTTGAAATCATGGGCATCAATCTAGGCAATTGGGCTGACTGACTGACTGAGTTTGGTTTTACACCGCTTTTAGCAATATTCCAGCAACATCACGGCAGGGTGACACCAGAAATGGGCTTCACACATTGTACCCATGTGGGGATTCGAACCCAGGTCTTCGGCGTGACAAGCCAACGCTTTAACCACTAGGCTACCCCACCGCCCCCCTAGGCAACTGGGATACAATGACATGTATCCAACAAATCAGCAAGTCTGAGCATCCAATTCTGTTGGTTACTTTTTAAAACAAGTTTAATCATCTCTTCTGATAAGCATGGACTACTGAAGACCAATTGTAACGGCATCTTCATGGGTCAATAAAGATTGCAGAATGTAAAAGAACAGAGGACTGCAAAAGGCAGGCACTTGCCACTTATTCGTATTCTTGAAGAATGTACCTGAACCTTTTGGTACTCTCCAACACCAAAACAAAAACTGAATGTTCCAAGGTTTGAATAAAGTTTAAAACTTGGACAACCTTACCTCATTGTCTGCCAGAGGTATCTCTTAGCTGCTTCCTTCATTGCAAACAGCTACCATTACAAAAAAAGATCCCTTGTATGTTGACAACTGAGCCTTCCTACCACCAGGTGATATGTTGGGGTAATGATAGTGTCACACACAGCAGGATCTGGTCTTGCAAGGTATAACATCGAGAGTCGAAATACCGTATTTCACTCAAAAAAGCCATTCCAAAGCAAAAAAATTAAAATCTGTATTACAGATTAAATAATACTAAATACATGAAAAGAGAAAGTACAGATGCATGGAAAGCAAAAACTTTGTATTTTGTGACCTGCCATTTAGATAGACATAATACATCAGATAGGAATGTTTACTGAATCATTTAAGATACTTGAATACATTTCCATTCTCTGAAAACTTCATGAACCCTGTTAAGGTGAATCCTGCTTGACTGAGCACTGCTTTGTTTGGAGAGACATTACTACAGGTGACCACTATAGGAAGAGCAATCAGGACTACATTCCAAACAAGTCCCAAGGTGTTCTGGAACAGGTTCGACTGTATGTCAACAAAAACATCCAGGTAAATGTCCTATTGAGCTACATATATGGCAGCTAGAGGATCCAGGCTAATTACAGGTCGTTCAGGTCTAGTAACTGGTTTGAAAGATGCACCAACTTCAATAACATCCCCAGATGATGAGCTTTTGTGGTGGAATGCCAGTAACAAGGATGCTGGAATAGCTATATGAAGTTATGTGTCTTAGGGAGTCCTGCATAGCAGGCAAACACTAATACAGAAAACACAGATGTATTTTGAACAAACAAGTGTTCACACAGTTGCAACAAAGAATAGTCTGGAGGCAAGTACATGCTGAGTAACAGTCAATAATAGGTTTTTAAATATGGCTGCCAAGTCAGCCATCATGGAAATGTGATTTGAACATCTTAAACAAATTCGGGGCAGAATACTGATAGGAACAAGAATGTGAAGTTAACTGTTTGATCAAGAATGAAACGTAAAACTTTATGGATGACAACTTCTTGTTTAGTGATGTTTCGATGTAGATTCTGACATCGTTATCAAGCTAAAAGTAAGACTGTGAAGTGTCAGAATCATAGGTATAATGGAGACTGAGCAGATGTTTACATCAGATGCTGAGAGAACATGATATAGGCTTAATCAACTCAGTCAGGTGATTTAATAGAAGTCAGGTCCCATTATTTCTTCACATATTTCTGATACTAATACATGTACCGGTATATACAAATTTGATTGACATCATTAATTATTTTTGGCACCAGTTTTAGGGGAGATATTGTTTGAAGAGAAAACACTTCCTGCTAAGGAATTCATGTCAGAACTATGTATGCTGTGACCAAAGTACACAACTACTCCTCCATGAGTCAGTTTTCCTGACTTTCATATCACATCACTATTAATATGTACAAAACATATTCTGTAATTATATGAATAGTGTCAGTATGAAGTGCCCCGCATCCTGAGACAAAACAATGGTTTGCTGATGGCATTGTGATGTCAAGTGAAAAGGAAAAAAGTAGTAGACATAGGGGTTTCACAATATCCAAATACATTATTTTATTTTTCAAAACCGAAAAAACAGGAAAATGACAGTCTACATATTACTATGATTTAAAATATTAAACATGTATCTACTCAAAATGGCAACAGTTAATGATCTTATTTCACGAACAATTCACAGATTCATGCAATGTATGGCAAAGATCTGCATCTCAGTTCAAACTGGCTCTCTCTTGGAGTGAAAATATACAAAACAGACTTATACTAAAAATTAAACATACCTCAAATTGTGCCAAACACTTTTGTTAGTTTGTTGTTTATACCACACTCAGCAATGCTCCAACTATAAGACAGCAATAATAAGAAACTGAGTCTGGACCAGACAATCCTGTGATTGACATCATGAGCATCAATCTAGACAATTGGGTTACGATGACGTCTATCAGCCAAGTCGGTGAGTCCGACCAACCAATTCTATTCGACGCCTCTTACAACAAGCCTGGGTTGCTGAAGATCTATTCCAACCTAGGCCTTTAAACTTTCAAGTTTACTAGCATCAAAATATAGTTTGACGTTTTTTTCTATAGATATCAGTCTTAGTTTATGAACATTTACTGTGTGATCTTACAAGACCCAAAGAAATAATACTAGATTAAGGTGTAAGAATAGTGGTTAAAGCCACAGATAGCTGTTTTCCATCACAACTATTCAAAATGCTTGATAAGTATTGAATATGTGATATATGTGGAGCCCTCAGATAAATGTGGAATTTATTTTGTCCATATTGTTACCCCAAAACAGAACTATATAAAACAGTGTATATATTAAGTTTACTTCTCATGACAGCTAACTTAAGCACTCAAGAAATAGCGAAGTTGTTTAATGTAACTTTATATAGAAACATGTAAGTTGCATTGACATTTTGACTCTTCCACTTACTCCACCTCTTGGCAGCAACTTTAACAAGAGATATTTTTATTTTGTCTCCCGAGACAGAATCATACCCAAAAGAAATCAAGCACTGACCATGTTTCTATGAGTCTGAATGAAGTGATTGTGAACCCTACCCACGTCAATGCATGACATGGCCAGTCCTTGAGGTGGACAAAGTTGATAGTAGTCAGCTATATCAAAGGCCCTATAGAGACAGTTTGTTGAACCTGCTTATTGCCTATATACATGCCGGCCACCTGGACATACACACAAAGGGCGTGGAGGACTTAATACAACTCACTGTTGATAAAAAACCCATGACCATGTTTATGTGGCGTGACAGCAAAAGCCAGGGTCCCGACACTTAGTGTTGTTTACCACTAAGATGGAATTTCAATACAATAATACACATCCTGGTCTATAACTCAACTGCATAAACATGACACAGAAGCCTTTTATGGTTAAAAAATAAGGAGTTCTGTGCTTCTTAACATGTGCTCCTATAATATTTGTATCTGGGAGCTCAGAATCTTTTAGGTTTAACACTGGTGTCATGAAAAGACCTCCTTGACTTCCATGCTTAATTGTGAACAAGTACATGGGTTTCATGGTAAGGAAGGATAACAATACATAGATGAACAACAGAAGCGATGTTTTGTTGTACGACTGGTTTCAAGGAAGTGATGAAAAGAGTATGATTGGGAGGCATCTATACAAGTGTGAGGAAGTCTTTTCAGTCGATTGAAGCCAGGTTGCAATAGTGTGAGGAAGCCATTTAACTGCCCAATGCTAACAAGTTAAAGACTTCACATTACAATGAAGAATGTTTGAAGAAAGCATTCTGACCATGTGTGTTGAGGTACTGGCAGATAAATATTTTCACAATTTAAGCAAGGAAGAGTTCTGAATAATAGAGCTGCAAGTCAAACTACAAATGCAAGCCCAACACCATAAAATGAAATGTAATTAAAATGCTAATAACCCACATGAAACAGCAAGAATCACTTTCCTTGCTGATCATTGATTAACTGATTAGCCAGTCACTATCACCGTCATAATAAAATCATGTGGAAATTTTTCAACAAGTCATGCGGTTGTCATAGCACACATGTATCAAAATAAAACACTTAATAAATCTGTCACGCAACAGCACAATGTGGTTTTGCCCATAGGCAACACTAACAAGTTATTATTAGTATAAGGCAATAAATATTCATATGACCCTAACATCAGGTGTTGCAAAAGGACAAAGGGTCACATGGCTTCCGTCTGACGATTAATACGCAAGCCACGTCCTTAAAGTATCACAATTATCCTTCAGCGAGTCCTGATACGAACACTGCTGCCCCACCCTTATTTGCTATGGCGATCAAACTCACCTTTCACCTGGATTATCTCCACAGTAACCTTGGTAATGAAACGTAAACTACCTTGGCTACCAACCAAACAGGGAAGTTGGTACTCAACAAATATTAGCTAAATCATTGAAAATGGACACAGTGTACATGGCAAGTGTTTTAATTTCACCTGGCCTCTCCAAGGTGTGTTTTGGAGGTTGAAGTGTGCTGAGCATGTCTTACTTGGAGTTCTGAATGACGTTCACAGAGAAACATTCACTGGGCTTGGCTCCTTGGTAGCATGTTAGGCCAAACAAAATACAAGGCTTTGTTTCAGTCAACATTGACCCAACTGATATGAGTCGCTAGGAATACATTTTACAATTTTGAAAGGCTCGAAAATCTTTAACATCGCTAGCTTCTAAGGGAATGATGTTAGTAGCAGTGTCTCTTGAATGGGTAGGTCGAAATAGTAACAATAACAATATGAGATTACACATGATTTCCTTCAAAATGTTACACATGATTTCTTGATGGGGGATCGCCTCCGTGATGTAGTGGTTAGAGCGTCCGCCTGGAGAGCGGAAGGTCGCGGGTTCGATCCCCGACCGTGTCATACCAAAAGACGTTAAAATATGGTACTTGTTGGTCCCTGCCTGGCGCTCGGCATTAATGGGTACAACAAAGACTGGTTGGCTCGGAGTCAGTATAATGTGTCGGAGTGGGGTATTCATGCTTCACTGCGGCATGGTATCTCAGTGGGCTAGCACTATAAAACCAGCTTCAGTCTGGGCTAGTACAAGCAGCCGCACATACACATACACACACATGCACGTCGTCATATGAGCGAAATATTCTCAAGCACGACTTAAAACCCAATTTCACCTCACCTCACCTCTTGATGGGCGTTTCCAGCTGTGAAAACATTTATTCAGTTAACAGGAGATAAAGAGGGTCAGATTAGTTATTTAAAACATTTTGCCTAATAGTCTGACTTACTTTATGGTTGGTGAGTGAGTGAGTGAGTGAGTGAGTGAGTGAGTGAGTGAGTGAGTGAGTGAGTGAGTGAGAGTGAGTGAGAGTGAGAGAGTGAGCGAGCGAGCAAGCGAGTGTGCTGTTGTGAATAGTTTTTCAGGTAGATATAAAGTGAGAGGACAGTATAAGTGATACAGGCAGTAGATTACAACCTTGAGGACATACAAATGTTAATGGTATTGAGGATCAAAGACATGGCATCTATGATATGGAATCACAGATACAATCAGGCATGATGACATGGGAAAACTAGTCACTAACAGACTGACCACCCTATCCATAAACCATGTCCTATTCTAACAAGAACCCTCTCACAAGCACTGGAACATGGTTCCACTAAAATGAAAACAAAACCTTCTTGTAACATATAAAATGTGCTTTTGTTTGAACTAGTAAATATACATCATCTTCTAACCAGTCTGAATCCAGAAATATTTACCTTATAAAACAGAACAACTTAGAGTAATACTGGTGAGCAGCTTTCACCAATCCTAGAGGTAGCTTCTCTTCCTGATGCATACTGACTCCAGAGATCTGGACCTCCATGAAAGTATCATCCAGATGAAGGAGACCAACACCAGACCACCTTACATAGTTCAACAACCATTACATAATTACTAAACGACACCTGGTACAGTTAGAATAAAACAGACTCCTACTTCCTAAAGTAATCATGATCAAAATGTTGACCAACCAAAGATCTGTGTCAATTGAAAATGAGGATGTGTTGCAATTATCTAACAACTGACAACAATGAGTAATTAGTCCATCCATAGAACAGTGAATAACAGTTGTAAGCAGCCAGTATAATTGGTAGCAAGGAATGAATGAAAGGTCAAAGCAAATACAGCTAGGCACAACAAATCCTGTCTAGCACCTTGTTTTTCTGGCAGAGATTACACAACACACTTGCCCTCCAGCATAGACAAGTAGATGGTAATCTTCTCTGAAAACATGCTAGTTACTGAGCAGCCTCAGTGGCCACACACAAGCCTGCTCTCTCCCGCCCAGGGGGCAAGTTGACCTCTGCCTGATTACAGTACTTTGAGGGGAAACACACTAGGAACCATGAAGGGAAAAGGAACTGTCTCCCAGTGGCAAATCTGAAAGCCAGATCCTCATAAAGGTTCCATTATGCTTGCACTGACGTAATGTGACAAAACCAATTTTCCATTACAAAGCGCAAAAGGTAAGTCCTTATGATGATGAGGCTTCCTCCTGGCCAAAGGGCAGACTGACCCAGGCAGAATAGCTGAATCAGCAAAATACTGAAAGAATACCATATGGAGGGTAATGAAATCAATGTAACACGTCGTTTGTCATGGACAAACACTGCCGAGCAACATGTGACTTAAGTTGGGAGGAAATTACCTCGAACAATTCCATTATTTCCCTGAAACTGTTGGTTCAGCTGAGAGAGTGTTGTATAGTGTAGCATATCTACTCAAATCATTATCAGGCTGTTGGCCACAACAAACATCTGTACTGAACACACATTTCTGTAACTCATATGAATATATCAACTGCTAAACAGTATGGTGACGAATGAGAAACCTCTAAAGCTCTCCTTATGCTCACATTTCCACATTTCATGTAATACATCAAGATTGATTAAAATAAACATTGAAGAAGTGAAAGTTACCACAAGGTATTTCCAGCAATATTACAAGTTTATCAAGACAGTTTGCTATCTTAGCCACTGGTCCAAGTAATTTCTTGTGATCTAATCAGCCCAGCTATTAATAGTGTAATCAAAAACACTGAACTTTATCTTAAAAGTTCAGACAAGCAGACACAGACATTCTTGGCAAAGATTGTCAAGGTGGCTTGTTCAATATATTGGAGCTACCAAGCAGAACCATTGGTTGACAGAATGAACATAACTAAACACATGGGATTTGATAACACACTATCAACTTAAAATAATCAATGAATGCTAGGTACAAGATTTGATTCTGAAGGGGACTCGTCACTGAGAGGAAATACGGCTTTCTAAAGCAAAGGATATTGTAGACGTCTTCTGTAACTACTGACAGAATATTTCCAGTACAATGATGTTGAGAGCATTATAATTACATATTGCACATATGGAGCAACACGCCCAGATATTCTTTTTTTCAATTACACAAATAGTACAGTGTATACAATACATCAAGCATGAATTACAAACCAATCCATGAATAACAGCATGTGTGACATGCAAGTTAGGTTTCACCACTGGTCTACGCATGTGCACATTTCATCTGCAAAGTAATAATGTGAAACACCATTAAGCCACCCCAGAATGCTTTTTCTTAAAACTTGATTTTTAAAGAATGAGTGAGTGAGTGAGTTTAGTTTTACGCCACTTTTAGCAATATTCCAGCAATATCATGGCGGAGGACACCAGAAATGGGCTTCACACATTATACCCATGTGGGGAGTCGAACCCGGGTCTTCAGCATGACAAGCGAATGCTTTAACCACTAAGCTATCCCACCACCCCAATTTTTTTAAGAAGGTTGTAGTTTGATCTTATGTAATACTATCAGGTCATAACACACTAGAAAGCAATTTACCAGCCTAAGCAGTGTGAACCAAAATCTCACAATGAAGAGGGAACATAATTCTGCACAGGACTGTACTCGTCCTGTTACTTATCTGAGTAGAGTAACCCATTGTTGATTCTCCCACATATATCACAGCATATCTTGTAAACAACTAGCAGAGACTGAATGAGGGACACATGTGGATTGTCACAATGTGTGCAACACTAGCAGTATCATCACACTGTACACACATGATCTAAACACTCCACAGATTGTGCATGATAATACTATTTGTCTGGTTTGTGTATACACTGGCCCCAGGGAGAGAATTAAATGTTAAGCTTATCCAAACATTGTTATCATTCACTTGAACAAGTTTGTAAAGATATTAAGCTGGTCAAAGGTTCAAGGATTAGTAATTTACATAAGAGGTTTAGAGGAATCTTCCAAATATGACTGAAAAGCATACAGTAGAAACTAAGTCATAAGCAAACATCTAAGGAGGTGTAACCGTTTCTAAAGGATTTGAAAATCAGTATGCAAATGGAATCTGATGATTTGTTTATATATCATACACAACAAACAAGACAGTACTGGATTGACATAATGAGCATCAATCTACAAATTTGGATAAGATAACATTGATCAACCAGTCAGTGAGCCTGACAACCCCATCCTCCCTGTTGGGTGAGTGAGTTGAGTTTTATGCCGCACTCAGCAATATTCCAGCTAGATGGCGGCGGTCCGTAAATAATCAGATCTGGAGCAGACAATCCAGGGATCAACAGCTATGATGAACATCGATCTACACACATGGGATGCAATGACATGTGTCAACCCAGTCAGCGAGCCTGACCACCCGATCCCTTTAGTCGCCTCTCACAACAAGCATGGGTTACTGAAGGTTCATTCTAACCTGGACCTTTACGGGTTGTTGTACATGAAGAACTAGCATGTTCAGCAACTTCTTGGTTTCTGGAGTTGTTTGGATAAAGTATTTAAATCTGAATAAATCTTGCACACATGCACTCACGCATGCACACACACATACACAAATTAAAAATGACAAAATCCCACTTACATTCCCTTAAAAATGGAAGATCCTGGATGATGTCACATGCTCTCAATAGACCCAGGCAAGTGTGACGAAAATGATGCAGTCAGTTCATGTGACAATAATCACAACGCTTGTTCATTATCAGCTGACCCTTGTAGTATGGCAAGCTCAAGGTCACGTCACATGTCGATGATGACGTACAAGATAACGAATTGTCTACCTGTCATAGATCTGTCACTTCAACAAGGTCAGGTACAATCAGTACAAGACATCTCACGTGAGGGTGTATAATACATGGAAAGAGGCTGTAAGCGTCACTATGAAATTACTTTAACATGCAATAAATGCCAAGGCCAAATAGTCATCAAATTTAAGGGGGCTTCTTGGATTCTGGTGATCTTTAAGGGTTAAGGGACCACCTAAACAATTAATTGTTAACGGCTCGGCAATGACTCCTGATATTCCTCCTCAGTTTCAAACAGTTATTGGGGCTGTGGGGTAGCACAGCGGTTAAAGCATTTGATTGGCACTCCGAAGGCCCGGGTTCAATACCCCACATGGGTACATTATGTGATGCCCATTTCTGGTGTTCCCCCACCCTGACATTTCTGACATATTGCTAAAAGCAGCGTAACAAAACCAACTCACTCACTCAAGTACAGTTATTAAGGATATAAAATAAAATCACATTGTAAAGGCGATGAAATCCATCTAAGTCCACTATTCGGACATGAATGAAAACAAATACACCTCATTTAGTCAACACTTCCATTTCATTGATCTTATAGCGCAAGATGCTGATCTTCACACAGTTTCTATGTCGATAATCCATGAGAAAACAAAGACGCTTTGGACAAATCGAAATGATAATGTTCAAATATCACTAAAATAACACTGTTCACGTTAACCACTCCATGAAATACATACACTTTGCTCATGACTAGAACATGCATACAAGCATTTAAATGCAAGTTACCAGTACCACTAAGACAAAAAGAAGAAAGGTTATCACGAAACAATGTGTATGATGTAAGTATCACATTGCTTCATGTCGCATCCATGTCTTACACCCCATATAGCACCATGCCGCTACAAGATAAAATGGTTACGAGTTAATGATGAGACATAATCCAGCAACCCACCTTGGTTAGTGATAATGAATGGTTGTAAAATTCCTGGAAATTCAAGTGGAAATTCCACAGATTTCCAGGTGCCTCACCAAGATAACACTTATATCGAAGAAAATGCCATGTACACTGGATATGATTGCCTGTTTGTTGGAAGAGCAACATTGCAATTAGACGAAGCCTGTTCACTGTTACCACCAAAACTTAATAGAAAACCTGCTGTATATATCGTAGTTAGTACTTAGCGGAAATCAGCATTGTGTGCCTGGTCGTCTGATATTCTAAATATTCAGGCCCCAAATAAGTGATTGTTGCCTTAAAAAAAATGCATTAACTAATTCTGTCAATGTTGGTGGTATTAGTCAGTATTTGGTAACCTATTCTAAATAATAATACTTTTATAACAACTTGAGTTTATTTCAACTTTGACAACATGTATTTTGTATATTCTTTGTGGTGTCTTTAACCCTTTATTTGTGTATATCATTCATTTTAGTTTTTATTCGTATTTTAGTAAATTTAATTTGTACATTTTTAATGTTTAGTCTGTCATAATTCCAAAAGGAGTGGCTCATTTTAACATTATATATACTTTTAAGTAACATTTGAGGTAAGACAATAATATGCCATCTGTCTGTCTGTATTCCAGGGTTTGACATGACCATTATTCTGTTAGACAGAGACAAGTGCAAACTTAGCCGGTGGACCAGATGTGGACTACGTTAAGTATGACTAAGGGTGTCTACCACTGCATTCCATATGAACCACACCATGGTCATTAAATATAACTATGACTAGTTTGGCATCCAGCCATCCTGGTGGTACTGATATGTCATGCCAACCATATTTTATCAGATGAAAATACAGAAATACAAACAAAAACAAGCCCACTAAGATTACTGCACATGTCAATACAGCCTATATTGCACTTACAAAAGGCATATGGGAAAGAGGCCAATCAGTGTTTGAAATTGAGCATGAAAGTCAAAGTGTCTTTGGCTTTACACACACGCTACAAGTTCAAGATGTTTGGGATTCCAAGTCCCAAATTCTATAGCACTAATCCACCCTCGATTTTGACATTGCCAATCAGATAATACTCAAAAAAAATTAAAGAACACCCAGTGTTTTCAAATGATTATACTTAAGACAGATTAACTTCAGTAATATGAAACAAGAGTCACCAGAAGATCACAAATCCTCCCAGCCCCTACAAATCTGAAAGAACAAATCATCTGACAGCTACTTAAAGTCCAACTTGATATTTTTAGACTAAGTCCAAATCGTTTCCATGAAAATCTTGAAAAATATATATGCCCAAAATCTGTAAATAGCAAAAGGCACCACTTCAAGATCTCTTTGATATATCTGCCAAGTCTCGTAAAAAGATATTGAACGGTTTTCGAGTTGTGCTCCGGAAACGAAGCCCACCCCTCCCTTTTCAGACTAATGTTTCCATGGAAATAAAGAAAAAGAAAAATGACAAAAATATGTAAATAGCAAAAGGCATCACTTTAGGTTCTGTTTGAGATATCTACCAAGTTTTTGTTGAATAATATTGAATGGTTTTTGAGTTTTTTTCCTGAGTTATGCTCTGTAAACAAACTGATTACGGACAGACGGAGAGACAGACGAGACATCAACTATATCCCCCTGCATTACATGCCATGGGGATAAACAGGTGATCTTAACTTCATTTGAGTAGTGAAACAGAAGTGGACTAGTGGCTGTAGTGACAGACTCTTATGCCTGTACACAGAAATTGAACTTAGGGTGAACATCAATGTTGCACATTTCTGAGGGGATTAAATACCACAGCAGAAAACCTCAAGAACCCCAAACCATTCTCAGTATTAAAAGTGCAAAACAAAATCAATTCTTTATTTACCTTTAGCTGTACAGCTAATCGATGGTGAACATAAAAATATACATTCTTAGTACAGACAGGATGGTTGGTTTGGTACAATATATAGGCATAAGGGGAATGTACAAACACATATTACAATAAATTTAGTCTTAACTTTGAAGCCTTGAATAGACATGAAAACATTTTCAGGTCTGACCAAACAACCTGCCCTTATTTCTAACCCTGGCTACTACTGTCAGTGTCGAGGCCTGACTATTCAGGCTACGGATGGAGAAAGTCCTGTTCCTGATGTGATAGGCTTGAGGAAGGATGTAGCTAATTGCATAGATAACCTCTCACCAGCTGGATGTGATTACAACGTTCTCACACACCCCATCTCTCAAGACCTGGGCTTGGACTGACTGCACACAAACCGACAGGACTTGAAAGAAATATTGGGGCTACAGAGAATCGAGTGACCTTTTTCCCATTACAGGCATCACCATTAAGTCTCCTTCAAACTCACATCTTTATGTGTTCACATGCAGAATAATGTAAAACCTATCAAAGCCACAACCAGAAATTCTATCTGTCTTATTAATAATACATCAAACATCATTTTAAATATTTAGCTTTGCTAGCTGTATTTATAGAGCTGTCCTGTGAATGTTCAGATAACAATCAGATTAACATATGGTTATTACTGAAAGGTCAATTGATACCTTAATATGAAAGGTGGCAAAATATTAGCTGTTTTTGCATAACCAGTATTGGTTTTAAAACTCATAATTACTCTTGCATAAAATATGAAAAGTCATATAGTTCACTCAAGATAAAAGCAATATGGGATTAAAAACTGAGAAAGGAAGTCAAGGGGTCCTTCTCACACTCAGGTGAAGTACAGAAGATGAAGGGGCTCACTCATTCACTTATTTCATAAAAAAATCTTTTTAATTGCAAAATCAGCTATATATCAAATGCCCTTGTATTTTTGTCACATACATGATCTGACTGAAAATTAGATGTGGCACATGGCAAAATGCCCTTAAATACGAGCTTGTAGGATTTTTGATGAGCAAGTGCAAATATACTTCTTGATAATAATGATTAGAGGTGACAATGTGTGACCAGGCTGACTGTGCTGTTATACATGACAACTCATATGACAACACCAGCCACTGGTTTTCCTAGCCCAAACAGGCCAGCCACTCTAGTGAAGCTGAACTACAGCTGACAGTAGTGTAAAACAACATTTCCTGACTGATAGGAACTTTTATGTTATATATTAGGTTAACTAAAAGCAGGTGAACAACTGACTGCTGTATCCCATAGACCCATCGGTCTTGCAGCCATTTTACCATGTAGACACATGATTGATTTTCTAAGAAACGCTGACAAAGAGAATATACAAACCCAGATTCAACATTCAACATTTGTCTGTTGCCAGTGACAACTTGCAAATATTGAGTATCATATGGCAAATTACTATTGATTTTATAATGTATCACAGAAACACATCTCAACATGTGGACAAAATAGAAGCCCTCTGCCGTTGGTGTCAATCATCCGCATTTGAAAAGACACCTACTAATGATATCAGGCACTATACTGGAGTAAAGGGTTGAAAGAATTACCTATCTCATATCACTAACAAGCTTACAGGTATACACTTTCTTCATATCGCATCTAGTCTTCTCTTAAAACTGGATGCTAAATGAATTATTAATGTACTTTCAATTAATCACACTGACATATTTTGACAGTTAACGAGCAGTAAAAACATCAAATGCTATTAAACCATGTCACCAATTCATCTCACTCATAAACATTTTGAATCATATCCTGGTGATTGATAATGCCTGTATCACGCATGTCATGTATACTTCATCATTTTATTCAATATGTTTTTCAAGTACAATATGTATATTTCCCAACATCTCTTATTTTTATGACATCTCCATACAAGGCTGTGAAGACACAATGAGACATCAACTCAACTGCTATACTTAGAATGCTTAGTCAAAAGCTTTCATCAACAAGTGAAGTACAACTTGAATTACAGACGAGAAATATTTCTTTTCATCCACCAATTGTAACAGTTGTTATACATGTATCAAGCATAGTGATCAGACAGTATTATTTCTTTCGGACTTAACAAATATATGAACAAAACATCTAGGTTCCGAAATGACGTAATTCACTACTAAACAAAACACTCACCACAGGTTGAAAACAAACAATATTCCAGTTGTCATTTTAGGAGATGATTTGAGTATCTTGAATGGGAATATTCGCTCCAGTTTTAAAGATTGTCACCTCTTTACAATCAATAGGCTTCGTAATTGTCTCAAGTGATGAATCTGGCAACTGTTCCAAGTTGCTCCAAAACCAGCTGCAGAGTACTGTCTGTCTGCAGTGATCACAGATATCAACTTCCCACGATCAGTTAAGTGCAGGACCTCCTACAGCACTGTCAATTCCTTGAATGTAAAGTATAAACCAGGAAACTATCCTGCACTCCCTGTCACATTTCCGTCTGTTTTATCACACCATGTGTACGTTTCAGCGTGAGCCTGGCTCATGTGCTGGCCTATAGCAGCTGATAGCAGTGAAGTGTGACAGACGGGTCACTGTGGTAAGAATAGCCTGTTTACCTGTCTATTCACGGCCCTTGACTCAGATTAGCTGATGCGTGTGTCACCTGATCGTACCACGTGTGCGCTCACTAGGGACCTATGAAATCTACGTTCACATGTGGCCTGACCAAAACCGGGTCACCAACACAGAAGGATATCAACAAGCATTGTCAGTTACTAAACATACTGAAACGGGCTTCAGCCCGGCACATGCCTATCCTATTGTGAGGCGGGCTAGGTTTGGAATGGACCAGAATCGTGCTGGAGTTATCAGCTGGTCTGTGGTAGCGATGTGCACCATATGTAACAACAGTTACATCGCCTGTTGCATTGTCCCCTCTGTTTCATCACATGCTGCTCAATCTTGAGGTCTGCTTTGGTTTCATTGTTTAGAAGGAGAACCGCAAAAGTCACGGTTTTCACATTGTGAAGGGAATAGGTTCGTGAGAGGATATGACTCAACTAATACTGCTCAGATGTTTAACTCTCCAAAGAGATTCCACACAAAGAAATAAGCCACACAACAAATGCATAAATGTGTTAAAACTGAGTTAAGCCAGTGCACATGATTACAGGTGCATATGGCATGACTTTATCAGGAAAAACTTATTACATGCCTAACTATTAGATAATGTAAATACTATCTCTCTATAACATTAAGTGCTTCCAATGCTAGTGAAGTTTATTTAATGAATGAGTATAATTAGCTATGACAAAGACAAATTAACTGATATATTTAGAAGTTTAAGTAACCTATAATAAATAAACAAATATACAAATCAATGATCTAATAAAATGAGCTAAAAAAACAACCTTATTCTTTATATCATTCTGTTGATCAAAACATAAAAGAAAACAAATGTACAATGTAACAAGCTATAGATATGTACACAGGGGTAAATCTAGACTTATTGAAAGGCTGACATTCAGTTCAAAGTCCTAATCAAATTTGAATTTTTTACAAACTGAAATTCAAGTTTCCAATTAGAACAAAAGATAATGCTTCTTTAAGATGATCTGTTAATCACTGATCATGATCTGGGGCTAATAAAAAGAAAGATTTTTAATGTTAAGTTTTATATCACTGCACTGAATGTAGTGTTAAAATATTTGGTTATTCAAGAAATTGACACTATTAACAAAATTCACAAAATAATGGTTTCTTCAGTTTGCCTGCCAAGGACATTTTGTACAAAAGCCTAAATAATTGTTGATACTACTCCAGTGTTCTGACAAGAAACAGGACAAGTGGAGACATGGATCCCGTTCGTGAAAATGCATGGTGCCACTTTTAAAACCTATGGAGCCACACTCTGAGGGAACATATATGCATTACACTGGAAATACAGCAACTTTCGCATGGATTCTTTCTCATGTAACATATTGCAGCAGCAATAACAGTCCATATCTTATATATAGCTTGAACAGCTTGTAGGTGATCACATCATTTAGCTCGTCTCTTAAAGTAAAACAGAACTTAGTCTTGGCATCTATTTATATTTCACACAATTAAAGCTGATGTCATAGTATTTCTTTATGGATTTTGCTGCAACCAAATGTTGTCATGCAGAAAGGTTTGTCAAAAATGTCCTTTTCCTTGGTCACAGACACTGTGTGTATTGCTAACAACAGGTGTATGGTATTAAGGCTACAACCCGATATGAAATACAAGTCATTACATAATCACAATATGTTTGGAACACAATGCTACACTGCATCTAAAAATCATGCATATTCTCATCTTGCTCAAAAAGATTATGGGAGAACAAGTGACTAGTCAAATTGAAATCGAAAGTGTATGAAACAAACAACTGTCTCCTGTGATCAAAATATCTGTAACTATTGGTGCCCAGTTTCCTGTTAATGAAGTGTATACTACCTTATCTGTTGTGACATAGCAACAGCCAACAGAATATCAAGTTGTCAAATATGTGAGGGGGAAGTTTTTCAGTTTAGGTTCATAACAACTTACAAACGAAAGAACACATGTAATATGTACTTTGTGTCCTAATACATGATCAAATCAATATTGCAATGCATTACAAAATGAAATTCACATTGACACCCCTATTTTCGCTATAACTTGTAGGTGACCATTTGAAGGAAAAATGTCTTTGGTATCTTCAGAAATTAGACTATTATAATTGCCAGAAGAAGACAAAGTCATCAATATCCCCTGCAATGGCAAACTACTCTTCATGAATATGTCTATGAGTTATGATTATGTCAAATGTTTTGGTGTGTATACAAAAAGTGGAAGGAGAGTATTGAAAGGTTTTAAAAGTTCTGCTCTAGAGCGAAGCACTACCACCAGTTTCAGTCTTAGTCAAACTTGTTGGCATGGAAATGCAAAGATATTTTATTCAGAAATCCAAAACTACCAAAAGGCACCAGTACACCACTAGACCAATCTATGCGCCAAGTTTGGTGAAGAAATAGCGAATGGTTTTAGAGCTCTGCTCTGGAAAAGAGCACAACCACCAATTTCAATCATTTTCAATCAATTTCAAAGTCAAACTTGTTGCCATGGAAACGCAAAAAACCCATTTTATTCAGAATTCCAAAACTACCAAAAGGCACCAGGACACCACCAGATGTATGTATGTGCCAAGTTTGGTGAAGAAACATTGAACGGTTTTAGAGTTCTGCTCCGGAAAAGAGCACTACCACCAATTTCAAGCTAAGTCAAACTTGTTGCCATGGAAACGCCAAAAATATTTTATCCAGAAATCCAAAACTACCAAAAGGCACCAGTACACCACCAGATCTATCCATGTGCTAAGTTTGGTGAAGAAATATTGAACCGTTTTAAAGTTCTGCTCCGGAAAAGACAAGTGTGCACGGATGCACAGACGGAGTCCATTTTAAAACACACACACAGACACACACACACACACACACACGCAAAACATGTTGCGGGGATAAAAATAAAACAGTAAAAAACACTGACCAGATCAGTGATTTTTATCCAGCCTGAGGCGCTAACAGTTAATTTGGACAAATTAGGCAGAGAAAGTCAGGATGGTTTACATTCAGGAATTGAAACACATGGCTGAGCGATATAAAATATTTTTGAGACAGTCATATGCCTTGGCAGAACACTGCTACACAAAATAAGAAATATATTAGTTCTACCCCTAACTATATTACTTCTATCCCTAAGTATCAGTTTATTTCATGGTGGACTGACTCTTACAAGCATGCAAGCAAGTATTGTTTTCTGCTGTTTTAGCAATATTTTAGCAACACCACATCAGGTTGTGCCAGAAATGAGGTTTACGCATTGTACCCATGTTAAGAGTGGAATGGAATGTCATGATGAGCTAATGCTGTAACCAATAAGCACCACAGTTGCCCCGGTATTAAGATAACGAGGCAAAAACTGAATACATTTAACTGACGCACAACCATTCTAAACAGTACCATCAAATTTCAATCCTATTATGACTGTAACCCTCCATATGTTTCTATTCCTAACAATGTGTACTGTCAGGTAACTTACTTTCACGACGGATGATTAAACACATACAGTAATAACATTACCAGTAATAACATGATACTGCACGCATCAGAATTCTCTACAAAACACACTGGGCATTTCCCAAAGAACATCGGCTATCAAGGCATATCTAACTTAATACATGAAATTCTTGGGTAGTAAAAGAACAGGCTACCGGGTCTGAATAGCCATAATATATTCCTAATCGCTCCAGGCAAAACCTCTAATACAAGAATAAAAAAAAGATGAAAAAACAGCACCATAGAGTCAATACCCAAATCAAATTTATTGCTTTTGCGAATTTGGACATAACAATTCAACCTTAAGGCACCAATAGCTCATTACGTTATTCCGCTACATGAATGCTTTATGTATGGAAAGCTTCCAGTTCCAGTGTTGCATAACAAAGTACGTTCAGCAATGCTGTATAACGAGCATAAAGGCCAGATTTGTGGTGGAAGCCTAACCCCAGATATAGTTCTCCCTAAATCGGCTAACATGAAGTAATGACATTAGCTGGTTGTATAATCCAATGTCAGAAGATGTTTCCCTGTTCAATCTTGTAGACTCCAACAGAGATCCACCTCTCTCAACCCAGGCCTACACAAACATTATTGATTAGCCACGATCACAGAATATCCCTAAATGCACTCAAAGTAGGCTGAAAAAAATGTGCCTGTTATTTTGCTTCCAATCAACCAAACTGGAAACGATAACCACACGTTTCCTGGCTGTGATACCAAGCAATCAAGCCATTGAGGCGCAGGTCAATCACCTGATGTTAGAAGCCACTGTAATCAACACCACCTGTGTCATCTGTCACACAGTAACACATCACCCTGTGAAGACACATGTCTTTCAAACAACATTGTAACAATGGAGATGGACAGGGCTAATTGACCTAAAAGGTCAACACGATAGCTGCTGTAGGTGCAGTGAGGTGAGGTGAAATGGGAATTAATGCTGTATTTAAGATTGTTCAACTCATATGTCTGTGTGCCTGTATAAATCACAACTTTTGTAATATAGACAAACTTTATGGATAACAACTTCTTTTATTTTGTGAGTGCGATGTTTCAATACAGATTCTTGTACCATTGTCAACATTTGCAGCTTACTGCTAGCCCACTGAGATAACAAGCTGCAGTTTAACTTGGATACCCATCTCAGGTAGATCATAGTGACTCCTTGTTTTATCTTCTTATACCAGAGTCAGGCGGCAGTAAAACAAATACCCTATATTAACCTCTCTCAGTATGACGTGGAAAGTGATCAAACCTTTGACCTACTGCTCTGCCATACGCTCTTTCCACAAAACCAGCGAGGCAGTGGGTGAGTTAGCAAGTTTAATGCTGGTATGCACAGTATTTTAGTGTGTGTCAACATAATGTAGGAGGAACAGCCGATTAAGTGATGCAGACGTTTATCACTTTAGGGGAACATGACTATTATGGTGATGACTTATCATGGATCGCAAAAAGGTCCAATTTATTATTTGAACCCCATCAGTGGATCCTGACAGGTGTTAAGGGACACAACTCTGTAGTTTAGAATACCATAGGCCTCCTCTGCAATACGATAATGAAGATCATCAGTGTTTCAAAAAGATGAATGAAAACCAACGGGTGCCTGTCAGAATAATATTCAATAATCATAAGTATTAGTGAGTGAGTGAATAAGGTTCTATGCCGCTTTAAGCAATATTCCAGCAATATCACGGTGGGGGACACATGAAATGGGCTTCACACATTGTACCCATGTGATGACTCGAACACCATGTTTTCAGCGTGACGAGTGAATGCTTTAACCATTAGACTACCTCACCATTGTATTATTATTATTAAATCCTTATACTATAGCATAGCAGCAAGCTTCAAGGTCCCATGTCAAGCTTTAAATGAGGACACTTCATCAGAATGTGCTACACATAAATACTGCTTCTCAGAATTGGGGTTTCTGAATGTTACTACTCGAACTTGCAAAAACTTCAAACAGCTCCTAGTTGATCCTTCCATTGTATTATTGAACATATCATCAGATTACTCACTTCAAATACTGTCATTTCCATGTTATAAATTCATGAAATGACTGTGCTGAAACCGTTTTCAGACTACATGCATCATTTTCTGTAGATTTTGATATTAGTAGCCTCTTTGGCAATCTTTTGACCAAACATGATTGTACATGATTAAGTCTTTGGACTAGGGGCAATGAGCTTTAAAAAGCCAAAGGACAAACCATCAATCTCATAGAATTTTACATAAAAAAAATACCTTCAATTTGTCCCTGATCCATATGCTTGAAAGTATGGGCAGAACAAACCCCAGTTACAAAACCTATTACATATTAAGTTGTATTATACATGCTTTTCAGACACAAAGAGCTAAAGGAGATATGTGACAGTCTATTAAAGGTTTGATAAAATCAATTTCTTAAAAAAAATACTATGTGAAAAGATGTCATTACAAAACAAGACCATTAGCCTAGACTCTAATGAATCCTATTCCAACATGAATGTAATCTAACGAATCCAGCTTGGGGTTAGGATCCATTAATAGGGAAGTATTCCTGATGAGAATACCACAAGTAGAATTGCATAAACCTAGAGGCAGTGGTAGTTGTATAATACTACAGCAAGGCCTCAATCTCCCTGTACCAGCATATTGATCAACAGATGGCTCAATAGTGAGTCACAGTGTTCTTGCTTGCACAGAAAATGCTATTCATAAACTATTGCCAAGAATATGGGAAATGATCTTGTAATTACCAAATAATAACTTTGTTGTTTACAATTCAATTCCTACAATTGTTTCAAGTGTTTAATGTGAGATTAGTATTGAAAATATCACTCTCATTATTCAATAATAAACTTAAAGAAATACTTCCAGGACATGCATCCATCAAATCACTAACAGTGACGTTACCATATATGCCCTTAACAGTGCTATAAATAATAAGTTAGTTTATGTACAATTTCCAGTTTTGGTTTCCTTATATCCTTAGGGTAAGAGGGGTGGTGGGGTAGCCTAATGGAAAGTGTTCCTCATTATGCTGAAGACCAAGATCGATTCCCCACATGGGTACAATGTGTGAAGCCCATTTCTGATGTCCCACCATGATATTGCTGGAATATTGCTAAAAGCAGCGTAATACCATACTCACTCACTCCTTAGGTTAAGAATAAGTTAGATAGTACAAGTTGAAAACATGAGACACATATACTTGCATCCAATGATTCATACCATACTTCTGATACAGTCTGCAACTTTGGCTACTAAAGAGACAGAAATCTGTTTGTTTAAGTGTGCCATATGGCACATGTTTTGGGTGTGCCCCTCTCAATTACAGTGTGCCAGGTGGAGACATAATTTGACCCTCTAACCTGGTGAATCTTACACTAGGCTAGATAACCAGTGGCTTTGTGGATTCATGTCACAGACATTGTTGGAAGGTATTGTTGGATATAAATATGATATCTAAGTGTGCCTTGCAGGCACTGGGAATATAGTTGTACCATGCTATTATGATCATAATGATTACAGTGCCATCGGCACAACACTACAAAGTATTTTGAACCCTGCACCAAGACTGGGTGTAGACCCACTTGGCAAACTATAGCTATAACTAACTCTAAAGGACCACTAATTTTAGTTTGTGATAATCACTATTTATTGTAGGCATTTCAACTGAAATATTCTACAAGTGGCCAGGATAAATCCAACAGTTTATTATAAGCATGTAATAGACAAAGTTACTATATTCAAATTTCTTTCAATCTAGCAAACGTAATTAATATAAATTTAATAATTAACAATAAACCACTGGAAATGAACTCAACTGACAATTTCAGGTTTACATGACTGATGATCATATGTGCCACAAACTACCATCCCAAACTATTTTGGACTCATTTAGTACAAGTAGCCTTTAATCTCTAAATACATGATCTGTTAATAGCCAAAACCAGCTGACTGAAATAATTTTAAAACTACCAGTACACAGATTTTAGAATAGTGATTAAAATGGTTGCCAGATAAGAAATTGTTATGCTAAAAAACATCGTTTAACTGAAGTATAAAAGTTATGGGGTTATTAAGACAATTGTAAAAAAACAATATTCCAACACGGTTACACCTATTTGTGAAACACGTTGCCCCCACCTACCATTACTCAACTCTATAACTAGCTGTCTCGGTAGTCTAATTGTCTGGTCAGCTGATCATTATGTGGCGCCACATTCATCAACACTGGTCATGTCTAAGAATAACATCTGATGACAAGTTCCTGGAACTCGGGTTCTCAACAACATGTCCTGTTCAATATCACTGCTATGAATCACTGAACGACTTGCACAGTGACTCAAAAGTGATTATTACAATATTATGTTACAGACCATTATCATCGGCAAGATTAGGAATAACTTACTTATCCCTTTTAAGTATTACCTTATGCAATCCAAAAACTTGGTATTTTCGGTTTTCATACCATCATTTTATTAACCTTTACTAAAATGTCTAGAAATCGATTCATTTAGTCAAAATCTATGCATTTCTTTGCTAGATGGCATTTGTTGTCAATTTTCTGCATTATGATCATATCTCATATACTGAACTGAAAGCCTTGTGCCGTAATATGTACCGTGCCGAGGTAAGAGCATACCGCTTCACCCCTAGACCTTCCTGAATTTTACCATTACTCCTGATAACACAACATTTCAAACCTTGTTTACTTGTCAGAATATATAAGCAACATGGTCCAAGATTTCCCCTCATAATCAAATATTTAGTGGCATTTTAAGTGTGCCAAGCGAATATATGTTCAAAGCTGAGTCACATTTTGAAAAAACAGCAGTAAAGTAAAGTGACAGGAAATACAGCTGATTATAGATGAAGCTAAAAATCATTAAGTAGTTTCAGAAATACTGAGTGGGATTCCAATCAAATAACTGAATGAGGCTAGCTTCTGAATGATGTTTGAAAGATCACAGATTTCCAACTGATCAACTGTAAGAGAATTGTATCAGAGGTTAGCAAGGATTCTACCAACTGAACTCTGTTCAATGATTCATCAACTGATTTTCTTAATTCAGTCTCACGCTATGATTCACCCACTGACATTTTCAATTTCCTTATTTTTGTCACTGTCATTAATAGACATGATAGATATCTCATCAGCTATTAATTCCATTACTTTGAAGTGTGCCCATCACTACAACATGTCAATGTCATGCTGGATAAGTACAAGTTTTGCCAATATCAAGCTGATCACGCTACATGAACACACCAAATGTGTTGCTCCCAATACCAGTAGGTATATTGATTGCTGATGATGACTCAAGTATTCAATAAACTAATAAAGCAAAACACATGGAAATGAACTGGATGATATTAATATCAACAAAGAAACTAGCAACGCACACCCTCTATTGTTATACTATAGATACCAAGGAGGGCAGCCCATCATAACATTAACAATGAACACAATTACTTTCAATAAGCCCATTGTCAATAGCTATTCAACCAGAATAAGAACAAAGTAGTTTCTATTGTGCCTACATCGTACATGGGACACTCTCAATAGAACATGTCATTCAGGCAACTGAGTTATCCATGGACAAATCTGGAGATTATATAGTATTAGTTTATCAGCTATAATCAGTGTTCCAAATCTATTGAGTGAGATATTTGCACACAACACATGGAGTAGAAACCACAAGTACATGTGTTTGCTCTCAGTTGGATAAGAATGTTATTTCACCATACTCAAGGAGAAAGTGCAATGTGACAAACTGTCACAATACTGACTCTGGGTAACCTTGACCTTTGACATACACACAATAGACATTTGATGTCTTAAGATTTGATAAAATTTAAAGATGCAAAGATTTAGTTGAGGTAACCAAACTACAGAAACTGACACTGATTACCATGCTTCACAAATACTTGAATGATACCCTGACCTGTGACTAAAACCTTTTCAAAAAAGAGTTTACACCTAAAGAACCTAGAGAAGTTATACCTAAGCTTTAATTATGAACGTTGGGGATTCATTTTGCACTTGTGAATCGAGAAGTCTGTGTCTTGTGAATAGAATAGGCCTAAAAAAAATGTTGTGGTTCCAATTATCCGACCGACCCTTGAATTCTGGTGCCGACTCTAATTTTTTTAAGCGGTATGAATGAAATAGGTTTTTAGATACCATTGTTTTTTCCCGGCACCAACGGACATCGGTCATTCTGATAGAGAAAATATCAAGCTGATCACGCTACATGCACACACCAAATGTGTTGCTCCCAATACCAGTATGTATATCGATTGCTGATGATGACTCAAGTATTCAATAAACTAATAAAGCAAAACACATGGAAATGAACTGGATGATATTAATATCAACAAAGAACTAATTTTTTTAAGCGGTATGAATGAAATAGGCTTTTAGATACCATTGTTTTTTCCCGGCACCAACGGACATCGGTCATTCTGATAGAGAAAATTGACATGATGGCCGAAACCCTGCTTGAATAAACACATTGATAAATGTGTTATTGGTCCGTACTTTAGTTATTAAAAAAATGCTAAAAAAAACCCAAACAAATCCTACCTACCTACCCTAAATTTTAAAGAGGTGTAATCGGAACCACAACATTTTTTTTATTTGGCCACATCACAGGTATCCATTCCATGTATTACAGTCTTAAGAAACACCTTAACAATAATGCACTAGGTTGACAAAAGGTCATGATGCTGTAGTATGCTGTGCCTTTGCTATCATCATCCATTTTCTTGAAGTAAATTAACAAGTGTTGGGGAAAACAGATTCAGAATTGCATTGAAGTTCTGATGGATGCTCTTAGCTATGCCTGGACTACTAAGTATTTCAATTTTCATGGCATGTTATTAATCTTAAATGAAGTTTACCGTAACGTTAGACATGGTCTTGTTTTATTAAAATAATCAGAAGGTGGAATCCATTTATGAATGTTAGGTTTAAGCTCAAGGGAACAGCTCCACAAGCAATCTATCTGACACAAGGCTGTTGTTAACGTATTCATTTATCATGCATGTCTTAAGAGGAAGTTCATCTTGTTCCAAGAATCCAATCGAATATATGACATAATGTGTAACACATTATTTGTAGTGTAGCAATACTGTGCCAATACAGCTTTCTAACAGTGACCCTAGAGTCTTTATGTGCATGTGTCTGCATGTGCGCATGCATGTGTGCATACATTTATGTATGTGCAATTTTGTGCATGCTCTTAAATGCTGCAGGAAGCAACATTCCAGCTATATGACAGCATACTGTACATAATAGAGTCTATGCACCCAATCCAGTGATTGATGATCAGGACATTAATCCACACCATTGGGATATGATGACATGCAAGTCACCAGTCTTGGCCATCATGGCACCATGACACCTGACCGTAGGTGACACCTAATCTAGCTTATCACCTCATACACAGTCTAATTTTCTTGGGAACCAATTCCAACCTGGTTTCCACATGGAGTTACCTGTAAAGGAACTGTGTCTGAACAAGTCAAATCTGTGGTCAATACTGACGGAATTTGATGATTTATTGCTTGTGTATGAAGAGGGAACAAAAACCCGATCTACAAAGATCATCACTAATACAATAACTGTCCATTTTCCAGCCTTTGCATGAAAAGAATTTCACAATTCATGGTAGATCTGCCTGTTGATAACTGTTGTACACTTATATGTACCAAGCTGCGAATACAACTTTCAAGGATCTGGATACTGAGGGAATAATGTCATGTACTTAGACAACAAGTAGTGTGAAGTATTTCTGATCAGACGGTTCTTTGCATCATCATCATCATCATCATCTCTGTACACATCACTTAAGCTGGACTGAAACTTGTGTGATAACCTAATCCATGGTGTATGGTTTCCAAGTCATGTGCCCCTTTAACTCTTCTTACAGTTTACATTCAGCCTGAAATTAAATCTGTATCATTGCACATGACAGTTATCATGTTTATACATACACTACACATGCATCACATGACAGGTCTCTCTTCCTAATCATACAAAGTCTACAAGCTGATGCTTTATTAAATTTGATATAATGAAAAATAAACATATAGAAGTTTGACATAGGTGGGGTGCATCTTGTTATCGCAAGTTAACACACAATGACTACATGAATGGAAAAATATCAAGTTATCTATAGTGTTGAAATGTGTTTACCAATAAACCTGTTGATATCATGTCTACGTGTATCTCATAATGACTAGAGGTGTGACGATACAGAAATTTCACGATTCGATATGTATCGTGATATCTTGGCACGATACGATTCAATACATATCACGATATGCTATCTTCAGTTATGTTCTTTAAAAAATCTTATTTTGATATAGAGTGACAGTGTTTATTTTGACATAACCGTCAATATCTAGTAAAAATTAACAATTTTAAGGTCAACGATACATATCACGATCCAAAAAAAACGTATCGATATATTTATCGTTAGATGAAGTATCACGATTATCGATACTACGATATATCATCACAGCTCTAATAATGACATAATGAGGGCAAATATTATTGAAACAAACAAAGCGTGAGTGGGTTGGATGACTGGCAGTGGAGGAAGGGATCTGTGTATGGAGAAGAGTATATATATATATAGTCACAACCTTTTAGACTAGTAAAAGATTGTAAAGACTAGTATTGGCAATTTTCACAAAATGGAATGATCTTATGTATATGGAGCCTGACTCTCTTCGATGAATAATTTAATGGTTACTTCTTAGATACACTATTCCTTGAAAAATTTTTTCATTGATCAGATCTGAGATTGAAACAAGATTGATTATGTAACTAATGGCATTTACCTTCTTTGCCATCATGGTGACATAAATTTCCTTTAGTGGGGACTTATTTAGGATTCCATACTAAATGAAGACCCAAGGCTGGGAAATTGGGGAAACATGAATTTGGATGCAAATGTTGGGACTTTCTTACAGGTCCTTTAATTTTTTCATCAACTTTGCAGCATCTAACATTAAAATTTTCACTTCGATGAAAATTGGTAAAACTAAACATAACAAGTTTTTGTTTATTGGTCCTGACATTGGTAAAATGCATGTCACCTCTGCAAATCAGTAACATCATTTTAAAAAGTCCATTTTGGGATTGTTACTGATATATCCCCAACCTGAGGCTGAATTGGACTTTAAGCAGGTTAAGATAAATCCATACTCAGTCTGTTAATTGCACCTAGTTCAGTTTAGCAGTAACTGCATTGCACAAAGTCAACACATAAACACTACTGTCTCTTAAGAATAGGTATCATTAGTGAGTACCCTGGGTATAATCCTGTACTCAAGAGGGTGCTAAGTTAATACAAGCAAGCCCTCATCAATACAGTATTGGTTTAAAGTATTTAACAGATAGACACCACTGGGTATGGTTCATGATGTGTGACAAATGTCATGAGGTCATATTTCTTGGCCAAAGTATCAATGCAATATCACCTTGAAGTATTAATACAATATCATACAATGGTCTGTATCCTTCAAATCACTTCAACCTTACAGTGACCCTTTATCGCTACACCCACCATGTATCCTTGGTCTAATTAAGGACAATTAATGCCACTGTGCCTGGTTAATGATGTGTAACTAATTTCATGAAGTGACTGTCACACTGCTTGACCTGAAAAGGACGGTTGCAATTAGCAGCAATAAAACAAGTTGATTGATGTAATTTACATATGGGATTTACTGTGAGCCAATCAGTGTAATTCCCATTGAAAAATATCTTTTTCAACATGTTAAAAATGTAAGCAGGACACAACACCGACATTGTCAAGGTGATGTTCATTTATGGCAAATTGACTGTCCACTGACCTTTCTGTTGTCATGATGAGGAAAATGGATAAATTACAATGGTGATTTTGACAGATGTCATACTGAATATTCTCACTCTTGCAGGCAATAAAGAGAATTTAGTGATAGAACATTAGTTCATTGTGCAACATTACACTGACGATACCGATAGGCAGCAGGTGCACTTGTAAACAAACCAGTTTCGGTGCGATATGAAATGTTAACTCATCATTCACAATCGCGAGTCGAGACCCTACCACGGTGTTGACGGACAGAGCTCACTGGAGATGTACAGGTTATGTCGCTCGGGATGACATATTCATATGATAAATATTTGTAAACATAGCTACTGGTGACACACATTATCTCACGTCTGCATATTTTAGTATACACTAAACTATGGTTTGCTGCTTTTTCCAAGAACCTTTCACTTCATTTGTCAAGTCTGGAAGAGTGGAATCGAGTAGCCCTTGCCTTGGTTCTTTACCTACCCCATAAACCAATCCATTGTATCTCTTAGATACTCCGGTAGCTTATCCAGCTTGAGTGTTTATCACAGCGTCGAAAGCTCACTGATGACAGAGCGACGTGAAAGACAAGCCTCCACACTTTCGATACAATTCTCTCATCACAAACAATGTAGCTCCAATATGGCGACGTTTGCGCTGAAGAAAAGTACTACTTTCCCAACGCATAAATACACTGCCGATGGCGTATCAATATATCCTTCAGGAAATAAGCAAGCGAAGATGTACTGATTATGCTGTTGTTCGTTGCTTTTCTCCTTCACCATTCAACCAGTCTAGGTCAACCGAAGTAACTGTCTCATCACCTCTAGACCCAACGAAATGAACACCTTGTTGAAGGCGGAAGTTATGAGAAGTTAACATGTTGAAGCAAAACATAGTGAAAATGCGTTATCTCGCGAAAGGTGAGTTTTGAAACTACTTCAACGTTTTACATAACTATTTATTTCCAGTTTCACAATATTTATTTCCTCTTTGCAACCAGGTAATAATGGCAATGTCTCTACAGTTGAAAAGATCCAATTACAATGACAAATTTCAAATGTATCATTCCAAACTGTACCATATTCCACTGATTAAAGCAGACTTAACAGTAACAGGAGGAATTCAACCCCTCGTGTTGTTTGTAAGATTCCCTGTATTTTCTTCTTCTGTCACAAATGAAGTACATGTATTACGGAAATCGGTGTTGCATCAAGCCCAGGTTAAATTTGATATAATACAACTGTTGTGCCCCCCCCCCCCCCCTTTACAACATATAACATCTTGCGATCATCATTTTATGTTCATCATATGATTTCAAAATACATCATTATCCTTGATATATTTGTTTCAAAAAGCATGAACATAAAACGTTGCCTACAAGTTCATTCATCAGCATAACGATTTACATCGGAATATATATCAGTCAATAATTCAAATATCGATATCCAATCAGAATAACTCTGCTCAGTAGAACACATATTTTATGATATTTAAGTTTAGATTTCACGCAAATTGAAAAATGCAAAAATAAAATTACAGTGGTTTCCAACAATAGAGCTCTTATGTTTCAACAGACGTCGCCAAAGCATGGATCCAATGTAAACAGTTGTAAAGAAAATATTACAAAATTCATTGCTCTATGCGAAATCTCATTTTGGAAATGAAAGTTGAAATCTATAAACGTTCAAATGAGATGAGAAAATAACGAGGTTAATGTCAAAGAATATAGTTGATTGATTATGAAACTGGATTCTTGCTTTCAAAAGCGTGAAAAGATTTTGAATGAGCTTATTTCAGGTCAATAGTCAGAAAGATCGACCGTAGCAGACGACGCATTTACGGCGCTAACGAGCCGGTAAGGTCACGTGATAGTCAGTCTTTCGTTTTCCAAAGTGATAAGATTATATATCGTCCCACCTATGAGAAATTTAATGAGATGAAAGAGAAAATGTTGAACATTGAAAAAAAAACCCGATACAAAACACCTTGTATGGATAAAATGAAATCTTTCAGAGAAAATATGTAGATCATTCACAGTGGAGGAAGCCTTCGGAGGATGAAACATTAGGCCTATATTCACTTTTATCTTTATGTCAAGACATCACAATAAGATGAGACACTACAGTTAAAATAACGAGTAACAAGTACAATAACACGTCAGCAGTGGATGTAGTATTCAGAATAGTAACTAAATCAATTACAAAATACACTATTTGACATGTTTTACCATGTTGACAACGTTATTTATCATGGCAGTGACCAGTGACCGCATTACTTTCAGATTAAATATGTGAGAGAGTCGACTGTTGTCCTAAGTGTCGTGGATATATTCCATGTAGTATATCTGGTTTGATAAATAACACTCATGTTTTATAAAACACCAACATTAATATTCGATTCTAGTTTTCGCGAATAACGTTCTGAATTCATGAACGGATACGGTTCGATGCACCGAATACGTGAGTGAATCTTAATAGCCTTTGTACAAAGGATCTGTGACTGATCTTGTGGATGCACAGTTAGTGACAATATCACCAAGTGATCAAGCTCGAAACCTCGGAGTTATCTTTGACTCCTCCCTGAGTATGGATGGGCATGCAGACACTGTCTGTAAATCCGCCTTTTTCCATCTGAGAAACATCAGCCAACTCAAGTACTTCATTGAGAGATCAGCTATCCAGTCATTAGTCCAAGCACTGGTTATCTCACGATTGGACTATTGCAACTCCCTGATGTTTGGCATATCGCAGCAAACTCTCAACAAACTCACCAGATACAAACTGCAGCAGCAAGACTCATCACTGGTGCAGGCAAATATGAACACATCACGCCAACATTACGTACACTGCATTGGCTGCCAATCAGACAAAGAATTGTCTTCAAGGTGTTGGTGTTTGTGCACAAGGCCCTTCACAACCAAGCTCCAGAATACCTGACTGAACTAGTGTCATGGTATCAGCCATCGCAAACCCTGAGATCAGCATCTTTAAAACAAGCAGTAGTGCCCTCTACCCGCAGAGCGAGTTATGGCGATAGAGCTTTCGCCAAAGCAGGTTCTCTGCTATGGAACCAACTACCTGAAAACTTGAAAAAAAATAACTAAAAACAGTTCTTTTCCACAGAGCATTCGACCAAGCGCCTTAGAGAAAACCTTGGATTCAGGCGCTATACAAATTTTAACATTATTTTTATTATTATTATAGTGACAATTTGTTTTTGTGCCACTTTTGGTTTCAGTAGACCAACATCTAGTCTCCGAAATGAACATATACATTTTACACAGAAAACGGTTCCTAAATTATAATAATGAAATATAATAAAAAGGACGTCAGTGACTTTCTTCATTTTCCTGAAACTGTGGTAATCTAGATTTGCAACATATTTAAACTTGCATGGGCGTTCTTTTGGATATATTTGTGTCAGGGTTTGTGAGTGAGTGAGTTTAGTTTTATGCCGCAATCAACAATATTCCAGCTATATGGCGGCGGTCTGTAAATAACCGAGTCTGGACCAAATAATCCAGTGATCAATCCTAAACAAGACCTCTAAATATCTCAAGACAAGGGAGTGCCATTTGTATGTCAATTTGTATTTCTAAACTGACGTAAAAAAGAAAGTACACACCTGGTGTTTTGGGATTATTTGAAAAGTGTTGTGATTATGACTGTCAACGTCGCAATTATGCACGATATCTGTGGTGTTTTGGCAACATATTAGGAAAGTCTGTGACTTATATATCACTGTAAAAACCTTATTCCAAATATTTACGTTGCTTTTAGGAAAGTAATCCAAAAGCACCAGGTGTGTACTTTTTTTTTGTACGTCAGTTTATGATGTGAATAATATAAGTCATTGACTTTCATGGTAGCACACTGGTTTAAGCCTTCACTCACAAGGGCGGGTTTGATTCTTAATAAACGTGAGCCGGGTATACGTGACACCTCACTGGTTTACCATTGGTCAGTGGAATCTCAAGATTAATACTGGCTCATTACTGGAAATAAAAGCTACAAGTGAGTGACTGGATTATGGTCTTATGACGCTGTTCCAGCAATATGGCGACTTGGGACACTGGAATTAGGGTTGGCACAGTGTACGCATGTAGAGTCGAACCCGGACCTTCAGTCCGACGGGCGAACGTGTCAACCTGTAGTCTCCTGCTGCGCGAAAACTTTGGTAAAACAGTGTACTTATGCAATTAAAAGCTATTTTTTCCAATTTATTTGAAAGGAAACGCTGAATATACGTAAATGCAATTAGTTCCAAGCAATACATCTAATGCGTTGTGCAATGTTGCTCTAAATGCGAGCGATAATGGTGATAAATTTAACTTCATGAGTTTGCCAATTTGCCTAAAACAAACAACGCTGGCATTTCGTGTTTGGCTATAATCAGAAATAAAATCATAGTTTTTTTTCTCATTTCAGCGAATTCCATCGACATTGAAAATCCGCCACAGCAAAATGACATTTTTTCTTTCTTGAACATATTATTTTTGATATGCTGTTACTGTTTCAATAAAAGAGGAGTTCCCTGGACGATATCAAATTGAATTAGTGATTTTTATTGGCTTTGAAAGAACACTGTATACATCGACGTGATTTAGAATACCTCACTTGACAGAATCAGGCAATTTCAAATTTGGAAATGGATTTTCGTCAACGCTGCTATTTCTTTCTGTAAAAACCAATCTCTTGGGAAGCATTGCCAAAGAATAAAGAACCGGATTGACGGAGACGTCCTACATGGTTTTCCGATAAGAAAATATCTGAAATTACTTTACGACCAAGTCTGTACACGAGGATGTTTGGTAATTTCTGTTTTCAAGAAATCTGTGGCTGATGTTTGGTGTTTTACGCCACACTCAGCGATATACAACCTTTATTACGGAGGCCTGTAAATAATCTGGGCCAGACAAACCAGTGATTGGTATTACGCTACGCCAAGGCCCATTTCGTGTGGACAGGGCGACGTTCAGTGAACCAAGCCACCTATTGCTATATTCTAAATTCACAGGTGTGAGTGCGTGCATTACTGTGCAAGAGGGTGTTTTGGCGTAGGGATTGGGGTTTTGAGTTTGATGCGAGTAGAATTTCAGATTTTGTGAGATTTGATTGCATATTCTATTATGCCAATTTCCGCAATAGTCCATGCGGCCATCTTGGGTCCTTGGGGCGGTGGGGTAAAAGCGTTCGTTTGTCACGCCAAATGCCTTGGTTCGATTCCCCACATGGGTACAATACGTGAAGCCCATTTCTGGTGTCCCCTCGCCTTGATACAGCGGCGGAAGAAGCAACTCCCTCACTCATGGCCTTGGACAGTCCGGAAATCCCTGCTCTTCGATTTGACCAGTGATGTCTCCAGCAGCCAAAACCATCGACCTCATGGTTGTTTTCAGTGAGAGTTGGTAGTAACGCCGTTTCCGACAGTGATATATCACGACAATTCAACATAATGGGGGGAGAAAAATGATAACGATAGTTTTGCCAGAACCTGCAAACGTGTAGTGGTATATGCATAATGGTTCTCAATTTTATTGAACTTTAAAGATCCAGCGAACCAGACTCGACCCCAACGCTTTTATCATGCACAATGTCCGCGAGGACCGGGTTTGAATCCCAACACTCTGTTGCAGATTAATGAGTGGGTATACGGTTGTGATTGTGTTCTATCGTATCCGATGTCGTAGGTAGTTGTTGATAACGTCAGTGAGGAAGCGAGTGAGTTTAGTTTTACGCCGCACTCAGCAATATTTCCATCTTTATGATGACGTCTGTAAATAATCGAGTCTGGACCAGACAACTCAGTTAACAATTTAACAGCATGAGCATCGATCTACGCAATTGGGAACCGATGACATGTGTCACCCAAGTCAGAGAGCCTGACCACCCGATCCCGTTAGTCGACTCCTACGACAAGCATAGATTAGTGAAGATCAATTCTAAACCAGATCTTCACGGGACTGATAACGTCAGACCGACAGATAAATGAATAAATTTATTGGCAAATATCATGGTCATCAATATAACCACCACAAGCTTGCCAAACTGTCCCAGACTCGCGCTTTATTAAAAAACCGTGAGATAGCTGGACTTGTACTGACTGTAGCCTTAAACAGCTTATATTCTAGCATTGTAGAACATAGTACACTTCCCCACTACTTGCCAGGATATTTGCACGGCATATATTTGCTATCTTTAAATACATTTGTTCAATTGTCTCTTTCACGTTAATAATATTCACGAATATATGCTATTTAACACATTCCCAATATCAGACAATGCACGTATTGACCGTAATGGACGCATGGCGGGATGTCGATTTAAATGTGGCCTTGCTATTGACAATTTATGTTTACATACAGGGCGCGTGTCCCACTGTCGAGGTGGTCCCCGCCGTGACAGCTCGTATATTTCATTTTCTGAACAATTTCATATCTCTGTTGAACAAACCCGCCTGTGTAGCATTGTTTGTTTTGTCTGATGGCGAAATGTTAAAGAAACCATGTATTTTATGTTTGTAACCTTGGTCCAAAATAATGTCATTTACGAAGCTTTCAACACTGACTCAGTATCCGATAGGGATGGCACGATGCAATTGACATCGTGTACGATACTCGCGCCCTTTCTGGATAAACAGAGACAATGTTGTAGCTCACCCGGATCTTTGAGTCATATTGTGCATATATTTAAAATGGTTTAGTCCTTCAATAATATTATACACATATGGAAGAGATATCGATGTACACTCACTACCAGGGCAGACTGACAACGTTTGTTGGCATTCCATTGTTAATGGTGACTTGAAGTAAGACACACACGATGAAATGGTTGTGAGCGAGTGAGTTGGGTTTTTCGCGGTTTTAGCAATATTCCAGCTATATCACGGCACGGGACACCAGAAATAGGCTTCTCACATTGTACCCATGTGGGGAATCGAACCCGGGTATTCTGCGTGGCGAGCGAACGCTTGAACCATTAGGCTGCGCCCACCGCACCCATTTTAAACAAAGACGTTGTTCATCCATATACATGCATGTATATCATATCCTTATGTCGAGGTGGTCCCCGCCGTGACAGCTCGTATATTTCATTTTCTGAACAATTTCATATCACTGTTGAACAAACCCGCCTGTGTATCATTGTTTGTTTTGTCTGATGGCGAAATGTTAAAGAAACCATGTATTTTATGTTTGTAACTTGGTCCAAAATAATGTCATTTACGAAGCTTTCAACACTGACTCAGTATCCGATAGGGATGGCACGATGCAATTGACATCGTGTACGATACTCGCGCCCTTTCTGGATAAACAGAGACAATGTTGTAGCTCACCCGGATCTTTGAGTCATATTGTGCATATATTTAAAATGGTTTAGTCCTTCAATAATATTATACACATATGGAAGAGATATCGATGTACACTCACTACCAGGGCAGACTGACAACGTTTGTTGGCATTCCATTGTTAATGGTGACTTGAAGTAAGACACACACGATGAAATGGTTGTGAGCGAGTGAGTTGGGTTTTTCGCGGTTTTAGCAATATTCCAGCTATATCACGGCACGGGACACCAGAAATAGGCTTCTCACATTGTACCCATGTGGGGAATCGAACCCGGGTATTCTGCGTGGCGAGCGAACGCTTGAACCATTAGGCTGCGCCCACCGCACCCATTTTAAACAAAGACGTTGTTCATCCATATACATGCATGTATATCATATCCTTATGGTAGTAACGCTGTTCATAGTGACAAACAAGCGCAGCATTCCCTTGAAATCCCTAACAAAATGCCTAACAATGAAGGAAAAGTCATTACGAGTCTACAATGAAGTGTCCAACCTGTTCATTATTTACAAGTCTGTTTAAGGAAGAAAAATTAACGGAGATCTGAATTAAAACGTCCATTAAGACGTCCCCAGCTGTGATACAGACGTCATACAACCAGGTGAAGCGAGCACCGTATATATATCGCTGCTTGGTTCAGTGTAATGGCGTTTGGCGTTATTGTGTGATGTCATTCAAACCGGATCCTGAACAAAGCAATGGCAGAGAAGGGTTCCCCAGTGTATAGTTCGTCAAGCTATGTCTATGTATTAGACATTTGATAATCTGATCGGGTCTGGGTTTTTATATGGAGACAAAAGCAAAAGCGTAATTTAGTTTGAAACACGCATTGCAACGACGTAGTATTTGTGACTGGCAATTTTCCAAGCGTCATTAGATTTTCAAACATTTTCTGGGACAGCGCATTTTTATTGATAAAAGAGAAGGAACATCTTTCACTTCTGTACCTTCATGCAGTCAAATCTCAGTATGTATATATTACAGCTGGCAGACTGGCCTGGGAACGACTTGCGGCGGATGCATCATATACTAGTACATATCCTGTTGACTACTGCGACCGGAACCGTTTGTAGTGAGAGGCTCACTTCCGGTTCCGGTTTACTGGTACATGGCGATATTACTAGTACAGGATCTTACATGCAAAATGGTAGACCAATCACGGAGCGCATGTATGGTGGGACATGTAGCTGTTTGACCTCAAGCGTTTCTGTATCTGGTTATAAATGTATCACGAGGTTCGATAACGCCCACTTCGACCCGGGAAGATCCGGGTTAGAATTGGTCTTCGACTATCGTAAGAGGCAACTGTTTTGGGGTGACTATACTATTGCAGTAGTATTTTTTCTCCTTGAATTGTCTCATTTGAAGTCATTTGCCAAATGAATGTATGTATTGTTTATATGGAATAAAACAATTACTGACATTAATTGCTATCGGAGACTCAACAATTGCAATCCATCGATAGTTCGATGCATCGTTACAGCACTACTACAAGTGTTCATAGACTGATTCCTTGCTTCGTGGTGTAGTGGAAAGAGCGCCCGTCGGGAGGTCAGTGGTTCGATCCTGGTTGCGTCATGCCAGATGGAAGTTGTTGTTACCCTGCCTTGTGTTCGGCATTGGCGGGATAAAGCCAGGACTGTTCAGCTCGGAGCAAGTAGACTGTGTCTGTGTTGGAGTATCTTATCTACTTGGTATCACTGTGGGCTACACCTATACAACATTTGTGAGTGAGTGAGGGAGTGAGTTTTACGCCGCAATCAAAAAAATATTCCAGCTATATAGAGGCGGTCTGTAAACAATCGAGTCCGGACCAGACAATATTGATCTTCAGTAACCCATGCTTGTCGTAAGAGGCGACTAACGGGATCGGGTGGTCAGGCTCGCTGACTTGGTAGACACATGTCATCGGTTCCCAATTGCACAGATCGATGCTCATGCTGTTGATCACTGGATTGTCTGGTCCAGACTCGATTATTTACAGACCGCCGCTGGATAGCTGGAATATTGCTGAGTGCGGCGTAAAACTAAACTCACTCACTTACTCACTTTATCGTCGTATGGTGCGTTAACAGTCAGCTGCGTGTGGCACAGCCTCGATGGTGTTTAACGCCGACTGTGTTTGTACAGGAAACATTCAACTCGCATCAGCACTGACGCAAAAAGTCCCTCTTCTACTCCCACACAGTGTATTTGTCGCGTTAGACGGCGTGGCTTTGGGCGTTGTTGCACTGAATTGGTCTGAGCAGAGACATCACTGTCGACAGTTACGACGTTGGCGGCAGACTGTCACGCCGTTATTGAATTAGATGCCAAGTTCCTGAAATACATTGTAGCTTCAAGTTATTGGCATTGAGTGGGTTTGGATAAATGCCCTTTCTGTCACATCTGTCATCTCGATGAGTGAGTATAGTTTTACGCCGATTTTAGCAATAAGCAATATCACAGCGTGGACACAGGAATTGGCTTCTCACATTGTACCTATGTGGGGAATCGAACTCGGGTCTTCGGCCTGACAAGCGAACGCTTTAACCACTGAGCTACCCCACCGCCCCGTTAATATGGGAGAAAGGCACGAGGTGATGACGATACAACACACGAGCACGGTTGTGATGACGATACAACACACGAGCACGGGCGTGATGACGATACAGCACACGAGCACGGGTGTGATAACGATACAACACACGAGATGATGACGATACAACACACGAGCACGGGTGTGATGACGATACAACACACGAGCACGGGTGTGATGACGATACAACACACGAGCACGGGTGTGATGACGATACAGCACACGAGGTGATGACGATACAACACACGAGCACGGGTGTGATGACGATACAACACACGAGGTGATGACGATACAACACACGAGCACGGGTGTGATGACGATACAACACACGAGCACGGGTGTGATGACGATGCACACGAGGTGATGACGATGCAACACACGAGGTGATGACGATACAACACACGAGCACGGGTGTGATGACGACACAACACACGAGGTGATGACGACACAACACACGAGGTGATGACGATACAACACACGAGGTGATGACGATACAACACACGAGCACGGGTGTGATGACGATACAACACACGAGGTGATGACGATACAACACACGAGCACGGGTGTGATGACGATACAACACACGAGCACGGGTGTGATGACGATGCAACACACGAGGTGATGACGATACAACACACGAGCACGGGTGTGATGACGACACAACACACGAGGTGATGACGATGCAACACACGAGGTGATGACGATACAACACACGAGCACGGGTGTGATGACGACACAACACACGAGCACGGGTGTGATGCTGACAACCCTACTAACGCACCGGGGGGAATCAGGGATTCGAACCCAAGTTCATAGGTTTCGGGGGCGCCTATACAGTAATACAAGTGTTTAATTCCGAAACACAAACCTAAACGCATGCCTTGTTCAGATCGATGCTCATGATGTTGATCACTGGATTGTCTGCTCCAGGCTCGATGATCTACAGACCGTCATCCTATATGTGGAATATTGCTGAGTGCGGCGTTTAACAACAAACCAACCAACCAACGAACAAAACATGCCTTGTTCTGTAATTTATTACGCGGTCACCATCGAATAACCTAGTCATTTTATACAGACCCTGAAACAACTGTACCCAGTGCAGCCCATGCAAGTCTATATTCCCACAGTTTCTGAAAATGAAGAAAATCTCTGGGCTCCTATTATTGTATTTTATTAACACAATTAAATAACCTTTTTTTCTGTAAAATAAACTGTATGTTCATTTCAGAGACTAGATGTTGATCTTCGAATAATTATAACGTGTTAGTTTTATTGTAAGCCTAGATCAGTCATTAGAGTCCAGTTTATAATACCCAGCAGTTTACATGCAGAAAGCAAACTGCTGTAATGTAACCTCTGTGTGTAATTAACCAGCGTTTCAGACTCGCACTCGATGACCACCTTCAAAGATAATTATCACCAATCAGCCGCCACCACTAGGTGCTGTAACAGCCACGAGTACAATAATTAGTGTGTTGGGGCACTCGTTATAACCCAACTGCAGGTTCAGAACTAAATATATCCCTTACAGAATCTACAGCGACCCTGCTACACTTATCTGAACCAAATTTAAAACCGTGAACCATGACGATCAGACGGAGATTCTTTACCAATACTATTCACCCCACCCTGCCCTATATACAACCGAAAACCCTGCACATACTGGAAACATGAAGTATATACAACCGAAAACCCTGCACATACTGGAAACAAACTGACTGACTGACTGACTGAGTTTGGTTTTACGCCGCTTTTAGCAATATTCCAGCAACATCACGGCGGGGGACACCAGAAAACATGAAGTATATACAACCGAAAACCCTGCACATACTGGAAACATGAAGTATATACAACCGAAAACCCTGCACATACTGGAAACATGACTGACTGACTGACTGAGTTTGGTTTTACGCCGCTTTTAGCAATATTCCAGCAACATCACGGCGGGGGACATCAGAAAACATGAAGTATATACAACCGAAAACCCTGCACATACTGGAAAACATGACCCTACAGTCCGTTGGGGATTCCGTTAGGTATTAAAAATTCACTCCAACTTTTCCTACATACAGTGGAAAATCACTTTACTGCACTTACTTGAAAACATGAACCTACAATTGGTTGTGGATTCTATGCGATAATTCACCCCATGCAATGCATCAGATTTCGAGCCAAGCGGAGACTTGTTTGTAACGTTGTGCAGCGTCTATTCCACTGCCAGGTACCCACTCGGCTTTGTGATTTCCGGTAAAGGACAAACTCATCGCCCGTAAATACCGATGTACTTTCAGTCCTAGGTTCTATTGAGTTATACGATACAAATATAACCGCCTCTACTGGGGAGAACCCTGGGATGTGCAACAACATCAACAATAAGTTTCCTCAACACTCGCTCGAGTTCAAATCTCAAGCTGTGGAACATTTGGTGCTTGGCGAGAGTCCACGAGAGTTGAAGCCGTACGTCCGAATCCTATCGGTGCACCATAGTACACCGTAAAGGCACGCGCTTCTGCATAACGTCAATGTACGTCTTATATAGGGTGGCGGTGGTGCAGCGGGAAAAGCGTTCGCTCGTGTCGCCGGAGGATTGAGTTTGACCACCCGCAAGGGGACAATGTGTGAAACCTATTTCCAGTGTCTCCTGTCAACAATTTCCTGGAAAATTTTCTAAAAGCGTCGTTGTACGATACTGGCTCACTCAAGAGATTATATAAATCCCTCTTTCTCAGAATTACATCAACCTTATGTCGAAAATACCGAAAGAAGCGAACAAGGTTCGAATCTTCTACACTTAATAAGGTCTTCTTTGTGATGTTGGATAATCCTGAAAGGAGAACCTTAAAGATCCGTGTTAGAATCGGTCTTCAGTAGCACATGCTTGTTGTAAGAGGCGACTAACGGGATCCGGTAGTCAGGGACGCTGACTTGGTTGACATATGTCATCGTATCCCATTTGCGTTGATCGATGCTCATGCTGTTGATCATTGGATTATCTGGTCCAGATTCGATTATTTACAGACCGCCGCCATATAGCTGGAATATTGCTGAGTGTGGCGTAAAACAGTGTTTAGAGCTTTCGCTCGTCACGCCGAAGGCTCGGGTTCGGGTTCGATTCTCCACATGGGTACAATGTGTGTCCCCCGCCGTGATATTGCTGGAATATTGCTAAAAGCGTGTACCACTTTTGCCATTTTATGTAAAACCTTAGCCATTTTGTGTAAATCTTTGGCCGTTAGGTATAAACCTTTAGCCATTAGCCAGTTGTGTACCTCTTTGGGTAAGTATTTCTACTTGTCTGTGGCCATTAGGTATTCATCTTTGGCCTCTATGTATAGACTTTTTTACTATGATGTGAAAATATTTCCCATTATGTGTAAATCTTTCGTCATTACGTATAAATCTTTGCCCTCTATACAGAGATATCTTGCCATGACGTAAAAATCATTTGCCAGTATGCGTCGCTCGTTGTCACTATGTGACAATCGTCAGTCACTATATGTAAATCTTTGGCCATTAGGTGAAGAACCTTAGTCATTATGTATGATTTTGTTTTGTGTAAAGTTTATGTTTAAGAGTTTGTTTTTCAAGCTATTCAAAAATATTTTGTTAACAATTTTAATTATATCTTTGCAATTTGATACAGAAGCAGGATTTCATTTCCAACACATTATGTTTCTAAACATCAGATTCAATCCAGCGATTATTTTCTTCAGTAAAACCTGAGACAACATGTATTTCTGCCTTATATTTTCCGGTACAAGTGAACTGTTTTTAAAACGTCAACTGATATGCCTTACGTTCCATGAAGAATGCCATTTAATGTAATATGAAGAAAGCCTTTTTTAATAAGTATGGATATTCATGCTCCGTGCTCGTGATCGTGATTTCCGAAAATCAGAATACCGTTATCAGAACACATGGCGCTGTGGAATTGCCTGATGTTCAGAGCGGGGGCGTTACCTAGCCAGACCTGCGTGCCACGTGTGACCTTCACTATCCAGATCGACCAATGGTCACCTTGACGAGTCGAAAAGGTCACGTGTGGATCTCATCTTTGAGGCGTATCTTGCAATTACCCAGGAATTCTTGGAACGGTAAGATTCTCACCTGAAGCATTAGTAGCAGGGCATCGCGGGCACTAGAAGGAAGTTCAGCGTCAACTGACAAGATAAATTCCATAATTCTACCGAACCATTTATCCCCTTGGTTCTGTTCAGTAACAAACCATTTGAGAAGTAGATCCTGCATAGATACATTTGTTTCACTCGTGTAGTATTGTTGTTATACGTATGTTTGAGCAAATGAACGAAGGTCTGGCACAAACACAGCGCCGGATCGTTGATCATGCAGATGTTCCTCCATATGCTATTGAGTTTTCAAAGGCTGAGGTGTCATATGCATGCGCGCAGACATATCGAGCTGAGTAATGGTTTAAACAGATTGTGTACTGCAGGGATCCCAGTTTTCAAGAACAGATGGCGACATTGACCGATATACTTTGAACAGCGCAATAGCATTTACACAACTAAGACAGAGGACCAGTCAAGGCCATCAGGCTATAGTATGGTCGAACTATCATGACTGAAACTGATTATCAAGGATACCCGGATGTAATGCTTAACCCTTTTTATTGACCCTTATTAGTCAATTAGAGTGATGAATTAGAGTGATACATATGTTTCTCATTTTCCACGTTTTTAGGTAATTATGAGCTTATCAGTATGAGAATAACTGGGATAATATAAGCCCAGATGCTGGTACATGTATCGCACGTGTTAATGTCTTTCACAAACATGTCGTGGCTCTGGTATTTAGGTAACATATTGGAGGTATTGTCATTGCTTCCGTTGATGTTGATGGTAACATATTGGAGGTATTGTCATTGCTTCCGTTGATGTTGATGGTAACATATTGGAGGTATTGTCATTGCTTCCGTTGATGTTGATGGTAACATATTGGAGGTATTGACATTGCTTCCGTTGATGTTGATGGTAACATATTGAGGGTATTGTCATTGCTTCCGTTGAATGATGGTATATTGCTTCCGTTACTGTCATTGGTAACATATTGGAGGTATTGTCATTGCTTCCGTTGATGTTGATGGTAACATATTGGAGGTATTGTCATTGCTTCCGTTGATGATGGTTGATGGAGGTATTGCATTGCTTCCGTTGATGTTGATGGTACCATATTGGAGGTATTGTTCATTGCTTCCGTTGATGTTGATGGTAACATATTGGAGGTATTGTCATTGCTTCCGTTGATGTTGATGGTAACATATGGAGGTATTGTCATTGCTTCCGTTGATGTTGCTGACATGATGTTGGTAACATATTGGAGGTATTGTCATTGCTTCCGTTGAATGATGGTAACATATTGGAGGTATTGTCATTGCTTCCGTAACATATTGGAGATGTTGATGGTAACGTTGATGTTGATGGTAACATATTGGAGGTATTGATGATGCTCGTTGATGTTCCGTTGATGTTGATGGTAACATATTGGAGGTATTGCATTGCTTCCGTTGATGTGATGATGGTAACATATTGGAGGTATTGTCATTGCTTCCGTTGATGTTGATGGTAACATATTGGAGGTATTGTCATTGCTTCCGTTGATGTTGATGGTAACATATTGGAGGTATATTGCTTCCGTTGATGTTGATGGTAACATATTGATTGGTTGATGTTGATGGTAACATATTGGAGGGTCAGCTTCCGTGATGTTGATGTAACATTTGTTTTGTCATTTCCGTTGATGTTGATGGTAACATATTGGAGGTATTGTCATTGCTTCCGTTGATGTTGATGGTAACATATTGGAGGTATTGTCATTGCTTCCGTTGATGTTGATGGTAACATATTGGAGGTATTGTCATTGCTTCCGTTGATGTTGATGGTAACATATTGGAGGTATTGTCATTGCTTCCGTTGATGTTGATGGTAACATATTGGAGGTATTGTCATTGCTTCCGTTGATGTTGATGGTAACATATTGGAGGTTGATTGATGGTAACATTGCTTCCGTTGATGTTGATGGTAACATATTGGAGGTATTGTCATTGCTTCCGTTGATGTTGATGGTAACATATTGGAGGTATTGTCATTGCTTCCGTTGATGTTGATGGTAACATATTGGAGGTATTGTCATTGCTTCCGTTGATGTTGATGGTAACATATTGGAGGTTTTGTCATTGCTTCCGTTGATGTTGATGGTAACATATTGGAGGTATTGTCATTGCTTCCGTTGATGTTGATGAGGATGTTTAATTGGATTAATTGACTCACGCAGATCTGTGCTTGTGGACAGAATTTCAATTTGATGAACACGCTGATGCCGATATAACTGCCGATAACAAGCGCATGCAGTCAGGGATAACAAGTAATGCATAAGCAAGTTACTAAAATTCAACTACAAGCTTTGACTGAAGTGGTATTTGATAATAAATGGAAATACTAGGTTAATCCTTAATGAAAAAGTTGTGTGTGTGTGTGCGTGCGTGCGTGAGAGAGAAAGAGAGAGATAGATAGAGAGGGAGCGAGAGAGTGCGAGGGAGGGAGAGAGAGAGCGCGAGAGAGAGGGAGAGAGAGGGAGCGAAAGAGTGCGAGGGGGGAGAGAGGGAGCGAGAGAGAGAGAGGAAGAGAGAGAGCATGTGTCCGTCGGAGTGAGTGAATGTGTGCGTGCGTGCGTGCGAGAGAGAGCAAGAGAGAGATAGATAGAGAGGGAGCGAGAGAGTGCGAGGGAGGGAGAGAGAGCGAGAGAGAGAGAGGGGTAGGGAGGGAGAGAGAGAGAGAGCATGTGTCTGTCGGAGTGAGTGAATGTGTGTGTGAACGTGTGTCTACACATTTGTGTGAGTGTTTGTGTGTGTGTGTATTAGTGTGTCTGTATCTGTGTCTGTGTGTACCTGTACCTATGACAGTTTTATTGCTCTAGATCACTGAGATACCAAGCAGCAGCTAAATACTCAACACAGACAAAGTATACTTCCTCCGAGCTGAACAGTCCTTGTTTTGGGGCGGTAGGGTAGCCTAGTGGTTAAAGCGTTCACTCGTCACACCGAAGACTCGGGTTAGATTCCCCACATGGGTGCAGTGTGTGAAGCCCATTTCTGGTGTCCCCCGACGCGATATTGCTGGAATATTGCTAAAAGCGGCGTAAAACCATACTCACTCACTCAGTCCTTGTTTTGTGATCCTAATGCCGAACCCCAACAACAAGTACCGTCTGGCACAACGAGACCAGGGAACGAACACCGACCTCCGTCTACCCTGGCAGGCTAGAACTGAAATGAACAAGACATATAATGGTAAATGTTTCGATGCATGGACATCATAAGTGATGTTGCGTGTAACATTTCAATGGGTACCTCACACCAGACAAGTATGTTCAGCGTTTGTAATTTTGTTGCTTAATCAAATATTCAATTGAATTCTTTTGCCTGACAGTCTGTATATCTTTCAGTGTGCACATATTTCCCAGACAAAAATGATGGTTAATATCGCCTGTCAGATATATCGATATCTACTATCGACCTACATACGCCTGTGTCTCATTCGCCCGCACGTTCTACAGCTACCTGACAATTATGAGACAACTGATTCATGCGACCATTGTTCAATACACTGGGTTTATACCAAATCCATACTCATCAATATGCATGTAAGCCAACAATATGTGTAGCAAAGCATCCTCCATATATCTGCTTCTTTCAGATGGATTTTCACTCAAATTTCTAATTTTAGCTGAAAGTTCACATATAGGCCACCATTTACAATAGATGCATAAGTACGGCTTGGAGTTCATATACCTCCATCGTATGAATGTAGTCCAGTATCAAGTTACAGCTGACGTCAGAGGTCAAGGTCATGAACGTGAGAATAATGAAATATGGCGGTGACAACCCACGTTTGTCTTCAGCAGACCCATGGCAAGCTACCCGTTCAAGGACAAGCAAACATTTATGTCGTAATTCAAGAGCCACTGTGAGGATTTAATGTCTCGTCTAAATGACTTCTTGACTTTTACTTAAGGCTGTTTATGGGTTTATGGCGTGGTTTAGGTAGGGATGCGTGCGAGAGTACTGGTAACCTTCTGACCACGTGACAAATATTAGAGGGCTTGTCCTTGACTCAGGCATACGGACGGATGGATGGATAGACGTTTGGACGGATGGATGGGATTTGAAATGCACACAAAATGGAAAAGATTGACAATACTTATACATTCATGTCCTCGTCTTGTCCTGTGGTGTTTAAGGAGCCTGCAAATACACCACCAAGATTGATATCTCTTGCACGCTAACCTGCACCCAGGGACAGCGATAAACTTGCAGCAACCGCCCTCCTCGTCAATTATGCATTAAAGAAATGCACGGATGCAAGATTTACTATTCTGTCTTTGTAAACGACAAATTACCTGACAATTTCTCGCAAAACCTGATTCCACATGATTGCTCTTGGCTTGGGTAAACAAACATATTCTGCCTTTGATGTTGAAATAAACCGGTTTCTCGTATTCCCATAATAGTTGGTAAAACTGTCTTGCGATTTTTATAATACTGAAATGAATAATTCAGCCATAAAGCGAGTACATATCCTTTTACATACTGTAACTAAATAGTTTCTCGAATGTGTAGTAACTATGTGTGATGAATGATTAAATAATTAAACCGATAAAATCCATATATGTCTTCCATCAAAACCTTTGTATTAAATGTACATATGTTTTCTTCACCTACCAGGAGTTCGATATTATCAGCAGTCGATACTGTCAGCATAACGTCGGTGCCCTTTTGGGCCCATCAAAGATGTCAGTTAACCGCTCTACCGTGGATCATCCGCGTCAAATGCACAGGTTATATAACGCAAATTGTGCTTAAAGACGTGATATAACTGAAACACTGGTCAAAGACGTGATCTAACTGAAATACTGGTCAAAGACGTGATATAACTGAAATACTGGTCAAAGAAGTGATATAACTCAAATACTGGTCAAAGAAGTGATATAACTCAAATACTGGTCAAAGACGTGGTATAACTCAAATACTGGACAAAGACATGATATAACTGAAATACTGGTCAAAGACGTGACATAACTGAAATACTGATAAAAGGCGTGATATAACTGAAATACTGGTCAAAGACGTGATATAACTGAAATACTGGTCAAAGACGTGATATAACTCAAATACTGGTCAAAGACGTGGTATAACTCAAATACTGGTCAAAGACGTGGTATAACTGAAATACTGGACAAAGACATGATATAACTCAAATACTGGTCAAAGACGTGGTATAACTCAAATACTGGTCAAAGACATGATATAACTCAAATACTGGTCAAAGAAGTGATATAGCTGAAATACTGGTCAAAGAAGTGATATAACTCAAATACTGGACAAAGAAGTGATATAACTGAAATACTGGTCAAAGACGTGGTATAACTCAAATACTGGTCAAAGACGTGGTATAACTCAAATACTGGACAAAGACATGATATAACTGAAATACTGGTCAAAGACGTGATATAACTCAAATACTGATAAAAGGCGTGATATAACTGAAATACTGTTCAAAGACGTGATATAACTGAAATACTGGTCAGAGACGTGATATAACTCAAATACTGGTCAAAGACGTGATATAACTCAAATACTGGTCAAAGACGTGGTATAACTCAAATACTGGACAAAGACATGATATAACTCAAATACTGGTCAAAGACGTGATATAACTCAAATACTGGTCAAAGACATGATATAACTCAAATACTGGGCAAAGACGTGGTATAACTCAAATACTGGACAAAGACGTGATATAACTCAAATACTTGTCAAAGACGTGGTATAACTCAAATACTGGTAAAAGAAGTGATATAATTCAAACACTGATCAAAGAAGTGATATAACTGAAATACTGATCAAAGACGTGATATAACTCAAATACTGGACAAAGAAGTGATATAACTGAAATACTGGTCAAAGAAGTGATATAATTCAAACACTGATCAAAGACGTGATATAACTCAAATACTGGTCAAAGACGTGGTATAACTCAAATACTGTTCAGAGAAGTGATATAACTCAAACACTGGTCAAAGACGTGATATAACTGAAATACTGGTCAAAGACGTGGTATAACTGAAATACTGGTCAAAGACGTGATATAACTGAAATACTGTTCAAAGACGTGGTATAACTGAAATACTGGACAAAGACGTGATATAACTCAAATACTGGTCAAAGACGTGGTATAACTCAAATACTGGTCAAAGACGTGATATAACTCAAATACTGTTCAAAGACGTGGTATAACTGAAATACTGTCCGAAACCATGTTGAAACCGAAGAACGTTCAAAACTGAGTAACCCACCCATAAACATTGTAGATTTTTTTATTTGTTTATATTTCAATAGCTTCCTTAAAGGTCACATGCAACGTAAAACACAACTTTGCAGAGTCTGATACCTTTCGGTATGGACTTACCGAAACAAATCATCAAAAATGCAAATTCAACTTATAAAGTTGAAAAATATCGCGATGAAAAAACCCGCGCGAAATCGTAGTTCAAACGATTCACTAACTTTCCCCCAGCGCTTGGTGGAATTGAAGTGGTTTCAACAGCTGGGCTGCGCTCATAGCACATGCGCAGTGAAATAGGTTCGCGGAGCTTGGAAGCGGGTTGTCCGGTGAACATTCGGTGAAGGCTTTGGTGTGAGCTATTTTTCTAATGTTTTGTTGATATTTCACAGGCGCGAGCTTTTTATATGTTACTACAGTAGATTACCGATTTAACTGTTTATATAATTTTATTTGTCTATTTCACCACACGTTCTTCTTACCGAGTCACTTTCTCAGTTCGATACTTAAAAGCAATGTCATTATTTAGCGTTGACAGAATTTCCAACTGTGATATAGATATGTCGTTGTCACAGACAAAACTCAAAGTCTGTTTTATTGGCACCCATGTGTCTGCCTGCCCGTCTGCTAATGACAATATTCAATACACAATTTCAATCACTGACCACATGCAATTTGAACTTAACACTTATCAGGCTATACACCATAAACAAAACGGATTGATTTATGACCCGAGTTCGGTCTCTGTCACATTATGTAATTACACAGACAGGCAGGTGTGATACTTGTACACATGACATGTTATGATGTCTGTTGATTGCAAAATGTTATACACAAAAAATGAGCATGAATTTACAAAACTCAACATCTCTATATATACACACACAATGAGCCGTGAGAGCATCTGCAAATGAACCAGCCGTTACACTTGAGTGCACACCAACCAGCTCTGACTGGGTTCGGTATCCCGGCTGCTTCGTTTCTTGGGAAGTACAAAATATTGCACTTTTGATTGTACGCTTATAATTTTGTTTTATGTTTTTTCATAACCAACAATGTATATTATATGTCATGAATAAGTGATAATTGTGTTTTAATTATGTTTGATGTTTTGGTTGCATGTGACCTTTAATGAATTGACGCAACATTGTCAGGTCTGTACCTGCAACATGACTAGGGAGGGCCATGTCAGTTACCAGCATGTTGTGACAACACATGTTTTACGAGCTTCTGTTGAACCAGACAGCGTGTCCCATTATAGATCGAGTTTGGGCGTGGATGTGAAATGCTCTCGTGTTTAGTTCATACACGCATTTAACACACCCATTGTCACAGTCACTTCAGTTACAAACCTATTTCGAGGATATTACAATTAACAACAATGATAACAATCATAATGACAGTAATGAGTGAGTGAGTGAGTGAGTGAGTGAGTATTTCATCCACACTGCGACAATATCAGTCATCCACACTGCGACAATATCAGTGGAATCTGTTTAAGGAAAACCTGTGTGGGTGTTCATATATATATATACTGACGTTCATAAGAAAGTACCCACCTGGTATTATGGGACTATTCCCATTAAAACCATAAATATTTTGCTGGCAGTGTTGTAATTGGGTATAATATCTGTGGTGTTTAGGAAACACTTGCACAATATTTGTGACAAGGCAGAATCAAAACACCTTTTAAATATACTCATGCCAATAATCGTTGTCACCCCCTCCCACCCCAACCCCCACACACCTCAGACCCCCACCCCCTCTCCAATTAAAAGAATTGAAGGGGGTGACAACCATTATTGGCATGAGTATATTAATGCTGTTTTAAAGAAAATATTTTACAAAAGAATCAGGTGTGTGCTTTCTTTTGAACGCCAGTTTATATTCCATAATGCAGATTAATTAACTGCACATCCATCTGTAAATATTGTCTAAGCTAAATCATACACAGTCAGAGGATAGCATAGAAAACATCATTTCCCAAGTTCTTGGTGTGCCTACGGTATCGGAAAGAATGGTATCCAGGAACGTCAATCTAATGTATCTCTAGCAAAACACGGGGTTCAGCTAAGGGCTCATTGAACTCTAATATTCGAACCAAAGAGACTCTGCATCGTGTTTGGTAATGGGTAAGCATTGGATTCATCACTCGGATCCAGACACCAAAAATAATGCACTGCCTGCCTTCTCATCTTCCAGGAGGGTAGATCATGTCCACAGTATTCGGCGATTCCGTCAGCCTGGTTCCCTGGGTCTGTTGCGCCTGCGCTAACGCTCCGACACTGTGTCGGGGCGATAACGCAGGCGCAACAGACCCAGGGAACCAGGCTGTGTCGGAGCGTTAGCGCAGGCGCAACAGACCCAGGGAACGAGGCTGCGTTTCCATCGGTGTGTTATTGGTAGTTTATCTGGTTACTGTGGTTACAATTGCACTGACAGTTCGGTATCTGTCTTAACACAGCCGTCCCTTACTGCGCAGGACCTTGTGACTGGTTGACTTCAATGGTATCTTGCGTTTTGGGAACCGAAAAGCTGGAGTCCAATGTGTCGAACCCTAGACAAACGACGTCTATAGCGAACACGCTTGTACCGAACTGACGGATATAACGAACTACTTCTGGGGTGGGGGGTGGTCGGGTCCTGGCCACTTGCTTTATATTTCAGTCGAAATGCATTAAACGAATTATGGTTATAACGAACTAAAATCGTTACAACTGTAGTTTCATCTCTCTCAGAATAAATAGTTTTGTCCATTTTGTCCATACAAATGCGGTATGGACAATATGAAAGGAAAGATATCCTGAAACTCTATCACCGTATAACCGGCATACAAAGACACAGAAACCCTACACGTGACCTTCACCTCCCTGTACCTTCCTCGAAATACGTTTACTATCAATTTTACTTTAACAAAGCAACACAAGTGGCCCCTTACGAAAAGAAATTTAAAAACCGCAATTTGAATATCCTCTTACAAGTTATAAGAACAAAAAGGGCCGGATCGTGTATTTGTAATATATCTCGGTCACTGTGCACTACCATTTAATTTAAAAGATCATGTTTGTGTAGGGCCTATATGTCGGTGAGGTGGGCCCTGATAATGTGTATGCATTGTGTGTCGAGGTTGCTTTAGTGTACATTCGTCCGCCATATCGTCTCGCTCTAGAGAAATGATGCACTGCTGATTCGATGTAGCGTCCCCCCGTGGCTCGGTTCCTGAGGAGCTCCCATTACTTCACTGACCCCATTTGTCACACGACCACAGCTCGATAGCGACACCTACATCAGCAGCCAGGATGACGAGGCAAATGTGGAGGAACAATGCACGCACCTGTCGTTTAATGTTGTTTCTCATTTACGGAAAATAACATATTTTCCGAGAAATGCAGGTGGAATAATTGTCAAAATGAATAAACATCGTCGTGAATGTGACTGAATGAGCGAGTGAGTGCGTGGGTGGGTGGTTGCGTGCGTATTTAGGCCGCTACCAGCAATCATCCAGCAACATCTCGGCCTGGAGACACAAGAAATAGTAAGTGAGTTTGGTTTTACGCCGCTTTTAACAATATTCCAGCAATATCACGGCCGGAGACACCAGAAATGGGCTTCACGCATTGTACCCATGTGGGGATTCGAACCTGGGTCTTCGGCGTGACTAGCGAACGCTTTAACCACTAGGCTACCCCACGGCCCCAACACGAGAAACAGACCTCCAGTACTGTAACAATGTAGGGATTATCCACCGGAAACGGTTCCATGAAGCTTAAATCAAATATCGCTAAACTGTATAGCAGAAATTATGTTCGGCAGAAAGCATAATACTGTTTTACCGGAAGTACCCGCTAACCTCCCAATTTGCAAGAAGTAAGTCTTAGTGTATACAGTCACAATGACAACTAACACCTGACTTGTATAATCAATGTTTGTTTGTGTCGGTGAAGTGGGCCCTGATCATGTGTGTGCATCGTCTGTCGTGTTTGCTGAAGTGTACATTCGTCCGCCATGTCGTCTCGCTCCAGGCAGTGCTGACTCCATGTAGCGTCACCCTGTGGCTCGGTTCCTGGGGAGCTCTCACTATCTTACTGACTCCATTTGTATAATCACTGTTTGGTTATTTGTTGTTTAACGCCGCACTCAGCAATATTCCAGCTATATGGCAGCCGTCTGTAAATTATCGAGTCTGGACCAGACAATCCAGTGATCAACAGCATGAGCATCGATCTACGCAAAGGGGATACGATGTGTCAACCCAGTCAGCGAACCTGACCACCCGGTCCCGTTAGTCGACTCTTAGCCCGGATCATTACGTGCCCTGTAATAAGTGAAACACAATTCATTTTAACGTCTGACAACATATCTCGCACCTGTCCTACCTGTGAATGGATCCCACAATCTTTTATTACATGAGCTTCATTGTATATGACAGCACTACTATAGTTATTCCATGTAGAGCGTTTGAATAACGAACCCGCTGCTGGCACGTTATTCCTTATTCGAAAGACGAATAACAAAACACGAACCCTCTGCAAATACGGTATGACATATTTGTTATCTCATATTTGATAGAATGGATGGGCATACATTGAATAATGAACCCAGTGCTGGTTAGTTTTTCGTTATTCAGAGGTTCTGTATAATTAAACACCTCATGGACATTTGGTACACCTGTGACTGGATCCCACAATCTTTTATGTCATGAGTTCATGTGTATATGACCGCCCTATTATAGATATTCCGTGTAGAACGCTTGAATAACGAACCCACTGCTAGCACGTTATTCGTTATTCGAAAGGGGGCGGTGGGGTAGCCTAATGGTTAAAGCGTTGGCTCGTCACGCCGAAGACCCGGGTTCGAATCCCCACATGGGCACAATGTGTTAAGCCCATTTCTGGTGTCCCCCGCCGTGATGTTGCTGGAATAATGCTAAAAGCGGCGTAAAACCAAACTCAGTCAGTCAGTTATTCGAAAGACGAATAACGAAACACGAACCCGCTGCTAACTTCAGGCTGCTGTTAATAGTTTGGAATATATCTAGTTTGGTGCTTCTTTAGAAATAAAAATGATTACATTAGTTTTTAGTTGGTTAACGCCGCATTCCATCTACTCCGCTGTAAATAATCGAAACTGGACCAGACAATCCAATGATAGAAATAGTGAACATCGATCCCGCTGTTCGGATATAATCGGACTTTCAAAACGATTCTAGCCGGATCTTCACGTGAGATTAGCCAGCTACAGATGCCAGAATTCTGCATGCAAATTAAATATACACGTATAGTGATTTTGACCTCTGCTGGCCTGATCTCTGGAGTGGAAAACCTGGACGTATGACCAAAAATAGCTTCTGGTTACTTGTGAAGCAGTTACAGTTTATCATCACCTGCTATTCAAGGAGCTGGAATTCCATTTGGTAGTGGCTCCAATTAATCTAGCTGGCTTCCGCGGCACTTGTCCGAGAGCCTGTCATTGTCAACCATCCGCTCATTAGTAAAGCTGAGTTGACGTTGGGCTATCATCTGTCACAGGACTTTCTGCTGACTCAGCGCTATTTTGAACTAAATATCACCCCTTGCTACGACTACCCAACATCATTAATCAGAATGTAATTGTCATTTCCTTTATTGAGATCAAGAAATATATGCTGTTGATTTGGATTTGAGTTCTTATATATATGCTACTCGAAAGAAGAAAAAAAAGAATACTCGAAATTCTCACATGACTACGGTAAATATGACATGCAAAACATCAATTATCGTCACGTGAAGGAATTTATTTTTAGCAATATATTCAGTGGAATATTAAGAATGCATAGTTTTGTTTTGTTTTGTTTTGTTCGTTTGTTGTTTAACACAAAACTCAGCAATATTCCAGCTCTATATGGCGGCAGTCTATAAATAATCGATTCGAGACCAGACAATCCAGTGATCAACAGCATGAGCAATTGGGACACGATGACATGTGTCGGCCAATTCAGTGAGCCTGACCACCCGATCCCATTAGTCGCCTCATGCGAATGGTTTTCTGATTACCAATACCAATCCGGATCTTCACGGGTTTAATTCGTCACATCCTATCAATAACTCCACACCTGCTATTGTCATTTTGCACAGAATCTCTCTCGTTCGTGAGAGTGATTTGATTTGACGGCTATTTTAGCGTCATGTAATCTGAATAGGGTTCAAAACGAAGGTACTGTAGGGAATATGTCTATTTACCAGGGGTAGCTTGGATAATCGAGAATTATTAAATTTAAAACAAAAATGTCATTATTTTAAAACATCATTCTGAATAATAATAGCCCGACAGGACAAAGGGCTGGATTCGATTCTGCACAGCGTACATGAGCCCATATCCGGTGACCCATACCATGAAGTGTCCGGCATATTGCTAAATATAACGAAACTCCCAACTCACTCACTCACTCACACATCTCGTGATTTATTGTCATCCCAACGTGGAGCTAGTCTGTCTCACAGTCCATGAAGGGGCGGTGGGGTAGCTTAGTGGTCAAAGCGTTCGCTCGTCACGCTGAAGGCCCGAGTTCGATTCCCCACATGGGCACAATGTGTGAAGCCCATTTCTGGTATCCCCCGCCGTGATATTGCTGGAATATTGCTAAAAGGGGCGTAAAGCCCAACTCAGTCACAGTCCCTGAACCGCATTATATTCCGTATTGAAGCAAGTCTAGATATCCTCGAGTTCTGAATCTCCCTTCTCCCTGGGGCTCATTTTCAATTTCAAAGAAATTATTAGTTTCTACCAAAATTATACGTATACAGAGACTAGCATTGGTCTGTGTGGCAGCTACATAACGTGAACTGTCCGCCCTCGTTTGTCACCACCAGTAGTGCTGCAAATGAATTCTGAACCCATACAATGCTGAAGTAGAGATGGGGTTCCTCTAGGCTATCTGTCAGCACGAGTATATAGTTCGGTGACATTCAGAACAACTCGTTTATGAACCGAAAATTACATTCAGAAGCAACGTGAAACATGTATCGTAACGGATTTGATACTGCAGTGCAAAAGAAACTATACCTCTCAGTCTCATATGCGTAATTTTTACCTTGAAATAAATTAGCGTATGAACTGTACTGTTGCTTAGCACTCAGCGAATACTTCCACTTGGTTTTAAATTTGTTAATATTTATATTTCAATTTTCAGAAAGTGAAAATATATTCCCTATAAAGTACAACTGCTGATTTGTGTCAGACACTCTACCTTTGAAAATCATAACAAATGCTTATTTTTCGACAAAAATTTCAACATGGTAAGGGTTGAGCTATATTTCTTAATCCTGTTTGCATGTGAGTGAATGGGTGAGTGAGTGAGTATTTAGCAATATTCCAGCAATATCACGGCGGGGGACACCAGAAATGGGCGTAACAAATCTACCCCAGCGGGAATCGAACCCGGGTCTTCAGCGTCACGAGCTAATGCTTCAACTACTATTTTAACCCACCGTTTCATGTAACCTGTTTAGTTATACACCAAATAACCAATTCTTTCAAACTGTTGCAGAAATGATGTATAGTTAATATTAAATCTCAATGTTCAATTACTTAAAAAAACAAGCTTGGTATACTGTCAACGTGGTAATCTGATATAAATAACATCAACACACTGATAAAATGCCTACTCATCATTATCTAAATTCTTCTCTTTTATTATCAAACACACCTCCCTTCAGACTAACATTAGTGACCTTTTTAAATGGAAAGTATACTGAAATACCGACGGCACACATGACAACCTCTGAACAATAGCCCGAAAAGATATATTACTGGATGGCACCGTGCAGGTTGTGATGGATGGCCCTACTAAAAGACGTTTTACAGTTGACGCGTACCCTAGATTTCACATGTAGTAGGGCGTGTCAGCTGATGTTTTTCTCAGCTAAACATATCACAATGTACCTGAACCAGTGAGCAAGGTCACCTCACTTCCATAAGCCGTACAAGACAGGTCAGTGACCTTTGGAATCTGACCTATGACCTTTGGAGTCTGGTGTGTGACTTTGACAAAGTCGATTGCGTGTATTTTTTCAGAGCTTATTCGATTAAGGGTTAGGCTAAAACGGAGAGATAACTGTTTTGCTCTCTTTTCTGTAGTGAGTGAGTGAGTGAGTGAGTTGGGTTTAAGCCGCTTTGGGCAATACTCCAGCAATATCACGGCGAGGGACGTCAGAAACTGGGCTTCACATTGTACCCATGTGGGGAATAGAACCCGGGTCTTCGGTTTGACGAGCGGACGCTTTTAACCACTGCAATACCCCATTGCTCTTGACAGTCTGTACATACGGCCAGATATAATTGTTTTTCATGAACTTTTTCAAAACTGTTCTATTTCGTAACTTTTCTGCTGGTTTCTGCTCCAACGTACCACATCTTCTTTTGTGGGCACGCCCTCTGCTTCTCTAAAAATAAAGAGACAGGCCCGACGGTGTGGTGAACAAAGCTATGTTCTGCGAATCACACACACCATGAACGGCAGGTTGTTGGCAATAACGGCATATATTCCTTTGCACAAACGATTTGATTTGAACAGTGATTGAAGAATATAGTAGTGGGGACACTACATTTTAACACGCTTAATTAAATCTCGGTAAACCAGTGCTTCATATCAAGAGCAACGACCTAAACAGTCGGTGTCCATGGCAACACAATAGACAAGGTAACACATATAACATCAGTCCACTCACTGGAGTCGGCGTTTATGACTGTCATTGGATTCTGGACAATATCGTGATAGAGTGAGTGAGTGAGTATGGGTTTACGCCGCTTTTAGCAATATTACGGCGGGGGACACCAGAAATGGTCTTCACACACTGTACCCCCGGGGTACCCGGATCGAACCTTCTAACCACATGGCTACCTCACCGCCCACTGCACTAAAAGAAATGAAAAGAAGAGAATTCAATAACCAGATGATACACGTGTGTTTCCTCATCTCCGGACGGTCGAACACTTTACGTTTAACTAAGGTCCTCACGTAAAGTCACATTTGTGGAATTGAAAGATCACCTGGACCCGATTTCTCGAAACAAACTTAAGTTTTTACTCAAATTTCAAACTGATTTTGACAATTTCAAACAGCTGAATTTTTAAGTCAACTCAATAAAAAAGCCCAAACAACTTAAGTAATCTATCCACCAAACTCAAATTGTCTACTATGTTTGAGTTTAATATTAATTTCAGTTCATTCTGGGAAATGCATTTTCCTGCGTTTTTTTCTCAAATTTGAGTCAAAACTATAACTTAAGTCAAAACTCAGACTTAAGTTTGTTTCTATAAAAGATAAAACATGGTTCTACCAATATTCATCCTGTCATCCTGTAGAGAGGCCTGCATGTATGCTACCTACCTGCACTTCAATACAGTTCCAGCAATATCATGGCGGGGAAAGCAGAAATAAAATCGAAACATGACGATAGAACCGTAACCTCAAAGCTACCTCGGCGTTCGAAAGACGTTATACATAAATTGAAGGGATTAATTTGTCAGATGCGGATCTCTTGAGAAATCGAACTAGAGAAAAAGCAAGTATTTATCAAGTTCACCCGTCATAATAAATCATATGGACAGTCACCAAGGGGCGAGAATGTTTTTGTCCAGTGACACTTCGCCATTTCTGTCAGGTGCAGTGGTCATATCTTGGTTAGACAATAGCCGAGATCTCAACATTTCAACTACATGTATTTTCAAGGTCAGTCTGTAGATGTATGAGCTTTGTGATGGTAAATATGAAGAGCCATCCAGCCGTCTTGGACAAGGTACCAGATCACCTGACAGAGTTCACTCCCCTCTTTCCTCATTTTTCTGGGAAAGACGGGATTTTCAGGATAACACATTTGATAAACTCCCTTGATTCATTTGCAATCATATTTTTGCTTCAGATGTGACGTGCCTGCTTCCATCGGTCCAGTCTATAAAGATGCACAAAATGTCTCTCGCTCAGCAGAGTAATTTGATTGGACAGCTATTTTTAACTTCGTGTCTTGCTATTCGTTATATGGTGAAGACGGGATTCGGGGACAAAGCGAACTGGATAATGGAGGATGGTAGCAATAGTGTATTCTCATCACTGGTAAAAACCAGATTAGAATAATTATATTTCTGAGAGTAAATGTTAGTATTCTGAAAAATATGTGCCTCCATTTAGTATGTAGACACCTTTTCTTAAAGAAAGCACACAAATAACTGTCAATCGCAATCGTTGTGACTTGCTTGATAACGGTGTTAGCAGCTTCACCGAGACGTCGCTTACATTGTAATAAAGAAGATGTATATCAACAGAGTGAGTGAGTAAGTGGGTATGGTTTTACGCCACTTTTAGCTATATTCCAGAAATATCAAGGCGGGGACACCAGAAATGAGCTTCACACATTGTACCCTGGGGAATCGAACCAGTAGGCTAGCCCACCGCCCCTGATATCAATAGAACTTCCCCGTTGTTCATCACACTAACTTATAAATGCCATTGAAAAACAAAAACAGCAAAACAAAAAACCAAAAAAATATTAATATTATTAATGTTCAATTTGAAACTAATATGAAAGGAAAGCATATTAGGGCATGAGCGATTTTCTCCTAGCTCTTTGGGAATGCAAGATATTTATAATCCCCCAAAACGTCAAATTCTTTCTTACAACGGACGGCGCCGCTAATGACGTCAAGTAATTATTTCCGACATCATCGCCGTGGAATACCAGGTCGGTTGTACTTTAGCCACACCACACACATCCCAGCTTAAAACGAGCACGGCAGTTCCATACAAGCCAGTGCAATTGCATTACGCTTTCTCTCGAGGATTCAACAACCTGATTTCTCCAATACCTCGTCCATGCGGGAGGCGGAATATTTCGCACTCATTTATTCACATTTCATAATTGGCATGCATCTCCGTAACACGCGATACAACTCAAAACATACTGATATCAATCAGCTGCAATTTAGGTCAACATTTCAGAAAGGAAAACAGCGGGAACACCTCCCTGGCGGTACCATATGTCAATACTCCTCCGGCGTGTTAGTTCCACTAATCATATTTGTATTATGTAACGAAATTAGGCGTTAAAGTCACATTCGGTAAAGTTTATAACTATATTAGTGTTAGTCTGTTTACTGGACCGGATGTATTGACGCTTTCAATAATCTCATTCCAGTGTATAGAAATAGATTTAATGAGATTGGAGTAATTCCAAGCGTACGAATTCTTCGAAGATTGATTTTGAAACTTTAGGAATTGACGGCTTGTGTTTTCCATTCCAAATTGGGATCAATTATTTATCGTCTTTATCTAAAGTCACCGAGCACACATATATCTCTGTCTCCTTAAGAGATACATCAATATCATATGATAATTTTAGATAAAGGTCAAGGACGTTTATCTCTGATCCTCCAGTTGTAAATAGTAGTGTTACATTTTGTATTTGCATTTTTCATTTTGCAAAATATCTTCAAAACTTCAAATACTTCAAAACTGTTCCATAGCAGTGGTTTAAAGTTAAACTTCATTTTGCTGATCAGAGTTACGTCCCTTAGTTGTCCCAGGATGTGCTGCTCGGGGGTGAATAAGTTTGGTTTACAGCGGCAGTGAAAAGTATTTCTCTATTACCATGGTGACTCAGCTAACTGTAGAAGGAGAGACACGTTCCATAGACTGGTTATGCTGTTGATACGCGTCGGGCGCTCACCTTTTAGTTCATTTAGACATGAGCCCAGTCAACAAACATCATTGCAGTCTCTAAATATAAATGCATTCTTTCGGTGCACGTCTTGTCCTTTATCATCATGTAAGAGAACTACAAATCATTTCGAATCACGATAAAGATAATTTAAGCATAACATATACCGACACGTGCCATGACTTTATGCACACACACATGTATGTATGTATGTATGTATGTATGTATGTATGTATGTATGTATGTATGTATGTATGTATGTATGTATGTATGTATGTATGTATGTATGTATGTATGTATGTATGTATGTATGTATGTATGTATGTATGTATGTATGTATGTATGTATGTGGGTGCATGTCACAAGGTTGTTAGCTACCAGGAAGCACCGTAAAGTTCGAATTGCACGCGATGTTTTATCAGCTCGACGTAGTAGGAAGGGTTTGTGTTGACACTGTCAACAAACCTGACCTTTGACTCCCATGCACCACTTAGAACGCCTCAGACATTGCCAGCCTACACGTGAAGATCCGGGTTAGAATTGGTTTTCAGTACCCCATGCTTGTCGTAAGAGGCGACTAACGGGATTGTGTGGTCAGGCTCGCCGACTTGGTTTACACATGTCATTGTATCCCTTTTGCGTAGATCAATGCTCATGCTGTTGATCACTGGATTGTCTGGTCCAGACTCGATTATTTACAGACCGCCGCCATATAGCTGGAATATTGCTGAGTGCGGCATAAAACAACCAGCCAACCAACCACTGCCAGACCATTCTCCACAAGTGGTCGGGTGCAAAGTGCTCTCGCAGGACTTTGTGAGTCTATATATTGCGCGTCAGGGACTCGAACCCAGATGGGGCAGTCGTCAAAGCGCAGCAGTTCGCAGCAGTTCTCTTGGGATGGCCAGAATGCCTTAAGGGTCCAAATCCTGAGGTGTTAAACACCTATGCCCTGCGGCTTTCCTTTTCATATTAACATGACGCGTCACGATATAAGTGCTTTATTGTACAAACCGGCGTTAAACCCAACTTGCTCTACATATGAAATACACAATAACGCCTCAAAGGACGAGAATGCGACATTTTGACACGATGGAAATGCCCGTCATCTCACTTGTCAAATCAGGCCACAAGATCACGAAATTGTGGTGTCGCATTTGCATTCCAAATGTCGAGGGTGCGATCATGTCGCTTGACCTGGCTGTGAAATCCTTTAATCCTTCGGCGTCTTCCAGGACGGCTGACGTACACGCTTAATGAATCTGTCTCGCGGGTTAACGTGAGTGAGTGAGTGAGTGAGTGAGTGAGTGAGTGAGTGTGTGAGTGAGTGAGTGAGTGAGTGAGTGAGTGAGTGAGTGAGTGAGTATAGTTTTAAGCCAACAGGTTCACATGTTTACTACGATTACAGAAGACTGCGCTTTGAGGGTGCTCGGTTTTAAAAATCGTCCCCCCACCTTGGACACTTTGTTCATAATCTGGGGCGGTGGGGTAGCCTGACGGTGACAGCATCGGCTCGTCACACCGAAGACCCGTGTTCGATTCCCGACATACGTACAATGTGTAAAGCCCATTCCTGATGTCGCCCCGCTGTGATATTGCTGGAATACTGCTATACTACTCACTGATAAAACTAAAAACTTCAAGTAGATTAAAAGAATTATTGGTAATAAAATCAATAATTTGTTATGCGATAGCTCCGGCTTTTAAAAAAATCGCTCATTTTCTTTTTAGAATTATGTTGCCAAAGTTTTAAGAAAACATCCTTAACCAAGATAGACAAAAAAGGATTCATGAGTTGACAATATCACATGACAGGACTTCCACAAAGGATTAACAATTTGCAATAGCCATCCTCGGGGATCCAGTATATTATTACGCCGTTCTGTAATAATAATTACCTAGGACCTATTGCTGAACATAATCGTTTGTCAGTGACTCGTCACCGCTTCCAAATGTTCTAAAACTTCTTACTCCATTCCGAATGCACTCCACCTATTCGTGTCAATTCTTGCAACATGCCCGAATGTTTTTCGAGGCACATTCCAGGCACATTCGAAGAGGAAAAATATCGAACAGTATTTGAAGTGCATTCTAACTGCATTCTAAGTATTCTGAACGTATTCGAGGGAGAATCGAAAAGGCAAGCCACTTCAAATCCTGCAAGAATGTCCCGAATGCGCTTCGAATGTACTTCGATTGCTGGTGGAATTTAGGTGGAATATTCCTCAAACGTATCGGAATATTTCGATTGAACTTGGAATACAGCTAGAATGTACATCGAATACACCTCGAATACAGTCAGAACGTCTCGAATGCTCTTCAAATGAGCCCTGGCGTCATCAGAACACCACCGAATCCCTTAAAAACGTCACTGAAACTTCAGATATCATTCACATCTTCAAGCTGCGCAAGTTGTCTCCAGCCTCCTGGCACCACGTTGTGCTGCTCATCTTCCTCATCCACCATACCATTGTGGAGATTAGGATAACGGGTCCTCATCAAGTTGTGCAGGAAGACACAGCATTCAATGATTTCCTTCACAAAGGAAGGCCTTGGCAGCATGGTGGTGAGGAGGATATTTGCCAACTGTGGGCCAGGATTCCAAATGCATTTTCCACTACCCGTCGGCCCCGGCTGATCCTGTAGTTGTAGATTCTCTTGTCTCTCTGGAGAGTCCTATGACCAGACGGTTTCATCAAGAAGCCCCTTATTCCAAAGGCATCATCTCCCAGAGTAAAACATGGCATACGCTCGTCATCTTGTGGTAAGGAGAACGGATCAGGAAATTCTATGTTCCCGTCTTCAAGACAATGCTTGAGCTCGCACTCGTTGAAGATCTGAGCATCAGACATACTTCCGTAAGCACAAACGTCCACTAACAGGAACTTGTAATTTCCATCCACAAGGACCATTTGGACCACAGAGAAGAAGCCCTTGTAGTTGTGGTACAATGAGCCGCCCTTGGCAGGTTTCCTAATGGTCACATGTTTGACATCTAAAGCTCCTACGGCATGAGGAATATTCCACCTGTTTCTGAATACCTCTTCAATGGGTGTCCATTCTTCTGGAGAGGTAGGTCAGATGAGAACCTCATCCTTGTATTCCTCCACAATGACCTTACATGCTTCTGGGATGATCAGGCTGATTGTGTTCCTTTCCACGCGGAAGCTGTACATGATGCTGGGGTACCTATCACCTGAAGCCAGGAACCTCAATGTGATGGCTAGCTTCAAGCCTGGAGGTAGCGCCTTTCTCATATATGTATCCTGCGTGTGTATTCTTGGTCCAACATTCTGCACCAACTCATCAAACATGGCAGGCTCCATCCTAATGTAGTTGAAGAATGACTGCGTGTCCTCAACTCTGAGCTCCTCCATCAGTCTTGTGTAATGTCCATACAGCCTCCTCCTTTCCTCTGTCAGCCATGGTCTGGTCTGGAATCTCCTTTTCTTCTCCACATCTCTTTTAATCAGGGCTTGCGAGAAGACAGAAATCTGGAGCAACGCAACATGGTCCAGGTGGTCAATACTCTATGGGAGTTGGGCGGGCAGTGACTGATTAATAGTCCAGATTCAACAGGTTTTTATACCCCATCATGGAACATTCCGGCAGCATTCTTGATGCATTCCGGACATTCGTGTTACATTCTAAGTGCATTCGAAGGACATTTGAAATATTCGAGCTGCATTCTATTTTTATTCTTTAACATTCGATCCATATTCGGTTCTGAATGCATTCTATGTAAATTCGTACAGCATTCGAGGTACGTTCCAACTGAAATTCGCGTGCTATTGACGCAGCAATCGAACCGGACTCGTACGGCAGTCGAAATTCATTCTTAGTGTATTCTAACGGCATTCTAATTATTCCTACTGTATTCCGATTCATTCGAGCTGCATTCGTGATCTAGTACATTTGGAATGAGTAAGAATCATTCGAAGCGCGTTCGAAGTGCGTTCTAAGTATTCCAACAGCATTCTTACAAAGCTTGAAAAAATTGTTTATTTTGACATTCTCTCCCGAATGCGGTTCGAATTTTGGAAAAAAATAATTTTTCTGGCTGATTCTCATTGATTCCTGTCAATTCGAAAGAAGTGTGAAGGACCCTTTACACATGATTTTGCTGTTGATTTGAAAGTTGGGCAAGCCTTCAATACTATCGAAATATAAAGCTTTGCAACCTATCGGGCTTACACGAAACAAATGGCATGCTACGAGCCTGACAACCACCCAACCCCACCGTCACCAAACTGTGAGCTAAAACGCCGTTCGGCTGTGGAGTGACAGCGCAGCATATCTATTGAACCACTCTGCAACACGCCACGTTCCATAAACTGGTTATGCGGTTGATATGCGTCGGGCGCTCACCTTTTTAGTTCATTTAGACATGAGCCCAGTCAACAAACACCATTGCAGTCCTTAAAAATAAATGCATTCTTTCGGTGCACGTCTTGTCCTTTATCATCATGTAAGAGAACTACAAATCATTTCGAATCACGATGAAGATAATTTAAGCATAACATATACCACTACATGTCATGACTTTGTGCACACACACACATGTGTGGGTGTGGGTGTGGGTGTGGGTGTGGGTGTGGGTGCATGTCACAAGGTTGTTAGCTACCAGGAAGCACCGTAAAGTTCGAATTGCACGCGATGTTTTATCAGTTCGACGTAGTAGGATGGGTTTGTGTTGACACTGTCAACAAACCTGACCTTTGACTCCCATGCACCACTTAGAACGCCTCAGACATTGCCAGCCTACACGTGAAGATCCGGGTTAGAATTGGTTTTCAGTACCCCATGCTTGTCGTAAGAGGCGACTAACGGGATCGTATGGTCAGGCTCGCCGACTTGGTTTACACATGTCATTGTATCCCTTTTGCGTAGATCAATGCTCATGCTGTTGATCACTGGATTGTCTGGTTCAGACTCGAATATTTACAGACCGCCGCCATATAGCTGGAATATTGCTGAGTGCGGCATAAAACAACAAACCAACCAACCACTGCCAGACCATTCTCCTCAAGTGGCCGGGTGCAAAGTGCTCTCGCAGGACTTTGTGAGTCTGAATAAGGCGCGTCAGGGACTCAAACCAAGATGGGGCAATCGTCAAAGCGCAGCAGTTCGCAGCAGTTCTCTTGGGATGGCCAGAATGCCTTAAGGGTCCAAATCCTGAGGTGTTAAACACCTATGCCCTGCGGCTTTCCATCCATGATGACGCGTCTCGATATAAGTGCTATATTGTACAAACCGGCGTTAAACCCAACTTGCTCTACATATGAAATACACAATAACGCCTCAAAGGACGAGAATGCGACATTTTGACACGATGGAAATGCTCGTCATCTCACTTGTCAAATCAGGCCACAAGATCACGAAATTGTGGTGTCGCATTTGCATTCCAAATGTCGAGGGTGCGATCATGTTGCTTGACCTGGCTGGGAAATCCTTTAATCCTTCGGCGTCTTCCATGACAGCTGACGTACACGCTTAATGAATCTGTCTCGCGGGACTGGTGACAGGTTAACGTTAAGAGTGAGTGAGTGAGTGAGTGAGTGAGTGAGTGAGTGTGAGTGAGTGAGTGAGTGAGTGAGTGAGTGAGTGAGTGAGTGAGTGAGTGAGTGAGTGAGTGAGTGAGTGAGTGAGTGAGTGTGTGAGTGAGTGAGTGAGTGAGTGAGTGAGTGAGTGAGTGAGTGAGTGTGTTCGGTTTTAAAAATCGTCCCCCACCTTGGACACTTTGTTCATAATCTGGGGCGGTGGGGTAGCCTGATGGTGACAGCATCGGCTCGTCACACCGCAGACCCGTGTTCGATTCCCGACATACGTACAATATGTGAAGCCCATTCCTGATGTCCGCCGCAGTGATATTGCTGGAATATTGCTATACTACTCACTGATAAAACTAAAAACTTCAAGTAGATTAAAAGAATTATTGGTAATAAAATCAATAATTTGTTATGCGATAGCTCCGGCTTTTAAAAAAATCGCTCATTTTCTTTTAGAATTATGTTGCCAAAGTTTTAAGAAAACATGGTTAACCAAGATAGACAAAAAAGGATTCAGGAGTTGACAATATCACATGACAGGACTTCCACAAAGGATTAACAACTTGCAAACGTCATCCTCGGGGATCCAGTATATTATTACGCCGTTCTGTAATAATAATTACCTAGGACCTATTGCTGAACATAATCGTTTGGTTTCGGCAATGTCAGTGACTCATCACCGCTTCCAAATGTTCCTATCGCAGCTTCCAGCACAGAATTTCACGAGCTCGGGATAGTGATTATATTGGATGGGTTTTTCAGCATCATGCCGCCCGAAATGGACAAATCTGTCGTGGCGAATGGTCCAGGTTATTGATCATAATTAAATGGAAATATTATACCCTGGATTACCGAAGATGGAAGGGACATAGACAGCTCTTCATCTTTGTGGATTTTAGAGCTGAGACGTTCATACAGCCAGAAAGCTGGGAATCTGTCTTCATCCCGACCTGCCCTTTAGGGTAAGCTTGGCTCTCTCGGTTGGATAAACCTTCCAACCTGATTGTAACCAAGTGGTCGATCTTTCTTTGCATCATTGCACGAGTCTTAAACCTGTATGCCACGATTTGGTTTATCTGTTACGTTACAGATATGTTGAACTAGTTCATTGCTTATCAATAACCGCCTCCGTGGCGTAGTAGTTACAGCGTCCTCCCGGAGAGAGGAAAGTCGCGGGTTCGATCCCCAGTCGCATAACAAAAGACGTTAAAATAATTATGGTACTTGTTGGTCCCTGCCTGGCGCTCGGCATTAATGGGTACAACAAGGACTGGTCGGCTCGGAGTCAGTATAATGTGTCTGAGTGGGGTATTCATGCTTCACTGCGGCATGGTATCTCAGTGAGTTAGCACTATAAAACCAGCTTAAGCCTGGGCTAGTACATACATACACGCATGCACGTCGGCATATGAGCGAAATAATCTTAAGGACGACGTTAAATCCCATTTGACCTCAGCTTATCAATATGACGTCACAAGATCTAGATGCACCGGGTTTGTTTTCTGGCTGCTTTGAACAGTGTTTCAGAAGTATCAAGACGCACCAGCTTGATGGGTAGGAAGCCCTGAGTATATGTGATCTGTGCCAACACAGTTCATTTTTTTGGTGAAATCCAAGACCACTGCGGTGCTGACAAGCCAAGGGTCATAATCAGGACGATTCTAGACTCGAACAACAACGGCTCCTGGAGAGTGCATGATGGTCCAGGCACCAGTCAAACTAGAACCTCTGAGCTGTAGACGTGTCCCTACACCAAGACTACCGCAGCGTTGTACGGTGAATTGTGACAACTTTGACCACAACGTCACCGTTCGCTTGCACAAACACACGCACATTAACAACAAATGATCTTTTGGTTTCAGAAAAAATACCTAGGAATGGTCGGACAGAATGGACCAGGAGGTCATCAACAGAAGACTATATTGGAGCCAAGACACGTCTCGTTTATCCGTCTGTGCCGGGCTAAGGCTGGGGGGCTGTCCGGTATTTCGTTCATTAAATAAGGTAGCCGATGTATGAGAAATAGCACTTTGCTGGGCCTACCAGCGTCGGCATTCGGCAGAAATTCACGAGCACGTCAGCCAGGATGGTCCAGAATAGATTTTAGGGAAATTGGGTCCGCCCATTTGTATATATTCTCAAAAGTGATGAAAAACCACAGCCATGGTCTATTTACAAGCGTCGCGGTGTAGTCTTGTAACGGGTGCTGTTGTACAGCTGTTAGCGCTAAGGATGGTTGGTTCGTTTGTTGTTTAACGCCGCACTCAGCAATATTACAGCTATACAGTGGTCTGTAAATAATCGAGTCTGGACCAGACAATCCAGCGATCAACAGCATGAGCATCAAGCTTATAGCTTAGACAACCTTAAGTTCTATGTTAAGGTATGGGAGTTACGGTCGCTTTGAACAGCGCTAAGGTCGCTTTGTACAATGGAAAACAGATCGGTTAGCCAGGTGTTTCCCTGGTCAGTTAGCCCGGTGTTCCCTGGTCAGTTAGCCCTGTGTTCCCTGGTCAGTTAGCCTGGTGTTTCCTGGTCAGTTCGCCCGGTGTTCCCTGGTCAATAGCCCCGTGTTCCCTGGTCAGTTAGCCTGGTGTTCCCTGGTCAGTTAGCCCGGTGTTCCATGGTCAGTAGGCTCGGTATTTCCTGGTCAGTTAGCCCGGTGTTCCCTGGTCAGTTCTCCACATGGGTGGAATATGTAATGTCCATGTCTTGTAACCAACACAGTAACATTGTTATAGTATTGCTGAAAGCTACGTAAAACCCAATTCACTATTACAGGAGAACACAATCACAGACACGCTGGTGGATGTCGGGCAAGAATATACGCCCACAGCAGCTAACATGTGTTCTGTAAGTTGTTGTCAGACTCGTTGACTTGTTTGAATTCACTTCCTCGTATACCATTTGGGAGGATCGATACTTATGTTTCCAGTGATTGGATTGTCTGGTCCTGATTTGATTATGCACAGATGTTGTGTATGATCGTTAACATGTAACATAGCTGAGGTATTGCTTGGAGCAGCGTTAAACATCAAACCAAAAATAAATAGACACACCACACAGTGAGTGAGCATATTGGGTTTAATTCCGCTTCGAATAGTATTTTAGATTTATCACAGACCCGTGAAGGTCCGGGTTAGAATGAATCTTCAGTAACCCATGCTTGTCGTAAGAGGCGACTAACGGGATCGGGTGGTCTGGCTCGCTGGCTTGGTTGACACATGTCATCGGTTCCCAATTGCGCAGATCGATGCTCATGCTGTTGATCACTGGATTGTCTGTTCCAGACTCAATTATTTACAGACCGCTGTCATATAGCTGGAATATTGCTGAGTGCGGCGTAAAACTAAACTCACTCACTCACTAGTTTTATCACAGGCCGTATTGGGCATTTAACGGTATCATAGTACCCTGTCTTAGACAAGTGAACTGTTAGCACATAATAAACTATCAGTCAGAGACATATATTTCATATCGTCATAACTATTCTTTATTTTCAACCAGTTGCTTTCCCTTAACAAAATTGTATTTGGAGTTAGCACTGTGTAGCATGCTGGGTGACCATGACATTTGACAGGGTAATTGGCGCGCGATTTCCTGCCCCACCCACATCCGGCCTGTGGTTGGCCTTTATGTTGGCCACGGCGGGTAGGTTATCCTCCTCTAGTACAAAGGTAGCCGGGTATTACAGTTTGTGTACAATGGGGATAAATGCTGCACGTTTCGTACGTTTTCCCGCGGTTTCATCCTGTCTGCGTTAAAGAGGCAGGACCCCTTCTTCATCACACATTACATGACTTCGGATATCACGAATTTCGAGATAAATCGAACCTAATTCTAGTCCACATACAATGGAGCCTAAACATTATTGGGAACGTAAGATAAAATGACATGTCTACAACGAACCGACCTTTGAACCTTGAACTGTATGGGTTTTTTTCAAGCGCTTGTTATCTCGAAATATTATTTCACAACGAACCAGAAACTAATCTCGGATACGGTTACTGTGTACTGAAATAGTAACGGCATCACACGAACCACTGTGCAGTGTTGCCTCCCTTCAGCATGGGCACTGGGCTAGCCAAAAGCCTTTTCGTCAAATTCGAGGTCGATTCCCACATGGGTACAATATGATCGATGTGTCAAGCCCATTTCTTGATATTGCTGGAATATTGCTAAAAGCGGCGTAAAACTATACTCATTCACTCAGCACACCAAAGTAGTAAACGCCCGTAAACTGCATTACTTCGGGTTTTCCTCACACATAAAGCTGACAACATGCCTGGCATCTTCTGTGTTACCACTCTATGGTAACAACCACTCTATGGTAACAACTACTCTGTGGTAACAACCACTCTATGGTAACAACTACTCTATGGTAACAACCGCTCTATGGTAACAACCACCACTCTGTGGTAACAATCACTCTGTGGTAACAACCACTCTATGGTAACAACCACACTCTATGGTAACAACCACTCTATGGTAACAACTACTCTATGGTAACAACCACTCTATGGTAACAACCACCACTCTGTGGTAACAATCACTCTGTGGTAACAACCACTCTATGGTAACAACCACGCTCTATGGTAACAACCACTCTATGGTAACAACCACTCTGTGGTAACAACCGCTCTATGGTAACAACTACTCTGTGGTAACAACCACTCTATGGTAACAACTACTCTATGGTAACAACCACACTCTATGGTAACAACCACCACTCTGTGGTAACAATCACTCTGTGGTAACAACCACTCTATGGTAACAACCACGCTCTATGGTAACAACCACTCTATGGTAACAACTACTCTATGGTAACAACCACTCTATGGTAACAACCACGCTCTATGGTAACAACCACTCTGTGGTAACAACCACTCTATGGTGACAACATATCAGGATTCCGGTGTCGACAACCAGTTCCCCGTGATTATCGTTGCTCATGCTATCAACCACTGGTTTCCCGTTAACAGACTGGCTTATTGCACATCTCTGTGTGTGGTAAAGCTGGCTTATTGCACATCTCTGTGTGTGGTAAAGCTGGCTTATTGCACATCTCTGTGTGTGGTAAAGCTGGCTTATTGCACATGTCTGTGTGTGGTAAAGCTGGCTTATTGCACATCTCTGTGTGTGGTAAAGCTGGCTTATTGCACATGTCTGTGTGTGGTAAAGCTGGCTTATTGCACATGTCTGTGTGGTAAAGCTGGCTTATTGCACATGTCTGTGTGTGGTAAAGCTGGCTTATTGCACATTTCTGTGTGTGGTAAAGCTGGCTTATTGCACATGTCTGTGTGTGGTAAAGCTGGCTTATTGCACATGTCTGTGTGTGGTAAAGCTGGCTTATTGCACATGTCTGTGTGTGGTAAAGCTGGCTTATTGCACATGTCTGTGTGTGGTAAAGCTGGCTTATTGCACATGTCTGTGTGTGGTAAAGGTGGCTTATTTCACATGTCTTTGTGTGGTACAGTTTGGCTATTGGTTACTGCTGCGTAATATACAGCAGGCTCTCATGAAGTACAATGCAAGTACGTACTCATATTTATTACCCATATGATGAAAAATAACCAGTGTCATATATATCATAAGTGCACATTTTACAAGTGCACACCGGGCCTACTTCATGGCTGCAGGTTCATAGTCGTGACTTTGAAGGCAATAGCAGCTCGAGCTTCCTCCCACATGGGACGTACTGTAATCACAAGTCCGTAAGTCCCTTACACTCACTCAATCACACAATTACTCACTCACCTAATCACCCACTCACTCACCTTATCACCCACTCACTCACCTAATCACCCATTTAATCACACAGTTACTCACTCACCCAATCACCCATTCAATCACACAGTGACCCTTTCACTCACCCATTCTGCCACACAGTTACTCACTCACTCACTCACTCACTCACTCACCGCTCATATATTATAACAGTATACCGAAACAGCATTCACACAAATAGTTGCAATCACCCTTGATTTATCAACAATTTTAAAACTCACACATCATGCACTCAAAGAACATTAGTTTAGTATAAAAGACCATGTTATTTAGAGTTAAACGTTACACTTTTCCTAGAAACTGTACTGCATGACGTAAGGGTTGGGGCTTTAAAGATACGAATTTGGTTGCTAGTGATGTCAAGGTTGTCAAGGATGTCTTGGCTTGACCCACTTCCTTATTGCGGGTACTTCCCGCCACACCCGTCCGGGGACGCGATCAGATAGGGGTAGGCTGGGTCAAAGGTCACATTGCCCTAGGGCGTGACTGGGTCATGTCGAAGGAAATTGCACAATCGCTTTTCCTCGAATTAGATTTCAATTCTTGTAAAGAGGATTTTTTTCTTTAAACAGATATTTGTTTATTCAAATCTTTGTTTGACAGGAAGATTTCACGAAGTCCAATACAGGTATTCAACTACCCGGTTGGGTGTGACCACTGATACTGCAAACAAACAATACTGTACTTACACCCAGCTTTGATACAGTCTACACACAACTGACATCACATTGTTCGCTGGTATTAAAACATTTTTCATTTGCATGGTCATGGTCAAATGACCCAAACGCGTCAGAGTGAGTGAGTGAGTGAGTGAGTGAGTGCGTGCGTGCGTGCGTGCGTGAGTTTGTCCACCTTCAGGAATATTCAATAAATATCACGACGGGGTACACAAGCAACATTATGGGAAATTTCAAAATTTCGTGTAACAGTAATCTACAATGTACAAAATGCAGTGAAATAATGTAACATAGGGCGACTGAATCCCCAATTACAGTGAGTGAGTATTAGTTTTACGCCGCTTACGGCTGGGGACACCAGAAATGAGCTTTACACATTGTACTCATGTGGGGAATCGAACCCTGGTGTTCGGCGTGACGAGCCAACCACTAGGCTACTCCACTACCCCGACCGTTGCTTCCTTTGTTTGGTTTGGTTGTTGTTTTACGCCGCACTCAGCAATATTCCAGCTACATGACGGCGGACTGTAAATAATCGAGTCTGGACCAGACAATCCAGTGATCATGAGCATCGATCTACGCAGTTGGGATACGAGTGAGTGAGTGAGCTAGACCACACGATCCTTTCAGCATGAATTGCTGAAAACCAGTTCTAACCCGGATCTTCACGGGCTGCTCGTCCATATGTTGTTATCTTTGGTCTCCCTGGAGCTCCTTTTCAATTTAAATGGGCTTGTTTGTTACTATCAAAATTATATATATTCAGAGACTAAACATTAGTCTACCTTCCATAGTGCTGCAAGTTCTATAGTAAATGCGTCTCAAAGAAGTCAAGATATGGTTATTCGATGGAATCTGATACGAGTATCATAGCGCATTATAAATCAACCGGGACCCATTTTAAACCAAAGCGTCATTTTGAACCGGATTCGAATTTCACGACGCTTAAAACACAGTCTACTCATATTACAAACATGAGTGCGTGCTAGTGATAACTGATAAGACGGATATAAAGGGCATTGCCTAACACTGCAGGATGTCCAAAGTCACATGACCTGCTTCCTGGTCACGTGATGTCGATTCCGCCATAGTCACTAGAGAAGATTATAGATCGAACGTGACAAAACACATTGACAGCACCAGATAAGCACCCTATTTGCGTCAAATAAATTACAATTCCCTATCTAGTTTTGAGTTTCTTGTGTATCAAAACCACAACATTCTAAAACCCAAATGTTACTAACAAAATTACAACCTGCACAATTAGCCCATAGAGCCTTTTCATCATTCGTACATGGATTTCTATAAATACCTAATGTAGGCATCGTACTGTGTTGCATAATCAAAGTACTATGGACACATTAATAAACACGGGAAGTCACCTGTAGCGGCATTATAAGTAGAACTATGATGAATTGTTTCGTCAATTTGTGGTGTCCCCCGCCGTTATTTTGCTGGAATATTGCTAAAAGCGGCGTAAAACTAAACTCACTCACTATCGTGTGACCATATATTCATTGGTTCGAACACATATAAGGAACTTTGAACATTATTTAAAACTATATACTGTTACCATTCAAATCCATTAAACACTTGACCTTGTGCGTGACACGTTGGAACCAGGAAGTGGAATATCAGTAGTTACTATGGCAACTTCCCAGATACATTTATGATGATAATTTTAACAAAATCGTATTTAGTCGTCTGAATATCTACTCGCCAGAGTTTTGAAGCGAATGTCATTCAGACAGAAGTACAGTGTTGTTCGAAGTAACTGTTCCCTCTATCATTGCTGCGACGTTTGTTTAGGAATATATTGTCCTGTGACCTTCAGGACGATGATTATATACTTTCATATCAATAAACACATATGGTCGTTTCATTATTGAGGCGATCGGGTAGCCTAGTGATTAATGCGTTTGCTCGTCACGCCGAAGACTCGTGTTCGACATGGGTACAATATGCGAAGCCTCTTAAAGGTGTTCCCGCCGTGATTTTGCTGGAATGTTCCAATAAGCGGCGTAAAACTAAACGCACTCGTTTGGATATTCAAACGACAAAGCTCACAAGGAGACATGCTCCCGAAATAAGTACAGTACTGTCCAAATATAAATATCATTCGGCTTCAACCTGAAGCGATAGTTAGGACGCTGGTTTCGAGTATTATTGGTAATTTTGGAAATCAGTGCGTGTGTGTGTGTGAGAGAGAGAGAGAGAGAGAGAGAGAGAGAGAGAGAGAGAGAGAGAGAGAGAGAGAGAGAGAGAGAGAGAGAGCATGTGCCTGTGAGAGAGAGAGACTAGACTAGTGCTGGTGTTAGCCCTCTTAGATACCCTACACAGTAGACTGACCCCGAGCCACCCAGTCCTGGTTCTATCCCCAGGATATTGCCAAGCGCCAGGCAGGGTGACAACAAGTACCGTCTTTTAGTGTCTTTTGTTAAGACGCGGCCGGGAATCGAACAACCAACCTTCCGCCAACCTGGTGCATCTATCCACTAGGCCACGAGGGCGATCCGCATGATGAGACGCCAGGGAAGGAGGTGGTACTGATCCAATATACGAACACATCTCGTTCTCGATGTAGCGTTTAATTTAACTTGTAAAACTTCTCACAGTTTGAATACCGGAAAAGTAAAACTTAAACGTGTTAGAACCTAGACACTTCGCGTTTATCGTAACGTTCATTGTTCACCCTAGACTATTCATAAAATATAATAAAAGGAGACCTGGCCCCGATTTCTCGAAACAAACTTAAGTTTTTACTAAAATTTCAAACTGAGTTTGACAATTTGAAACAGCTGATTTTTTTAACAAGACTGCATTTTTAAAATTAAAAAATCCCAAACAACTTAAGTACTCTATCCACCAAACTCAAATTGTCTACTAAGTTTGAGTTTAATATTGATTTCAGTTTATTCTGGGAAATGCATTTTCCTGTGTTTTCTCAAATTTGAGTAAAAACTCTGACTTAAGTTTGTTTGGAGAAATCGGGGCCAGATATTTTTTTTCATTTTCATAATACTGTGGTAATCCAGACCTGCCATATATTCTAGACGTTTTGGGGCTGTATTTATATATTTGTTGAAGGGTCTGTATGACTGACTATGTTCAAAATGGCTTTCTTAAATATGCACGAGCTGTTCTAACCAAACAACCCTTCGATTGCGAACATTTCAATCCAGGGTTGTGATCATAGGGGAAGTTTGTTTTGAGAAGTAGTGTAAGTAACGGTACAACATGACCGTAAACCGCTCCAATGAACAACCAACCCTTCCACATTCTGTGCAGTACGTGTGTACCAATGATAAGCAGAGGTGTCCCAGAGTCTGTGAGGTTCCTTCGATCGAAGGCTGGAAAGCAACCAATGTCAACAAAACTCATCTTGGAAGCTTCCTTCAATTGTTAGCTTCAAACGTATTGACACCTAGGTGCGCTCACTGGGCGACGACAATCATTTAGGGTTGAATTACACCCAGGCTGTGGTAGCGTGTAACTAGTCATTTGCATTCAATCGATAGTAAATTGAATATTCAATTGATTTATTTGCTTAGTGTTTAAGTTAGGTCAGTTGGACCTGGCTCAAGGAACAGTATGGTGTGGGTCTACAGTGACCCATCCTCGTGTATCAAAGGAATTATTTTCCATTATATTACCCCTAAACTCTGGTCGCCAAGGCCGCCTCCGTGGTGTAGTGGTTAGAGCGTCCGCCCGGAGAGCGGAAGACCGCGGGTTCGATCCCCGGGCGCGTCATACCAAAAGACGTTAAACACCAATTCTCACGAAATGTGCACCATCAAGTATGACAAACTGTTGAAAAGTCAACTTCAATATTTTATTTTTTAAATTAAGATGGTGTAAGTACACCATCCTAAGAGTTAACATGTGAATGTTCAGGACTCAAACTCTAAAAGTAAATTCTGTGTGGTCGGTTAAACTTGACCCCTCCTTTTTAACAATGTAATCTACGTTATGCACATAGATTACATACACATGCCAGTAGTTCCTGCAGAAAGCAAGTACATACATGATGTTATATTGTTCATTACTGCCGGGAGTCAGGTGATATGAATAGTCACGGTCAGTATGTGTTCTGTCATCAGAGATAGGACACAGCTTTCTTGCAAACAATAACTTGTGTTCTCAAGAACTTGTGTGCAAGGATAACATCACTTTCAATTCAATTAGCCCTAGCTTACATATATCTACCAAACAAACTTTTATATAAGGCTAAATACCAACATTGCCACAGAAACATTGTTTAAGAATCAAATACAGAATAATGAAGATAACAATTTGTCGACCATTCTGAAAATGTCTTGTAGATTACAACTATTAGTAACGAAAATTTCAGGTTTCTGAAATACAACGAGACAACACGAGGAACGTCTAATCAAGTAACTAACGAATCATACTGAAAAGAACAGCTACATGGCTCTGTTAAATATCCTGAAATTGTCAAATTAACTGCTTGTGGAATGGTGTCGTAAATTACAACACATTTCTGAAACCCATGGTAATGTGTGCTTCATCATGCGCTGTTAGTTTGAAAGCGCGCCGATAACGACCAGTGGCTTGAGGGGGCTGAAAAGTGCAAAGAATATCCTCAAATATCCCAGATTTCATCCGAACGTCTTGGCCATTTGAAATGACAATCACTGTCATCCGGGCCCACCTCTTTGACCACTCCAAGATACCAATTGCCTTGGTACACAGCAGCAATGAAGTCACCACTGGTAGGTACGACTGTGCGGGGTTGATGTGTAGCAGGAGCTTGCTTCTGCTCGGGATCAATGTGTTCCAGATCTGCTGGATGTTCTGATGAAGATTCTGTCGACGATTCTGCTGTACGTTCTACCGGTGGTTCTACTGAAGGTTCTACACAAGGCTCTGGTGTAACAACATCCGGTCGAGGAGCAGTGGGCTTCAAGATAGAGGAGGGCAACCAATCAGTGTGGTAATTACCATTCGGACACATGGAACAGTAGCAAGATGTGGTTCTTGCCATTATGTTTCCCTTTGATGTTCCAATGATTGCATGAATCTTCATGGTTCCTTTCAAGGGGACTGTGGTCTTAGACAGTTCCTGAAGTTCCTCCTTGACAGCAGCAATCTCGTCACTGTTGACGAACAGATAGGAGCAGCTTTTGTGGTTCTCCGTTCCCCATTTAAACAATTCCTCGGCATCTTGGATGACAGACTTCTTTTGTCGAACAGACAACTCTGCCAGTCTTGAAAACATTGATTTACGTTTCTCTATAGCTTCGGAATTAGAAGGAAATATCTAATTCTGCAATACTTGTAATCTTCGTTACCACTACTTTGAGACACTGTCTAGTGTAAATAAATGTCCTCTTTATACCGCATATATGAAAAACATAAAACCCTTTGCATAAAGGGCAAAACGAAATCACATCCAAGGAACCTTCATCAATACTCTTTCAACAGTGTGGATGTAAGTTTGTTTCAAAAGTCCAGTCGTCTGTAATCACGTTACCATCAGTGTATTTGCTGCACTGTCTAATATTTCCAAAATATACGAGCAGGGAAGGAATTTATGTATGAACAACATACTATGATGGTATACACATATACACTGACAAGTATACATACCTTTTCTTTGGTCGACAGTCAATCAGATAACACCTTCTGTCATTTAACGTTTTCAAAGTCGTCTTCTTGACGTCAAAGTGCAATGGGCGCTCTAAACCGCGATTTTCAGAAAGGGATGTAACTCCCATTTGTTACAGGGAAACATCCCAGCCATGCTTACCACCATAAAACAAGGACTTGGATACAAGGTCTTAAATGTGGTAACGAAAATTACATCACGAAAATTACACCTTGACTTTCTTTACCTTGTCATATTAAAACCATGTGTTACTTGACTCTAATCAGGCCATGGGGTTAATGTATATCTGTCGTCTATTCCATGCACAGGGTGGAGACATCGGCAGGTTGTGTAATATTGACAGCAGGGCAGTCCCGTAGATTACAGGCTTAAAACAAACCTTTCTTTGAGTAACTTTCGACACAATGACAAAGAATAGCATCCGTAAGGGATGAAATTACTTCCTATAAATGAATTTGTTGAGCAATTTTCAGTTAGTTTGACCATTATTCAACAGTTTCTTTGTACATTGTACATGTTTAAATTGAAAAAAAGAAATGTATCGAAGATTACAGAAAATTGGGGACAACATGTCGACACATATTTTTTTCTGTTATGGGCTGTTGCAAAGAGGTATATGCCCTTCGATACTGCAAGCACCGAAGGTCTTCATGATACAGTTTCCCCTGACCTACAGTGTATATAATGATTAAGTAGAATGGTTTTATTAGACCACCCCCATTGTGCGACAAGAGCAAAATGGGCAAAACGAGGTGTTTATACTGGTATGTATTGTACTAAACACCATATGTACACATGCTATCAGTTTGAATAAGTGGTTCTCCGTGTAACTTCGAGATAAAAGTCATAGTAAACCCCAAGAAACCCCAAATATTCAACTTAAGTGCCTACGACAAGAAATTACACAATTGGTGCACATTTCGTGAGAATTGGTGTAAAATATTGTCTAAAATTTAACCCCCACCGTCGGGCAGGTGAATTGGAGAATCTGGCAGTCCGTGTTGAAATTAACCCGTCCCGAGCGGTCGGACAGACAGGTATTTCGAACGCTGATTATAGATCATGGTACATACGATCGGTAATCAACAAAGTTGACTTCCGCAAAGTGCTTCATTCGAAGTTTAACACTGAATCCTCAGCTGGCTTTTGTTTGTTGTTATACGCCGCACTCAGCAATACTCGGGCTATATGGCGGTGGTCTGTAAATAATCGCGTCCAAGTTATCGAGTCTCACCACTGGATCAATCAATTGATTCACCTCGTAAAACTACGTTGCTGGGAAAATCTAAACCCACGGCAAGTCTCAAACAATGTCAACCGAAGGACGACTTTCGAAAAAAAATCTATATTTTTTTCCGAACGCGGATTTTCAAGGATTTATATTTTCTTTTTTTCATAACAGTGTTCTCTCGTTTCCTAAGCAAAAGGTTTATTATAAGGCAAAGATGGTGAGTGAATGTTGTTTATCCCCGCACTCGTCAATATACATGAAGGTAATGCAATATCCGGATCCGATACACCAACTCAGCTGCTGAAAGCACCACAACCGATCCATGTCATGGTGCCACGATGACAGTCAATCAACCCGGTTTCCGGATCCGGGGACAGTCTGATCTTACGACAGGCATGGGATTCAGGAAAACTGTTAGACCGTGGAAGGAACAGGGAGGGGTAGCGTAGTGGTTAGAACATTCGCTCGTCACGCCAAAAATCCGAGTTCAATTCCCTATATGGGTACAGTATGTGAAGCCGATTTCTGGTACCCCCATCCTTGATATTGCAAGAAGCGGCGTAAGACGATACTCACTCACCATTCCGCCACGGATTCCCTAAAAACAGCAGAGAGGGTAGCCAGATAGAACGTCTAATACAACTGGATCGTTACATCATTTACAACTACTCTGAAAGGTTTAAGATGAATAAAACAGACACATGGATTCTTCCCAACTATTTGTCTTGATTATTCCTAATAAACAAGGTTCACCTCCATGAATATTTAAACAAACCCGACAATGGGAACACATGAAGGATATGTAAAATGGAGCATGTAATATGTCAGTCGTTTTTTCCGTGACTTCATGAATAATTATGTGGACCACATTAATATCTTTCTTCAGGTGAATTTAAAAAATGCAAAAGTACGATCGTGAGTAATGGTGTGTTACTTTCTTGCAAACTTGCGAACTCAATATGATACATGGACGATTTAAATTTCTTTGAAAATTTATTGCGCTCACGTGGAATCTGTTCACTCAGTGTAAAATAATTGCCTTTCTTTCAAAGAGAAATATCGAGAAGAGGAGTTTGAACGCTTGTCTTGAGATATTGCTTCGGCATTACTTTGGCCGTGTAATTATTTCAAGGTTGTAGGAGTAGTGGTCATTTATTGTTGAACATGATCTACATAATCGTGTGGGATGCGACGACATGCATCAATCTGGCTCTAGTGGGGGGGAAGTTATATCTGAGCCCATTTTACAAGGAGTGAGTATGGTTTTACACGGCTTTTATCAATATTCCAGCAATATCACGGCGGAGGACAACAGAAATGGGCTTCACACATTGTACCAATGTGGGGATTCGAACCCGAGTCTTCGGCGTGACGAGCCAACGCTTTAACCATTAGGCTACCCCACCGCCCCCAATATACGAACAATTCTCATATCGTTCTCGATGTAGCGTTTAACTTAACTTGTAAAACACAGTTTGAATACCCGAAAAGTAAAACTTAAACGTGTTAGAACCTAGACACTTCGCGTTTATCGTTACGTTCATGGTTCACCCTAGACTATTCATAAAATATAATAAAAGGAGACCTGGCCCCGATTTCTCGAAACAAAATTAAGTTTTTACTCAAATTTCAAACTGAGTTTGACAATTTGAAACACTGAATTTTTAACAAGACTGCATTTTTTCAATTAAAAAATCCCAAACAACTTAAGTAATCTATCCACCAAACTCAAATTGTCTACTAAGTTTGAGTTTAATATTGATTTCAGTTTATTCTGGGAAATGCATTTTCCTGTGTTTTCTCAAATTTGAGTAAAAACTCTGACTTAAATCAAAACTCAGACTTAAGTTTGTTTCGAGAAATCGGGGCCATATTTTATTTTCATTTTAATTATACTGTGGTAATCCAGACTTGCCATATATTCTAGACGTTTTGGGGCTGTATTTATATATTTGTTTAAGGGTCTGTATGACTGATTATGTTTAAAATGGCTTTCTCAAATATGCACGTGCTGTTCTAACCAAACAACCCTTCGATTGCGAACATTTCAATCCTGGGTTGTGATCATAGGGGAAGTTTGTTTTGAGAAGTAGTGTAAGTAACGGTACAACATGACCGTAAACCGCTCCAATGAACAACCAACCCTTCCACATTCCGTGCAGTACGTGTGTACCAATGATAAGCAGAGGTGTCCCAGAGTCTGTGCGGTTCCTTCGATCGAAGGCTGGAAAAGAACCAATGTCAACAAAACTCATCTTGGAAGCTTCCATCAATTGTTAGCTTCAAACGTATTGACACCTAGGTGCGCTCACTGGGCGACGACAATCATTTAGGGTTGAATTACACCCAGGTTGTGGTAGCGTGTAACTAGTCATTTGCATTCAATCGATAGTTAATTGAATATTCAATTGATTTATTTGCTTAGTGTTTAAGTTAGGTCAGTAGGACCTGGCTCAAGGATCAGTACGGTGTGGGCCTACAGTGACCCATCCTTGTGTATCAAAGGAATAATTTTCCATTGTATTACCCTTAAACTCTGGTCGCCAAGGCCGCCTCCGTGGTGTAGTGGTTAGAGCGTCCGCCCGGAGAGCGGAAGACCGCGGGTTCGATCCCCGGGCGCGTCATACCAAAAGACGTTAAAATATGGTACTTGTTGGTCTCTTCCTGGCGTTCGGCATTAATGGGTACAAGAAGGACTGGTCGGCTCGGAGTCAGTATAATGTGTCGGAGGGGGGTATTCATGCTTAACTGTGGCATGGTGTCTCAGTGGGCTAACACTATAAAACCAGCTTCAGTCTTGGCTAGAACAAGCAGCCACACATACACACGCATGCACGTCGTCATATGAGCGATATATTCTAAACTGTGAAAACCTATATCACTCACACGCTCTCTGTACTGTGAATTTAAGCTTATAACATTAAGTTATAGCAGGCTATGAAACTCTCAAAAATTTCAGCCAGACCAAAGGTTGGTTAGAGTGAGTGAGTGAGTGAGTTTAGTTTTACGCCGCACTCACAGGCTGGTTAGAAGTAAAACTTGCCAGCCCTGACCAAAACTTACCTGCCCACAAAATATCTTCATATATATGTCTAAAATTTAACCCCCTACCCCCACCGTCGGGCAGGTGAATTGGAGAATCTGGCAGTCCGTGTTGAAAATAACCCGTCCCGAGCGGTCGGACAGACAGGTATTTCGAACGCTGATTATAGATCATGGTACATACGATCGGTAATCAACAAAGTTGACTTCCGCAAAGTGCTTCATTCGAAGTTTAACACTGAATCCTCAGCTGGCTTTTGTTTGTTGTTATACGCCGCACTCAGCAATACTCGGGCTATATGGCGGTGGTCTGTAAATAATCGCGTCCAAGTTATCGAGTCTCACCACTGGATCAATCAATTGATTCACCTCGTAAAACTACGTTGCTGGGAAAATCTAAACCCACGGCAAGTCTCAAACAATGTCAACCGAAGGACTAAATCTATATTGTTTTCCGAACGCGGATTTTCAAGGATTTATATTTTCTTTTTTTCATAACAGTGTTCTCTCGTTTCCTAAGCAAAAGGTTTATTATAAGTCAAAGATGGTGAGTGAATGTTGTTTATCCCCGCACTCGTCAATATACATGAAGGTAATGCAATATCCGGATCCGATACACCAACTCAGCTGCTGAAAGCACCACAACCGATCCATGTCATGGCGCCACGATGACAGTCAATCAACCCGGTTTCCGGATCCGGGGACAGTCTGATCTTACGACAGGCATGGGATTCAGGAAAACTGTTAGACCGTGGAAGGAACAGGGAGGGGTAGCGTAGTGGTTAGAACATTCGCTCGTCACGCCAAAAACCCGAGTTCAATTCCCTATATGGGTACAGTATGTGAAGCCGATTTCTGGTACCCCCATCCTTGATATTGCAAGAAGCGGCGTAAGACGATACTTACTCACCATTCCGCCACGGATTCCCTAAAAACAGCAGAGAGGGTAGCCAGATAGAACGTCTAATACAACTGGATCGTTACATCATTTACAACTACTCTGAAAGGTTTAAGATGAATAAAACAGACACATGGATTCTTCCCAACTATTTGTCTTGATTATTCCTAATAAACAAGGTTCACCTCCATGAATATTTAAACAAACCCGACAATGGGAACACATGAAGGATATGTAAAATGGAGCTATGTCAGTCGTTTTTTCCGTGACTTCATGAATAATTATGTGGACCACATTAATATCTTTCTTCAGGTGAATTTAAAAAATGCAAAAGTACGATCGTGAGTAATGGTGTGTTACTTTCTTGCAAACTTGCGAACTCTCCCTCAATATGATACATGGACGATTTAAATTTCTTTGAAAATTTATTGCGCTCACGTGGAATCTGTTCACTCAGTGTAAAATAATTGCCTTTCTTTCAAAGAGAAATATCGAGAAGAGGAGTTTGAATGCTTGTCTTGAGATATTGCTTCGGCATTACTTTGGCCGTGTAATTATTTCAAGGTTGTAGGAGTAGTGATCATTTGTTGTTGAACATGATCTACATAATCGTGTGGGATGCGACGACATGCATCAATCTGGCTCTAGTGGGGGGGAAGTTATATATGAGCCCATTTTACAAGGAGTGAGTATGGTTTTACGCGGCTTTTATCAATATTCCAGCAATATCACGGCGGAGGACAACAGAAATGGGCTTCACACATTGTGCCCATGTAGGGAATCGACCCGGGCCTTCGGCGTGACGAGCGAACACTTTAACCACTCGACTACAACACCGTCCCCACTTTACAAGGAACACATTATACCGCCTCATGGAGAGTGTGAAGAAACATCGCAAAATTGGAAAGAGTTCTTTACGTACTATTTTTGTGATGAGCAAACACTATAGTTTAGTCTATAGTTTACAGTTAAACATAAGGTGGGGGCACGTAAGGAACTCTTTCCCCCGTGACAAATACATTCAAATACAAGGCAACCTTTTACCAATAAAACTTAGGGAAATGCCCCTGAAGTTTTATTATCACTGATGCTGAAAATTTGGAGACGCCTTCAACGCGTCTATCATAAAACGTTTACAACAACGTGAGTGTTACTGAGAACGTTTGAGTAAGGGTCGCACATGCTCTTTGATATCTTAGAAAGCGCATGCTCGAATGCACCTCACAAGCACAGGCCCTCTTGTCATTGCGAGGATTAATGATTAAAATTTTTTGAGATGACCCCCGACTCGAAATGCTCCACAGTACAATACATCATGACTAGGCCGGACACTTCGGTGCACCCCAACCGACTGCTTTGCCGATCGCTACGCAACCATCGCATGCAATCGATTAAAACTTCATGTAAACATAATCATTCTAATCACACGTCAATTCTTATGAGTTTATCAAATTGCTTCAATTAAAACAGCTATCTTCATTACTTTATGTAATAGTTTGTCAAGCTGTCATGTTGGTAATATTCACAAGTATCCTTACCTTAGAACATTTTATTTTCAACAGGCTGTCTTTGATGCTGATGATAAAATAACTGACATAGTTGCACGGTGGCCCGGTTCAACGCATGACAGCCGGATATTGACAGAAAGCGGACTGCACCGCTTAATGGAGGGGAATAATCTGCCAGCCGGCGCTCATCTCCTCGGAGACAGCGGATACCCCTCAAAGAGGTGGCTCCTGACACCCTACCTCAGACCACAACCCGGTCACAAGACAAATTACAACAGGTAACAGTAACAGTAAACACCGAAATTCAGCCAAAGCTTATCTCATTAGAGTTATCACCCTTTTTAGGGTTAACGTACAAAGCTGAAATGGGGTTTGTCTAAAATAAGATTGTGGTGGAAAATGTAGATGCTTAGATGTAATAATAACAAGACTGAGTAGTCATTTTCACTTTAAAACAGTTTAAAATTAATCATATGACTTAGATAAAATAGAATGAATTATATTGATTTGAAATAATATGTTATTATTATGATTTTTGTCTCTGATTAATCTGGTTAATTATAAAGTTGTCAACACATATCTCTTTCCAGATCACATAAGAGAACAAGAAGTTCAGTGGAGAGAGGATTTGGTCAGCTGAAAAGAAGGTTCAGTGTCCTTCATGGGGAGATGAGACTTTCACCTGAGAGAGCATGCAAAGTAATAACATATTTTTCTCTTATTGGCTTTTATTCAATGTATCATTTTTAAATGATATATAAGTAATGACCATGGATCTGTTTGTGTCAATAGTTTTTATTCAATCAAGAACATGTTATGTATTATCTGAAAGGTATATATATATATGTTTTTATGTGAAAATGTGTTATGCCACAAAATGTTGTAAATGTGATTTGTAATAAGAATGATAACATCATAAATTGTGAATTTAAGATCTGAAAATTTTATGAGCAAGAAATTCATATGATATATAACTTTATAAAACTGGGTTTCCGTTTAGGTCATCACTGCATGTGCTGTATTGCATAATATTTGCAAAACCAGGGATATTCCTCTTCCATATCTTGATGGCAACCACAGGGTCAACCCTCCCCCACAAAATGGACAACTAGTTCTGCCTGCACAGGGTATCATGGGAGTTCGATACCGGGAACAGTTCGCAATTACAAACTTTCCTTGTGAGTATTTCAAAAATGTCTTTTTTATTAGTATCTTTCTTCCTATTAATCAAACATATGCAAAAAGTTTCATTACTGCAATATATCATGACGATATGCAAAAAGGGCTGTTTTCCAGGATATCGTCCCCCTTTTTCTCCAGACATGACCAAATGATTAAATTTCAAATATACAATCCTTGTAAATTTCCACTGAGATGAAATTACAAGATCATTTGAAGGAATTTGTAGGCATGAATATGCTGATCCTAAATCCTAAATTCACAGACTGCATGACATTCTTAAATCTTGCTTATAAATTGAGCAACAAATAAGTTCATTTAAAATGAAAACATACAATCTGTTCAGTTTCAAATTTTAATCAAAGCCAATTGTGAATCACTCTTCCATATTAAGTTTCTGCTTGAGTTAGCGCTTCTTTAACTGAAGACATTCCACCTCTAACTGCAGTTTTTCTCTCATCAGAGCATGAAGTGGATGAAGTGTGGCTGAGGCAGCTGAGGCAGCTGAGGTTGTGGTGGGACCTGTTGATAAAGCTGAGTTGACTGAGGTGATGAACTTGGAATGTGAAATACCTGTGTTGGTTCACAAACTTGTTCACAAAATCTGCAATGGATAAAGAATGTGAAATTGAAATACAGAATTAATAAAATAATGAAGTGTAATATGTTTTTCTTCTCTTTTCAGTCCAACAAACTCCTGAATATACTTATTTTGATTGAAGTGTAAATTATTTTACAAATGGGACAGGGAACAATGAAATAGATTATAATCATGGACATTCTTTAAGACACTGTTATAAATTGAAATACTGGAATTTATTTTAGACACTTTGATCAAAAATAAATTTTGGGATTTTTTTGGGTCTAATTATTGTTTTACATGCTTTTGAATATCAGAATAATTTTGAAACTATCAAACAAAGTGAAAAAGGAGCTATGAATTCTTTTAATTTTATAATTAGAGATGTGGCATTATGTACGATGCAACTATAATCAGGATTTGATCCACATACCTCTTGATCCGTAGCTGTACACACTAACCACCCAATCCCATCCCAAATCAATATTGAAATTAAAATAATGAATATTGATATTTGTTACAATGTTAACTGTTACTTCATTACATTATACATTTGTGTATACTTTTTGATATCCTTATTCCTAATTGATTCATTTAATTTTGGCTTTTCTTAATCAGAATATATTACTTTTACATTTCTGTATTGACACATTTAATTTCCTATGTCACATACCCTTGTTGAGCTGGTTGCATATTCAAGATTTGCAGCATTGTGGAGTCCAGGCATTGACGGCTATTCAATCGAGTTCTTCAAAAAAAATTTGGCTGGATTTGGGAAAGTGGATTCTTCGATATATACATCAATCTTTTCAAAATGATCACTTGACCTTGACTATGAATAAGGGTGTCCTAACTTGCATACCTAAACAAGGAAAGGATAGAGATATTTGAAGAACTGGCGCCCTATATCTTTGTTAAATGCCATTTATAAGATTATAAGTACATGTATCACTAATAGACTGAAAGTTACACTTGACCATCTGATACATGAAAATCAAACAGGCTTCATCCCTGGTAGATGTATCAGTGAAAATATGACTGTTATATGATATCATGTTTGAAACTAGAAAACAAAATAAGAATGGCCTTTTACTATTAACTGATTTTGAAAAAGCATTTGACAGTTTCAAAAACATTTGTTAGCAAGGTTTTACAAAAGTTTGGCTTTGGTCCATACATGCTGAAATGGATATCTATACTAACGAAAAATGCTACCTCCTGCATTATCCAAAAAGGCCATCTATCCGAATTCTTTCCTAATAATAGAGGCTGTAGGCAGGGGGACCCCATCTCGCCATATCTATTTTTGTTTGTAGCAGAGATCCTAGGTATCATGATTCGTGCAAATGTAAGTATTAAGGGTATTGTCTTGAATAGCAAGGAATATAAGCTAGGTCAATATGCTGACAACACCCAGCTCTTTCTGGATGGCTCTGATGTCAGCCTAAAGTCTGCTATAGTTACTCTTTCTTCTATCGCATGTCAGGACTAAAACTAAATATAGACAAGACAAAAGCCCTGTGGATTGGAGCTATGGCTAACAGTAAATATATAATATGTATTGAATATGGCCTGGGCTGGAACTTAGGGAACTTTGAGGTTTTGGGTATTGTTTTAAATGCTGATTTGAATGACCTATGGGTTATCAACACCAGGAAAAGGTTAAAATTTATATCAAACGTTCTTGGGAATTGGCGAAAAAGGAAGTTGACTATTAATGGGAAGATAACTGTAATTAAAACCTTGGCTGTATCTACTTTAGTACACATATTTACATCACTCCCTAATCCTTCTAAATGTTTCATGGAGGATATTGAGAAAATGTTTTTCATTTTTATCTGGAGTGGTAAACCTGATAAGAGTAAGAGGAGGAATATGAAAAAGAATTACAGGGAAGGAGGAAATAGGATGATTGATTTAAAATCTTTTATTGCTGCATTGAAACTAGCCACTATTAAGAGGTATTTTAACAATGACGCTAATAAACCTTGCAATGTTCCTATTCGTCAACTTGCTCAGATGGGCTCAAACATTGATCAGTTCTGCACTGTGGACAACCCATATTGGAAAGATGCTCTTCTATCATGGAAGAGATACAGAAGTCTATTCATAACTGATGAGAATGATCTGTCTAAAATACTCTCTGAGCCCCTCTGGTTTAATCACCAGTTTGTTGATTCATCCTTTTTTCTTAAAAGTTGGTTTGAGTATGGAATCACTGAAGTTAAAGACCTCTGTACATCTGCCGGTCTACTCTCTTTTAATGAGTTCAAGAACAGATATCTAGTTAGAGGAACATTTCTAGACTACAATAAACTTTTGAAAAATATCCCTGTCTCATGGAGACATACTGTCAATAATTCTATTAATGAGACTCAAAATCTGGGTATTAATGACATAGTGTATGAACTTATTATACCTTCAAAAGGTTGTAGAAGGTTCTATGACAAATTGATTAAAACGAGCTACCTGATGTGTGTAACAAGTGGGAAAGTATGACTCAGAGTACATTGCCTTGGAGTATTGTTTTTACAAACTATAGAAAGTGTACTCGGGATGTTAAATTATTGGATTTCCAATTTAGATTCATCCACAAGATTGTATATACTAAAAAGGTATTGTTGAAGGTGAAATTGATTGACAAAAATATTTGTACATTTTGCAAATCAGAACCAGAAGATATTATCCATGTTTTGTATCGTGTTAACATGTACAGATGTTCTGGAGTGAACTAAGGATTTTTATTAAAAACACTTTTAGCATTGACATTGTACTCTCAGATTTCACAATCCCGTTGGGACTTAACACTGGCTATGATTTTATTAACAACATTATTCTCGCTGGGAAACGATTCATATATGTCTCAAGTATAAACAACAGACGGTTGCAAATGTCAGGATTTCTGAAAATAATACAGAATATTGTATTTGTCGAAAAATACATAGCTACCAAAAACAACAGGATTAACAAATTTCACAAAAAAATGGCCTAATAGCTTTATTTTGAACTTTGAAAATCTGCAAGTCTCTGGGCCAATAAATAATCAGCTCCAACATGCTTGCTTCGACCACACCCTCGTTTTGTGCGGATATATCGTCAGCCATTTGTGTCAAGATCGTTTAGTTGAGAGTCAAAATCGGGTTTCAATCGACTTGCAGAAATAACAATAAAGAATTGGTAGGTGTCATGAGTGGTGCTCGATAGGCCAATCATCCATGATTATGTGTACATTTAGTTTTAATCGATTGTATGCGATGGTAGTGTAGCGATCGGCAAAGCAGTCGGGTTGGGTGCACCGAAGTGTCCGGCCTTGTCATAATGTATTATACTGTGAAGCATTTCGAGTCGGGGGTCATCTCAAATTTTTGTATATATTTTATAAAATCTTTAATCCTCGCAAAGACACGAGGGCCTGTGCTCACAAGATGTGAGATACAGAGATCAAAGTCTGGTGCTGCTGGAAGTAAAACAGACGTGCTATATCGAGGACCAGGCGGTCCGTGAGAGACGTCCCTCGGGCGAAGGAGATGTACATTTCATTAAACAAAGTGCCAGGAGATATTGCGAAGTCTCGTGCAGCTCGTGATAACATCACCCGAGACCTGAACGAACACCCCGTGACTCTCGTGAGTCACGAATTCCATTGAAACAATTATTGCTTTGCTTACATAGACGGGTTCCAGCCAAGAGAGCGTTTTTGGAAACAATGTAAACTTAATTAAACTGTTCGCAGACATAAAGTACTGTTTTCACTTTTTTTCATGAATAGATTTTTTAAAATCTTTTTACTGAAAGAAGATGGCGTCTCGCCTTTTTCAACATACAATGATTCTGTGATTACAGAGTACCCTGTCACCTCTTTACTGAGGTTTGTATAAACGACAAACAAACCAATAGAATCAGCACAGATAAATAATATTATAATGAGACTCCCCACGTTGTTTTGTTAAATACATGTATTGGAGTGAGATGAAGTGTTTGTTGAATGAGGGTGCCAGAAACAGACTGTCGGGGGTTCGAAACAGAGCCTCGCTGTAATCATATTTCTGGTGTCCCCCCCCCCGCCGTAATATTGCTGGACTATTGCTAAAAGCGACGTAAAACTAAACTCACTCACTCACTAATTGTGTCTGTGGGTTTTCTTAGCACCAAACCCGTGCCTTAGTTCAGGGTTTCCTCCAATATCGACCAAGGACCAACTGATACAGTTGGTATGACGTTGTAAGCAGCGTAATATCCGGGTTCGACTCCCTACACAGACACTCTCAGTTGAACATTTTGGGTGTTTGCCCATATTGTCATTCCTAGAATGTTGCAAAAACATCCCAGAATCACAACAGTTGATTGCATGGCAAGTTTATGGTACGTGACTGACTCGGGTCATTCCGGAACAAGCCGTAAGGCGGCTCGTGCTCCTATAGAAAGATTCCAGACTCGCGTATGAAAAACACGATTACTTTAAACACGAACAAAACATTTCCGCAACAGAAGTATGCGTATGTTGCTTTTTGTGAAAGAATTAATCTTGTCTGGTATCATACTCCTGCTGCCGCTCCTTCTACTACTATGTCTGCTACTATGTCTACTACGTCTACTACGTCTACTACTACATCTACTACTACTACTACTACATCTACTACTACTACCACTACTACTACTACTACTACTACTACTACCACTACTACTACTACTACCACTTCTACTACTACTACCACTACTACTACATCTACTACTACTACTACATCTACTACTACTACTACTACTACTACTCGACACATGCCTGGAATATTACTGAGTGTGGCGTTAAAAAAAAAAAAGATACTACTACTACTACTACTACTACTACTACTACTACTACTACTACTACTACTACTGCTACTACTACTACTACTACTACTACTACTACTACTACTACTACTACTACTACTACTACTACTCCACTACTGCTACTACTACTACTACTACCACCACTACTACTACTACTACTACTACTACCCTTACTACTACTACTATTACTACTACTACGACCACTACGACTAAGACGACGACGACCACCCCCACCACAACTACTAATCAAGTGATCAACAGCATGAGTATCGAATCGACGCAGCTGGGATACGGTGACAAGTGTCAACCAAGTCAGCGAGTCTTACAACCGGATCCCGTTAGTCGCCTTTTACGACAAGCATGGGTTGCTGAAGACCAAAACTTATCCGGTTATACACTCTTCCAAAAAGAAACGCATATGCGTTTTCAAGAGGTCATTTCGATGTGATTTTACAACAATCGTAATTGACACAATTCCTATGTTTTAATCCCGTTAATCATGTCGTGGTTGTTGTGTATTGCGCGCAAACGCATCCCAAAATATGTTTGTAAAAAGTTGTCATAAAAAATGAAAACGATATATGAAAAGTGCAAACATAAAAGGCCAAACCAATTTAATCATTTCATTGCAAAATTTACAGCGTAAACGAAGATAGTGAAAATGCCAAGATTGAATGCTACTGACCGAAATATCGCCAATGGACGTTTGGAAGCAGGGGAGTCCCAGTCTGCCGTTGCAAGACACTAAAGTTTTCAACGTCCACCACAGCACCATGCCTCGATTATGGCAAAATACCCGCTTCAATTCGACCCAAGATCGTTCCAAAAGTGGAAGACGACTCCTACTCAGGACCAATTCATCCGGATGTTTCACCAATTTACTACGTCACCAATTTGCTACAGCAACGGACACTGCAGGACAGGTGCCTGGTCTACGAAAAAATTCCGACCAAACCATCAGAAATTGCCTGAGAGAAGTGGGAATTCGAGCATATCGACCAAACGTTGGACCTGTTCTGACACGACAACACCGATAACCACGTGTCCAATGGTGCAAGAGGGTACAGGCATGGAACCTGGGGAACGCATGGAACGCGTTTGGTTCAGCGATGAATCGCGTTTCCCCCTGCAACGACGGGATGGGAGACAGCGTGTCTATCGACGTCAACACGAACGTTTTGCGCCGAACTGCGTTCGACAGGTGGACAGATTTGGTGGAGAAGCGTCATGGTATGGGGTGCCATGTCCTACACGGATAGATCAGAGCTAGTGGTGGTTCAAGGCAATCTTACAGCAAATCGCTACATCGCCCAAGTCTTGCGACCTCACCTCCCCCAACATTTTAACCGCCAGAGAGCTCTTGTAACAGGTGCCTATCTCGCCAATGCAAACGTCAATATCCTTCCCTGGCCTTCCAAATCGCCTAATCTGAACTTCGATCGAGCATCTATGGGACGAACTCGATCGACGCGTCCGTAAACGTCACCATCGTCCTCAGACACTTGCAAAACTTGCCAACGCGTTGCAGGGGGAATGGCGCAGAATTCCAAACACAACATCCGACGACTTGTGCAATCCCTTCCAAGGCAGTGTAAAGCTGTGACTCCTGCAAGGGGGGGGTCTCACCAGGTACTGATCTGAACGCCCCTTGTGTCCACACACGTGCGGTGAGTGAACTGAATTAATGCTGACAATGACAACAATACATATGTTCACCCATGTGTCGAATTTCCCTCATCTATGTTCATACATGTAATTATCGTTGGTCTATGCGTTACTTTGTTGTTGTTTTAAAAGTATATTGCTAATAAAATATGTCTATTGTAAATCAAGTTCTTCAAATTCCCCATACATTTAGGAAACTTGCAGGTTACGGAAACCAGCTGACCAATCCAATTCACAGAAAGGCGGGGTAGTGGGCCTGTGGTCTAAACCTTTGATCGTCACACGTGTTCGATTCCCTACATGGGTATCTTGTGTGAAGACCATTTCTGGTGTCCCCTCTTTGATATTGCTGGGATATTGCTGAAGACGGCGTAAACCGAAGCCAGTCGTGTATCCAGGAGTAACTCAACTAAAATAGTCACATCAACAGTCAAACGAAAGAATAACACATACAATGCATAGTATATAAGAGTATAAATGGACGTGTTGAATAAATTTGATGCTGCTGATTGGTCAGTTGATGGCATATGACGTCACAATGTGTCGCTACAAATGCTTCATGACGTCAGTGCAGTAGTAGGACTGACATAGAGATAACTAAACGAGTCTGTCAGATACCATTTATCTTACAACGAGTTGTAAGATGAATGATATCTGACAGACACGAGTACAGTAATCTGTTTCTTACACACCATAAAATCACTCAATTTTATAGTCGAATAGATTCAAATTTCATATTTTCTCATCGTAGCTGCACAATAATACACAACACAGAATTTATGAATGAGTGACGTCACGCATCCTGGTTGTGACGTCACTTGGCTTCCTAATCACTACTCATCACCAAGGTGACCCTCCACAAAAAGTTTCTGCCACCTCTTCGCGTCATCAAGGCAATAGTGATAATGCAAACTAGATAAGATCACAGAAAATTAATCAAACCCTCTAAAGCGTTGATGTTACCATGTAAATGTGGATGATTTAAATTCTTGCAAGCATAACATATTTGCGTGTGTGACGTCATCGTTATCGTTTGGTGGTTGTCGTCATCGGAAGATTGTTTTGGATATCTCTGCCAATAGGGGATCTGTACTTGTGTACCAGTTTACGTTCAATGTTCTCCCATCGACCGGAGCCAAAACAACTGAGTGTGTGTAATTAGGTGTAACCCGTATGCTTGAATGTGACATTGCTGAAGTTATACGTTCACTATCAATGGGGGGACTACTCTTCTTCGCCACAGCCTTCTCGTTTTCCCGAGCCTGAAACTGCCACCAATGTAACGGAATTTACGGAGTTTTCAGTATGAAATATGAGTTGATTACATCCTGTATGTTATCAAGACATAAACTTTACATTATCATGCGACAGATAACAACTTTTGCGTTTTCAATGATGATAGTTTCTAAACAACATTTTTGGTGGAGTCCGGAAAATTTTCAAATATAAGAAAGCTGTTGGGTATTAGTAAATGATAAACATGTGTACTATTTATATTTATGTGGCAATTTTGTACAATGATAAAATTTGCAATTCATCGGTCCGTTTCTGACTCAAACGGACTGTAGTCCGTCATAAACCTGACCCTACGGGTGTGTAAGAAATATTTTTACGATTCATTTCCTCCCTAAATATGACAGTAAGCAAAACGTTTATAGGGCAACTAAATACAACTAGGAATTTCGGATTATATGACCTAGACCCTTGTGAATGAATGTTGTAAGTCCCTCGTCAAAGGCTCGGGATTAAGGCCTTTCATTCACCCAATAATCCGATAATTATGTCACAGGTCGAGACTCAGGCTTGGTTTCCAGCCACTGCCTATGACGTGAATTACCTGTGTGTGACACGTCAAGCCACTGTGTATGACGTCAACAAACAAAACACATTGTCTCTCAGGCTAAGCTGAATACTAAGAAGGATCAGTTAAAGTAACGTGATTATCCGAGCGACCTCAGTTCCCCCGAGACAGTTTTCGAGTACATACAGAGTGGTGGAAACCAATTCAGCATACATCGCTTACAAAACCAGCTGGTGAAAAGAACAGAAAATAGGGTTGGATTGCAAACAAATTACAATAAAACTATTTTCGCCATCATCAAAGTTGTTACACAAAGGCTGTGAAATAAGCTTAAGAACGACCTCAGAACCTAAACCCAATTGATTTCCACTCCTATCCACAAATGGCAGTTCCTGCAATAACCATTTACTCTTTCACACTGGCCCTGGGCCCTGTCCAAAGAAAGAGTTAATATGTTTGTCTGTCGCCCCGAGTTAATACGGCGTAAGGGAATGACTGTCAGTTTACAGAAGACCTTGTTTGTGGAGGTTATAGCCAGACTATGCCAGCAATACCGATGCCACTTAAAGCCTTGTGTATCGAATTGTGGAACCGTTCTGGAGTTGGTCTGATGTGAATATTGCATGCGAATTATGACTTTAGAATCAATGAACAAATACGCTGCTATGACAGCATGGTATATGGTAAGTGTACCTTTCATACACAAGGGAAATGGGGTTTTGTTTTTTATCGTGTCAAAGAAACATAGCCGGATGGCACCTATTGTGGAAATGAAATGATCTGAATGATCAGGCATGTTATTGCTGTTGTGGAAATTCGTAGACAAAAGAACAGTTTTTCAATGTACAAAATACACGCTTGTATGTGTGTGTTTGTTTGTGTTTAGTTAGTGAGTCTGTGACACTGTCCACGTATATAACTTTTGTGAAAAGAGCGAAAATGCGACTGACAGACCTCGAAGAATTTGGCATTCAAAATCAGCGGATCCTGTGCGGGTAAGAGACGCAACTCTCGACGTACTGTGGTGCATGTAACACTGCTGTCCCAGCAGTGGTGAGACGATGTCTGAAAAGTATTAATCTAATTGCATATTCTATATGGCCAAAACAACGTAACTGACTTAGACAGACATACTTTGCACTGATGTTCTTAGGCCTGTCGACTGACTGAGTTTGGTTTTACGCCGCCTTTAGCAATATTCCAGCAACATCACGGCGGGGGACACCAGAAATGGGCTTCACACATTGTACCCATGTGGGGATTCGAACCCGGGTTTTCGGCGTGACGAGCCAACGCTTTAACCACTAGGCTACCCCACCGCCCCCTTAGGCCTGTCGATGTGGGATGGAACCCTACTATGTCATGGCCTCGACTGACAGAGTGATTCACAATGACCGTAACAACAGCTACACCATCCTATATTCAGTGGCTTTAGAGTGAAACAGCTACATTGTTGCACACGTCAAGACCGACACAGCGTGCACTATCATCAACGGCGCCGCAATTCGCCGTCAGAGTTGCGGCCCTTGTATGTGCCGGAAGCCTATGGGCGTTGATTCTATCCTCAAATTAACTCTTTAATGTTTCTAGGCTTCTTATCAACTTACTCCAAAGTGTAAATCATCGTTTTGAAGAGTGTTTGAGTTAAATCTCGTAGGACGGGTCAGGTTTGCAGTCGAGGAAATGTGTGACACGAGAAATGGGCTTCACACACTGTACCCATGTGGGAAATCGAACCCGGGTCTTCGGCGTGACGAGCGAACGCTTTAACTACTAGGCTACCCTCCAAAATCAAGAAGAACGCAACTGACAGACGCCTGATATATTGGCATGCATAATGTAGAGCCATTTTTCCTAGTATTCTAACAAGCGGGATCAATCATCAGATGCAGGGAATTCTGGAAGATGTATTAACCAAAGTTATGAGGACATGTTGAGGAACATGAATGAGACGTGGGGAATGTTGACATGAAGCGTCGAATTAATCAGCCCTTGAACCAACGATGCCTTTGCTCATGAGGCAACGAGCGAAACAACATTTATGTGTGCAAATGACTTATCTGTGAACTGGGAGTAATATCACCAATTCCTTACGAAAACGAGAGGTTGCCAGATTTGAGGAACTTTCCCTGTCCTGTGATTCTGATCTCCACGTTTTCAGCTGTTGACATGGAAATTGTGCTGACAACTGGGGAACAATAGACGAAACACTTGCGCTTTGACTTTGGCTCGAAATCATATAAAAATTTCACATTTGATTAAATAGATTCAGGACATATTTGATCGTGAATTGGTCCCGATAAAAGTAAGTATCCCCGGAGGCGCAATATCAGCGTGTTCACATTTGATAGCGGACTTGCCGTTTGATATAGAATATGAATAGCACCCGCACGGGGAGTTCGTATAAAACCAATGTGTTGTGGAAAATGACACCGGCCATGCTGGACATGATGAATATCTACAGTGTGTGGCATTGTGACGTCATTATAAAGTTATATTCAGAGGTTAATATGTTTATGCCTGCATCAAACGCTCAAGTTCCGAAGTCTGGACCGGACAATCCAGTGACCGATAACATAAGCACTGATCGAAGAAGGCGAGGCTGCGTGAGGAATGTATAATATGTATGTCCACGATGATTGGACAATGGATGTGAGTTATATTCCTCCTCTTTTTTCTCTCTCTCTCCCTCTCTCTCTCTCTCTCTCTCACACACACACACGTGCATACGTACAAATGGATCCCGTGCCATATGTAACAGAAGGCTTTAAGACATTTTGCGTGATGTTCATTATCAGCTACCCAAGATTACTTTAAATCGTTGTACACCCACTTGCAAGGCATCATCAATAGCTTGTCAATTTCAAATAACGACTTTTCCCCAGTCTATTATATCAAGGATATGAAAAAGATCTTCTATAAGAAATCTGATAAGATTTCATCAGTTACAAAGACCGAGAGCATTTCCTCTTTTGAAATGTTTTGGTGAGTAATCGTGTTTAATGTATTTGAAGGGGGGCTGTTTGCTTCCTGTCGAGGGGTCTACGTGTGTTGAATGAATGCTCGTGACAGAAGCGGGGATTGATTTAACACCTGCTATCTCAAGTGACAAAGAATCAAAGGGAACATACTGTACATGCGTTTTTCAAACTGAACTATTTTAGTTAATTGCTTGCCTCAGACAGGGCCTCTCTGAGTGAAGCATTTGTGTCCATTCAATGTCGCCTTGCGTAGTCTAGCAAAGCATAGCATAGTTTGATTCCAGTCTCTCAAACACTCTGGGGTTCTGGGTAAAGACCGCCCTCTTGGACAGATTGGCAGGGGCGGATACAGCTTTTTGAGAAAGGGGGGGTTGGGGTGCACACTATTGAGAAAAGGAGGGGTGCACACTTCATTTTCACCCGAGTTTCAATGGTCATTAAACAAACTTTCAGCACAAAAGGGGTGGGGGTGGGGTTGAGCACCCTGCAAACCACCCCTCTGGATCCGCCTATGGATTGGGATGGAGCCAGTATAATGTGTATGGATAGGGCATACATGTTAATGTGCAGCATGGTATCTCAGTGGGTTAGGACACTAAACGGTGAAAGTCCGGACACACACATGCACGCAGACACACCCACACCCTCAGAGACATACAAGCACGCACGCACGCACGCACACAAACACACACACACACACCACTCAAGCACGCACAAGCATTCAAGATGAAGTGAAACTACACTTTACATTTTACACTTTTTAAGCCCGGATAACAGTGAGTGCTAATTATTTTACGCCGCTTTTAGCAATATTGCATCAATATCACGGCGGGGGACAAAGAAATCGGCTTCACACATTGTACCCATGTAGGTGCCGGTTAGGAATAAGTCCCAAGCAACCTTTGACAAGAGGGAACTTAATGGATGAGGTGGTCAGGTTCGGTATTGCGTGTTAAATATACACCCGGTGATGTAAATCGTTGCTCACTGTATAAATGGCTGGGTATTGTCAAGTCCAGCGTCTGATGGTTCCAGGTCGTCGTCATTCAAAACAAAAACCAACCGTTCATAACGACGATGATGTATCTGTCGTTATCTCCGAGTTATACCAACCTGTGAAGATCAGGGTTAGAATTGGTCTTCAGCAACCCGTGTTCCTTGTATGAGGCGACTAACGGGATCCAGTTGTCAGGCTGGCTGACTTAGTTGACACATGCAATCGTATCCCAACTGGTGGTCATTATGTCAATCACTGGATTGTCTGGTCCAGACTCGATAACTTACAGACACCGTTATATAGCTGGAATATTGCTGAGTGCGGCGTAAAACAACAAACAGAGCAAAGTTATATCAATAACAAGTCCTAAGGGAGCAAATACTAAAGTATTCAGCAAGATGGCCCCCGATGACTTTATTTCATCTTTCCCTATTAGAACTGTCCAGAACATAATCAATCTACGGATCTCACTGACGGTCCTGCACGGCCTCAGATCATTACAAATCCAAGAATAACTGACAGTGACAGCCCGATGCAGGAAATAGACGCAATCAAAACGCATCCAACACATATCATTGGTGAAGTTTTGGTCGATACGTCACTGCGGAGAGTGTTCCTGCTGGTACACAATATCGGTATCTGTGGAGCTCACCGCTGAAGACGGGACAAACAAATACGTAAAATAAGGGAAAGGAAACTATAAAGCCAGTCTGACTTTAGAGTTGTTTTAAACAGTATGTCAGTTATACATTTATGCGGTGCTGTCAACGTAAAGACATTAGATATCATGTTGAACCGGAACTCGAAACAACGTGCTACCCGTCAACATCCGGGTTAGAACTTGTTCTTAACAACCCATGCTTGTCGTAAGAGGTGACTAAGGAGATCAGGTGGTCAGGCTCGTTGACTTGGTTGACACATGTCATCGTATACCACTTGCCTAGATCGGTGCTCATGATGTTGATCACTGTTTTGTCTGGTCTAGACTCCATTATCTACAGACGACAGCCATATAGCTCAGTAGTGTTGAGTGCGGCGTAAAACAAAACAAATGAAACCACGTTCATAGGTTTCAGGGACATCTAAGGGAGGCCATTCTGCATGGCGCATTGCAGTCGATGGTATCGAGGTATGAAACTTATATATTGATAAAAGATTAATACGATATAAATGCCTGTCAAAAAAGGACAATTATATAAAATTACGTAAGACTACCACAGATTTACACTTAGAACTAGCATGTGAACATTAGTGAGTGAGTGAGTATGGCTTAACGCCGCTTTTAGCAATATTCCAGCAATATCACGGCTGGGGACACCAGAAATGGGCTTCACACATTGTACCAATATGGGGAATCGAACCCGGGTCTTCGGCGTGACGAATGGGCCCCCTGGCTGAAAGCAGAGTGTATTGCATAATTAATGTCCATGTTCCACTCACTCACTCTTCTGAAAGGGTTCTGTCGCTGTTTATATAATTATGTATACTAATTTAGAATTAAACAATGAGCCATAGAATATAAACAACTTTGAAGGACGAAGACGTATGTAGTCCAAATGATGTGGATGCTTAACTGATTCAATTGCAAGCGGCTGTAACCCTTTAGAAGTAGAGAAAATGCACCTTTTCACGACACAGACTGTGTAAAATAGCTCTTGATTACCATCCACATTAAAAGTATCTGCAGTGGGAACTGCTCCAAGATTCAAACAAAATACACCACGCAAGACGTTCCGTAGGGAAACAAGAGGTAATCTCTCTAACCCCACATCAATCATTCAATGAAATGTACGCCAGAAAGATAAAGACTATCTTCCCTGCATCAGACATATGTAAATACATTCTGTGTCACTCAGTGTCAAAACACACAGCATTAAGCTGCAATCCGTATACACTGTAACCACGGGCTGTGTGGATGTATATCAGCGTGTCACCTCTACTGATGAAAACAAACATTGACATTTCGCCATCTTAACAAGGTGAGAGTGGGGGCTTCACGAGATCCCTATGGCAACACGCGCTTGTACATTGCACCATGTAAGCTATTGACATCTGACGGGTTACATGTATTTCATCAATGCTGACTATGTTGTCCTGCCATTGCTATGTGAGTAACGGTAAATAGTTCCATGACATATCGTTGTAGCATCGCCTTGACCTGTGTAGATACAGTGGAGAAGATAGAGCGATGTGCAAACGGCAACAGTAGCAATGCTTTGAAGATTGGGATAGTGTCCTTAAGGTACTGACCATTTGATATTTCGTGGGACTATATATTCTTTCAGCCACATTTGCAAAAAGAAGTTTTCCTATTTACTGCTTTCGCTGCTGTTCCTTAACATTACTATGGGGCCCTCATAGGGTTTGACCAAAACCACCTGGCAACAATGTGTATTTTTGTGACAATCGTTTTTGCAACAGTTTCCGGTAAAAACAAAATTCTTTCTTCCGTTATCGTATCGTAGTCTTATGTTGAAAAATATCATAATTGTTAAATTTATTAGATGCAGGGAATTCCCTCCCTATATAGTTCCAGATACATGTGTATGTAACCACATGGCTGCTGCTTCGGTTATTAACTTTGTCAACACTACTATTGCTGCTGACGCTGTCCATCACTACTATTGCTGCTGACGCTGTCCATCACTACTGTTGTTGCTGACGCTGTCCATCACTACTGTTGCTGCTGACGCTGTCCATCACTACTGTTGCTGCTGACGCTGTCCATCACTACTGTTGCTGCTGACGCTGGCCATCACTACTGTTGCTGCTGACGCTGGCCATCACTACTGTTGCTGCTGACACTGCCATCACTTCTGTTGCTGCTGACGCTGTCCATCACTACTGTTCCTGCTGACGCTGTCCATCACTACTATTGCTGCTGACGCTGTCCATCACTACTGTTGCTGCTGACGCTGGCCATCACTACTGTTGCTGCTGACGCTGCCATCACTACTGTTGCTGCTGACGCTGTCCATCACTACTGTTGCTGCTGACGCTGTCCATCACTACTGTTGCTGCTGACGCTGTCCATCACTACTGTTGCTGCTGACGCTGTCCATCACTACTGTTGCTGCTGATGCTGTCCATCACTACTGTTGCTGCTGACGCTGTCCATCACTACTATTGCTGCTGACGCTGTCCATCACTTCTGTTGCTGCTGATGCTGTCCATCACTACTGTTGCTGCTGACGCTGTCCATCACTACTGTTGCTGCTGACGCTGTCCATCACTACTATTGCTGCTGACGCTGTTCATAACTACTGTTGCTGCTGATGCTGTCCATCACTACTGTTGTTGCTGACGCTGTCCATCACTTCTGTTGCTGCTGATGCTGTCCATCACTACTGTTGCTGCTGACGCTGTTCATAACTACTGTTGCTGCTGACGCCGTCCATCACTTCTGTTGCTGCTGACGTTGTCCATCACTATTAATGCAACTGACGTCGTTCCTTCCGTTGTAATGTCGGTATTCCTTCACAACTGTTGGTAAGGCTGTGGGGTAGCCTAGTGCTTAGAGCGTTCGGTCGTCAAGAGCCGGGAAACATCGGTCCAGTGTATGCAGCCTGTGTCTGGTGTCCGCTGCCACACTCACTCATGGCTTTTGCTAATGGCGTAGCTGGTACACAAACACCACTGTTTATTAAATAATGAAAAACTTACAGGGCAACAACCCTTTCCACAGACACAAGACAATTGCCGATTGTATGATTGTGACTATAATGTGAGCACTAAAGTACAAATCACTATAAAAATGCTGGTAATACCGAAGGCGACTCACTAGGGCCTAACAGCCAATAATGAAATTACTCTGACACTTAAGATTGAGTGCACACTGCTCTGAATGTTATGTCGACCGACTGCCGGTACACCTCGTGGGATCTGTCATTCGTGACAGAACACCACAGAAATATATCCTCCAGAGGAGCAACAGTAACAGAGGAAGGCCATACACACAGGCATACACGCATGCATGCAAGCACACTCACTCACTCAAAAACAAACAAATGTGATCAGACACACGTTCACACGGCATAGCGTAGTTCTGACAAGCATGAATGAGGCAGATGATATCATGACATGAGACCATATAAATGACATGAGAACACATGAATGACACGGGTGTTATCTTGACAGGGACCACATGTATGAGACTGGTGTTATCTTGACATGAGACCCCATGAATGGGACTGGCGTTATCTTGACATGAGGCAACATGAATAAGACTGGTGTTGTCTTTACAGAAGACCACATGAATGAGACTGGTGTTATCTTGACATGAGACCACATGAATGAGACTGGTGTTATCCTGACATGAAACCACATGAATGATACTGGTGTTATCTTGACATGAGACCACATGTATGAGACTGGTGTTATCTTGACATGGGACCACATGAATGAGGCTGGTGTTATCTTGACAGGAGACCACATGAATGAGACATGTGTCATCTTGACAGGAGACTACGTAAATGAGACATTTTCATCTTGACATGAGACCACATGGATGAGACAGGTGTCACCTTGACAGGAGACCGCATGGATGAGACAGGTGTTATCTTGACATGAGACCATACGAATGAGATTAGTGTTGTCTTGACGGGAGACCACATGAAGGAGACATGTGTCATCTTGACAGGAGACCACATGGATGAGACAGGTGTCATCTTGACAGGAGACCACATGGATGATACAGGTGTTATCTTGACACGAGACCACATGATGACACAGGTGTCATCTTGACATGAGACCACATGAATGAAACTGGTGTTATCTTGACATGAGACCTCAAAAATGGGCCTGGTGTCATCTTGACAGGAGACCACATGGAGGACACATGTGTCATCTTTACATGAGACAACATGAATGAGACAGAGGATATCATGACATGAGACACATGAATGAGACTGGTGTTATCCTGACATGAGACCACATGAATGAGACTGGTGTTATCTTGACAGGAGACCACATGTATGAGACAGAGGATATCATGACATGAGACCACATGAATGAGACTAGTGTTATCTTGACAGGCGACCACATGAATGAGACTGGTGTTATCTTGACAGGAGACCACATGTATGAGACAGAGGATATCATGACATAAGACCACATGAATGAGACAGAGGATATATTGACAGGAGACCACATGAATGAGACACAATCGATGATATTGTCGTTCCGTAAAAGGAATGAGTGAGTCTGGTTTTACCCCGCCTTAAGTACTGAGCAACACGTTATAAGTTAAAGGGACGTGTGAAACCAACCTCAAATAATTTCTGCTCTTAGCCCGGAATGACAGTTCGTTCAATAGGCCATGACACTTTACAACAGGCTCACGGATATCCACAAAAAAGAAGCAAACCAGTTAATATGTTTGTCTATCGCCTCGAGATAATACAACGGAAGTAACTGGTGTCAATTCAGAGCCGGCCTAGAGGTGTCTGGCAATCATGACATCGCAGAACCAGCACCGGTGCCACTTAACTCCAGGATAACGATCAGTGGAGTTGTGCTAGAGTTGGTCAGATGTGAATCCTGCAGGTGGATTGTGATATTAAATCAATAATCAAATACTGCGTTACAGTGACAGTGTACCTTTCACACAAGGGAAATATGGTTCCTGATTTTAATCGCGTCAAAGATGTCTTGCATGAAGAATGTTTAATCCCATGGAGAAAGAACAAACTCCGGTCTTAAAAACGATTCTTGTATATGGACCGTGGGTCGGTTCCCCCTATGTGTTTCACCCGCCAAGAAAATATTGGAATATTGCACTCAATCCTTTCTTGTTGAAAATAAGTTCGAATACAATTCTTAGCGTATTCAGTTTTAAAGTATATGTGTATTGCAGGATGTATCATCATCTCGGTTACTCTTGGATAAATACATAAATATGTTGAACTCTTCAAAAACAGAAACGCATTGGCATTTTGAGCAGTTCATGTCGATATACTTTGGCAGCAATCGTCATTAAGACAATTCCTAAGTTTGAATCCCCGTTAATCATGTCGTGGTTCTTGTGCATTGCGCAAACGCATCCAAAAATGTGTTCGTAACTTTTGTCATGAAAAAAGTTAAAAAATGCCAAGATTGAAATTCAATGCTACTGACAGAAATATCAGGGGAGTCCCAGTCTGCCGTTGCAAGACTAATCAAAGTCCATCACAGCACCATATCTCGCTTATGACATCGATACACCCGCTTAAATTCGACCCAAGATCGTCCAAAAAGTGGAAGACCACTCCTGCTCAGGACCGATTCATCCGGGTGTTTCACTTACGTCACCTATTTGCAACGGACACTGCAGGACAGGTGCCTGGTCTTCGAAGACGTTCCCACCAAACTATCAGAAATCGTCTGAGAAAGGGGGGATATCGAGCATATCGACCAAACGTTGGACCTGTCCTGACACGACTGCACCAATAACGACATGTCCAATGGGTACAGGCATGGAACATGGGGAACGCATTGGACACGTTTAGTTCAGCGATGAATCGCGTTTCCTCCTGCAACGACGGGATGGGAGACAACGTATCTATCGACGTCAACACGAACGTTTAGCGCCGAACTGCGTTCGACAGGTGGACAGATTTGGTGGAGAAAGCGTCATGGTATGGGGTGCCATGTCCTACACGGATAGATCAGACCAAGTGGTGGTTCAAGGCAATCTAACCAAATCCTGCTTCTTCACCTCTCGCCAGTACAAACGTCAATGTCCTTCCCTGGCCTTCCAAATGGCCTAATCTGAACCCGATCGAGCATCTATGGGACGAAGTTGATCGACGTGTCCGTAAACGTAACCATCGTCCTCAGACACTTGAAGAACTTGCAAACAAGTTGCAGGAGTAATGATGAAAAATTCTCCAAGTAAACATACGACGACTTGTGCAATCCCTTCCAAGGCGGCGTCGAGCAGTGACGGCTGCATGGGGTGGTGTCACCAGGTACTGACCTGAACGCCCCCTTGTGTCCACACATGTGCAGTGAGTGAAGTGAATTAATGCCGACAATGACAACAATACGTATGTTCATCCGTGTGTCGAATGTTCAAGCTTAATTGACTTATGTACACTTAAACACGTTTAACACGTTTAACACGTTTCCTTTTTTTTGCCTATGCGTTTCGTTTTTTGAAGAGTGTATAAAATATACTGATAGAAATACATAAATGCAATGAAAGTTATTAAAAGACACATTTCCTATAATATATTTTATTGTAACCATTTCTTAGGGATAATTGTAACTTGAATGTTAACTGGTGAGACATTGACCGAACAAACCTGACATTTTTCAAAATTAGAAAATAAAATGTTGCTGTTTTGCTCTTCAAACGGAATTTCAAGATTTACTTGAAACCTGATCAATATGTAAATGAAAATATGTATTTGGAAAACATTTGAAATTTCTATTCGGTCATGATCATGTAAAAACCGAATGGGTCACGGAAAGAGACGATAAGTGCAGAATGACCTTCACTGTAACGTGACAGTGAGGAATGGTCACTATCAGATCTCTGGTGAAAGGAGAGTCCAGTGTATGATTCCGACTTTATCCTTTAGCGTATCCAGCATCAGCGGTGGTACTCGTCACAAACACATACAAAGGCAAGGCAAAGCACAGGCTGGCTTCAGACAAGATTATTCGACTATGGACAACATGTTTATCTTGCAAGCTGTAGCCACAAAGTACTTATGTAAACCCAAGGATCGATTTAACGCTTCATTCATCGATTTTAAGAAGGCTTTTGACTATGTTGATCGTAAAAAACTGTTATACTTGTTATTGCAAAGAGGTTGTCATGGGAAAATGTATCATATACTAAAAAGTATGTTTAGTTCTGTTAAAGCGTGTGTGAAACTTAATTCTTGTAAAACCGATTTGTTCCAAACATCCGCTGGTGTTAGGCAGGGCTGTATGTTAAGCCCGATACTATTCATATTTTTTATAAATGAACTTGCAACTGAAATGTATGCAAATTATCAACTTGGTGTTTTTATATCACAAGATATTGAAGATTTGATGTTGTTATTATTTGCTGACGATATAGTATTATTTGCTATTAATGTTGTACATTTACAGAGGCAGCTTAATGTTTTAGAAACCTTTAGCTCTAAGTGGGGTTTTCAGATAAATCTACAGAAATCTGATGTAGTAGTCTTTAGGAATGGAGGTAGTTTAAATTGTTTTGAGAAATGGTACTATTGTGGCAAACTACTTAAAACAGTCTCTTACTATAAGTACTTGGGTATAATCTTTTCTTCTGGGCTTATTCGACGAAATCCTGTGAAAGTCTAGCTGCACAAGCAACGAAAGCTTGTATTCCTGTGTATAAACTACTCAACAGAAATAATTTTCTGTCTTTTACAACTGTTTCTAAAATTTTTGACAGTAAAATTGCCCCGATTCTCTTATATAGCTCCGAAATTTGGGGGTTACAATATCATTCTTGTATTGAAAAAGTTCAGGCTTCATATTTTAAATAATTTCTAGTTGTTGGCAAATATGCATCAAATATTGCTATCTTATGTGAAACTGGTCGGCATTATATGTTTGTTCAAAGCAGGAAACGAGCTGTTAAAGACTGGATAAAATTGATACGTATGGATAGGTTTAGATACCGTGCACAATGTTATTTTTGGCTTAAGAGATTAGATGAAGAAGGTAAAAAAAAGTGGGTAACATGTATTAAAAATGTTTAATGTTTTCATGGTTTCTCATATATATGGAATTATCAAAGTGTTGGTGATGCTAGAATTTTTATGCATCAGTTGAATGAAAGATTACAAGATGTTAGGGCACAAGACTGGTTTTCTAAATTGTCTTCATCAAAATACTTAGAGCATTACTCAAATGTGAAATCTTTACTTAACGTTGAACGATATATTACATTTTTAGAAGATAAATCGTTAAGAGGTGCTTTTTGTAAATTAAGAATAAATTTGCACAATTTCAAAGTTAATATGTTACGAAAGAAAAAAGTGCATTTTCAAAATAGCATTTGTAATTACTGCACTAAAGGTCTCATGGAGACCGAAGATCATGTTGTCTTTGTATGTGAATATTATAATGACTTACGTTTGCATTATATTACTCAACTCACAGATGTATTCCATGGCCAGTTAAATATACTAAATTGAAAAAATGAAAATGTTATTAAAATCACTTCTATTTATATACAAAAACTGTTTATGTCATGAAAATCGTGACTAAAATCTTATTCTTAAAATTCATTGTAACATAGGCCACATGGCCTACATTACCGAATAAAGTCTGTCTGTCTGTATGTCTGTCTGTCTGTCTGCATACAAAAGCAAGGCAATTATTTTCCGGGAATGTTTATCACTGCGTCTAATAAAAAAATATGCTCCACCCTAAAACTGATGATGATGTGCAAGAGTGGGTGGGTGAGTTTAGTTTTACGCCACTTTTAGCAGTTTTCCGGCAATATCACGACACCAGAAAAGGGCTATTGCACACTATTGAGAAATGGAGGGGTGCACACTTCTTTTACATCCGAGTGGTCATTTAATAAACTTTAAGGGCAAGGGTGGGTGGGGTGCGCACCCCTGCACATCCCTCTGGATCCGCCTATGCCTTATACGTGGAATTACTTGTGTGTTCACCGAAATGTCACCACCAGTTCTTTGCCCATGTAATACATGCAGCATGATTACATATTATGATTCTGCTTTTGTTTGTTTGTTGTTTAACACCACACTCAGCAATATTCCAGCTATATGACGGCGGTCTGGAGCAAACAATCCAGTGATCAACATCATGAGCATCCATCTGCGCAATTGGGAACCGATGACATGTGTCAACCAAGTCAGCGAGCCTGACCACCCGATCCCGTTTGTCGCCTCTAACGACAAGCATGGGTTGCTAAAGACCAATTTTAACTCGGATCTTCACGGATATATGATTATGCGATTTGAGGCTTTGCAAAGCTTCAAACTATACATGTACGGTAGTTAGATGGTAGCTGGTTGGGACAGAATGGGTCCGTTCAAAACCAGTTTCAACTTTTTAAGTTTGTGCATTCTATTTTATAACTGACAACACTCTGAAACAGGTGAAACAGGTTTATCTTGTTTGTCCCATTTTTACCGTATCTTTAAACATGTGTGGGATGTTACTGAAGTTTAAGTCATCAATCTCAAAGTCAACAAAATGCGGTACTTTCTGATTTAGTGAATTTTCTAGTTTGCCGGAACTACCCTTGGTTTGTTTGGCCCACCCAGCAACATCAAGTCAAGGACACATACTATAGTGTAGCCTCGTAATTTTAAACAGTGCAAAAGAATACCCAGTTTGGGCAATCCTCAGAAATAGATTGAGCATGGCGCAATCTAGTTGTGAAAATCATATGAATGGACCACTTAAAATCAGTAATGACACCAGGTGGACACCATACTTTTCCAAATGAAAGGGGAAGGTGGGTTGCCTAGTGGTCAAAGCGTTCGCTCGTCACGCTGAAGACCCGGGTTCGATTCCCTACATGGGTACAATGTGTGAAGCCAATTTGTGGTGTGCCCCGCCGTGATGTTGCTGGAATATTGCTAAAAGCGGCGTAAAACCAAACTCATTCAGTCAGTCAGTCAGTGAAGCCCGCCGTGATATTGCTAAAAGCGCTGTAAAACCATACTCACTCACTCCAAATGAAAGGTATGATTTGGCCTTGTGGCGTCTTTGTGACAATGGAGAGGACAATACTTCGGGGTTACGATTATCCCTTAACCTTTACACTACCCCAGGGAACATACATCCCGGAACAAATAGGTTGTGTTGCAAAGCACTAAACCATATGACATGTGTGTGGTTCTGGAGTGTATGGAGTATTTTCTCTGAGACGACAGAAACATGACCATCCTGCACTGAGAGTAAGATACAATAACATCCACTTTAAAGGGGCGCTAGGGTAGCCTAATGGTTAAAGCGTTCGCTCGTCACGCCGAAGACTCGGGTTCGATTCTCCACATGGGTACAATATGTGAAGCCCATTTCTGGTGTCACCCGCAGTGATATTGCTGGAATATTGCTAAAAGCGGAGTAAAACCAAACGCACTCACGCCAATTTAAAACTAAAATAGATTTGATTTTCGTACAATATTGAATTTGTCTCTGTTAATACTCTGCACTAACATCGACAGCTATTTCTGGAGCTGGGGTACTTTAATGCTTGGCAACACGACCATAGGGGTAACTCCTCTTGTGGATGGACAGATCGTCAAAAGGCAAATTAACATTGCCAATTAGTTTGGTTTTTTATCTGTAATTGGGACACCGTACTGACAGTGAGCGATCACTGTGTTGTATTTCAACCCAAGGGGCGAACCCAACCTCAGTTCGTTTCTGCCTTGAACTAACTCCTTACACCCCCTAACACCCCAAACATTTCCTCAAGTTCAGGTTATCCAAGCTCACGTTTCCATTTAAAAGGAGTTATTTGGGTTTTTTCTAAGACTAAGACTCTACACGATGGTGTTAAGATGCAAGTTCACTTGGCGGTGAATGTGTTCACCATGTACATAGATGCTGAAGTCTTGACTTCACCGAGGTCACAGAGCCTTGAAGACAGACCTGAGGAATGGAATGCTATACCTTTAGGAAGGATAAGATGTTCTAGCAACGTTCTTGGGGGGATTCTGAAGACGATGATCGATTGGTGACCAGGGAATCCTGTAAGCCAGGGTAACACTGCTGAACACTTCCAGTCACATGTGGCCTTGCGCTCCAGGGACAGTGTGCTACAAACTACCATTTATAAAGTCTCATCCCCGTATCTCGCTGCATGCACATCAATCCCAATCAATGTGTCCTTGACAATGTGGTAGCGATTATTCCACCACAGACCACCACCAACACCAGCGCAGCCAAACCTGTCGCCTTCTTGAACGCATGGCCTCAAGTGACCTTCACCTTCTCTATATATTTATACCTTTTTGTTTCATCACCTTTAATGAAATAATTATTGCGAAATCCTGAAAACTACAAACCACAAATGTTGTCATACTGAAACCTGTCGCCAGTGCTGCACAGTTCACAGGGGCGTGTCACGCTTAGAAACAGCGTTAGGAAGATATATAGGTATATAGACCCTACCCTAGTACTATATAAAAGGAAAGGGATGTAACGACGGAACCACCCCCTCCTCAATCAAAGTTAGATGGGATCTAGCCCTAAATAGGTGCTGTCAACGTGGCTTGAATTAATAAACAAATTTAAAAGGTGAGTTTTCGCTGTCTTGGGTGATCCATGATTTTGGCTTGGAATTGCGGAGGTAGCTGTTTTCGGTGAGTCGTGGCGGATACGCGTGACACGCCCCTGTGGCACACTTCCTCTTCAACGATCTCGTATTTTCTCACGTCACCCATAAATTTTCCTTCCAACCAAGGACTTCCCTTCTTTAAGCGGCATTTAGAAGCGGGTATGATGAAGAGGATTGCTTGATAACGGTGTTACCGTCTACAACGAAACGTCTATTGCAATACAGAAGTTGTCAATCCATATACAGTGCAACCTTGTTATAATGCCATCCTGGATATAATGCCATTTGCCATTGGTTTTGGGAACAAAAAGTTTCCTGTTTTCCCTGGTTACAATGCCAATTACACTGGCTGCATGTAGTATACATACCTTAATTGTTTAATGGACATGACTCGACTTAATTGACAAAACTCAGTAATGCCTTAAGTAGTCTTGTAATCCCAGATAGGATAACACATGTAGCAATACACTTCCTGTCACCTACAACAAGTCATAATATGTTTCTTTTCAAGGATTTCCCCTCTTGACTGTTATGCATGCTCATCTTCAGATTGGACATGTAAGTCAAAGAGATCACAGCCATGACCTTGTGTTGTTCAGGATGTTTCCATGTAGCTTTCACTCATTGTCGTGGCCTCCAGATGATATACAGCATGCCTCTCGTTGTGTCAACAGATCATGGATCTATAATAGCTCTGGTACGCCCAGTTTTGTTAGCTCTTTTGTAAAAGTCACATGCTTTTCAAAATGCTGTGTCTTGAACCGTTCATGACAATGTTCTGTTTTCACCAATACACGTGTTGGTCTGTGTGTGTTCTGTGTGGTGGCATGCGCGTGTGTGTTCTGTGTGATGGCATGCGTGTTGGTGTGTGTGTTCTGTGTGATGGCATGAGTGTTGGTGTGTGTGTTCTGTGTGATGGCATGCGTGTTGGTGTGTGTGTTCTGTGTGATGGCATGTGTGTTGGTGTGTGTGTGTGTGTTCTGTGTGATGACATGCGTGTTGGTGTGTGTGTGTTCTGTGTGATGACATGCGTGTTGGTGTGTGTTCTGTGTGATGACAGGCGTGTTGGTGTGTGTGTGAGTGTGTTCTGTGTGATGGCAGGTGTGTTGGTGTGTGTGTTCAGTGTGATGGCATGCGTGTTTGTGTGTGTGTTCTGTGTGATGGCATGCGTGTGTGTTCTGTGTGATGGCATGAGTGTTGGTGTGTGTGTGTTCTGTGTGATGACATGCGTGTTGGTGTGTGTGTGTTCTGTGTGATGACATGCGTGTTGGTGTGTGTGTTCTGTGTGATGACATGCGTGTTGGTGTGTGTTCTGTGTGATGGCATGAGTGTTGGTGTGTGTGTTCTGTGTGATGGCATGCATGTTGGTGTGTGTGTTCTGTGTGATGGCATGCGTGTTGGTGTGTGTTCTGTGTGATAGAATGCGTGTTGGTGTGTGCTCTGTGTGATGGCATGCGTGTTAGCGTGTGTGTGTGTTCTGTGTGATGGCATGCGTGTTGGTGTGTGTTCTGTGTGATGGCAGACGTGTTGGTGTGTGTGTGTGTTCTGTGTGATGGCATGCGTGTTGGTGTGTGTGTGTGTTCTGTGTGATGGCAGACGTGTTGATGTGTGTGTTCTGTGTGATGGCATGCGTGTTATTGTGTGTGTTCTGTGTGATGGCATGCGTGTTAGTGTGTATGTGTTCTGTGTGATGGCATGCGCGTTAGTGTGTGTGTGTTCTGTGTGATGGCATGCGTGTTGGTGTGTGTGTGTTCTGTGTGATGGCAGGTGTGTTGGTGTGTGTTCTGTGTGATGGCAGACGTGTTGGTGTGTGTGTGTGTTCTGTGTGATGGCATGTGTTGGTGTGTGTGTGTGTTCTGTGTGATGGCAGACGTGTTGATGTGTGTGTTCTGTGTGATGGCATGCGTGTTATTGTGTGTGTTCTGTGTGATGGCATGCGTGTTAGTGTGTATGTGTTCTGTGTGATGGCATGCGCGTTAGTGTGTGTGTGTTCTGTGTGATGGCATGCGTGTTGGTGTGTGTGTGTTCTGTGTGATGGCAGGTGTGTTGGTGTGTGTGTTCAGTGTGATGGGAGGTGTGTTGGTGTGTGTGTTCAGTGCGATGGGATGCGTGTTGTTGTGTGTTGTGTGTGATGGCATGCGTGTTAGTGTATGTGTTCAGTGTGATGGCATGAGTGTTGGTGTGTGTGTGTTCTGTGTGATGGCATGCGTGTGTGTTCTGTGTGATGGCAGGCGTGTTGGTTGGTGTGTTCTGTGTGATGGCATGCGTGTTGGTGTGTGTTCTGTGTGATGGCATGCGTGTTGATGTGTGTTCTGTGTGATGGCATGCGTGTTAGTGTGTGTGTTCTGTGTGATGGCATGCGTGTTAGCGTGTGTGTGTTCTGTGTGATGGCATGCGCGTTGGTGTGTGTGTTCTGTGTGATGGCATGCGTGTTGGTGTGTGTGTGTGTTCTGTGTGATGGCATGCGTGTTGGTGTGTGTGTGTTCTGTGTGATGGCAGACGTGTTGGTGTGTGTGTTCTGTGTGATGGCATGCGTGTTGGTGTGTGTTCTGTGTGATGGCATGCGCGTTAGTGTGTGTGTTCTGTGTGATGGCATGCGTGTTGGTGTATGTGTGTTCTGTGTGATGGCAGACGTGTTGGTGTGTTTTCAGTGTGATGGCATGCGTGTTGGTGTGTGTTCTGTGTGATGGCATGCGTGTCGGTGTGTGTGTGTGTTCTGTGTGATGGCATGCGTGTTGGTGTGTGTGTGTTCTGTGTGATGGCAGACGTGTTGGTGTGTGTGTGTTCTGTGTGATGGCATGCGTGTTGGTGTGTGTGTGTTCTGTGTGATGGCAGACGTGTTGGTGTGTGTGTGTTCTGTGTGATGGCATGCGTGTTGGTGTGTGTTCTGTGTGATGGCATGCGTGTTGATGTGTGTTCTGTGTGATGGCATGCGTGTTGATGTGTGTTCTGTGTGATGGCATGCGTGTTGGTGTGTGTGTGTGTTCTGTGTGATGGCATGCGTGTTGGTGTGTGTGTGTTCTGTGTGATGGCATGCGTGTTGATGTGTGTTCTGTGTGATGGCATGCGTGTTGGTGTGTGTTCTGTGTGATGACAGACGTGTTGGTGTGTGTGTGTTCTGTGTGATGGCATGCGTGTTGGTGTGTGTTCTGTGTGATGGCATGCGTGTTGGTGTGTGTGTGTTCTGTGTGATGGCAGACGTGTTGGTGTGTGTGTGTTCTGTGTGATGGCATGCGCGTGTTGTGGTGTGTGTTCTGTGTGATGGCATGCGTGTTGATGTGTGTTCTGTGTGATGGCATGCGTGTTGGTGTGTGTTCTGTGTGATGGCATGCGTGTCGGTGTGTGTGTGTGTTCTGTGTGATGGCATGCGTGTTGGTGTGTGTGTGTTCTGTGTGATGGCAGACGTGTTGGTGTGTGTGTGTTCTGTGTGATGGCATGCGTGTTGGTGTGTGTTCTGTGTGATGGCATGCGTGTTGATGTGTGTTCTGTGTGATGGCATGCGTGTTGATGTGTGTGTTCTGTGATGGCATGCGCGTTAGTGTGTTCTGTGTGATGGCATGCGTGTTGCTGTGTGATGACATGCGTGTTAGTGTGTGTTCTGTGTGTTGGTGTGTCTGTGACGGCATGCGTGTTGGTGTGTGTGTTCTTTGTGATGGCATGTGTGTTGGTCTGTGTGTGTTCTGTGCGACGGCTTGCGTGTTGGTGTGAATGACTTCTCGACAGTGTCAGCAAAGATGAATCTCAGCGACCTGTGTTCATTCCTGAGTGATGTGCTCTCCGCGCACCTTGACGAGAGAAGATGAAGATGAATCTCGATCAGGGAGATTGTACTGCTTTATTTAACTGCGGAACATTGCAGACATCTGTCTTTTGTTGCCTACCAAATTTCCTCCCCCTCTTTTTATCCCAGCGTTAAGGATGCATTATTCAACGCTCTTGACGTAACGTTGGATTCAGACTGGAATTATCTGACTGGTCGACCCTTTTCTTCAACATCTTCCTTTCTATATGTGATTTATATGTGTTTATAATATACGGTTAAGAAATCACATTTCATAGTAGTAATCGTGACGAAATCACTTTCAATATCGTTAACTTATGGCGAGCAGCATACTACAAGAGTTCCTACTAATTCATAATATTATTTGACTGTATTTCCTTGGTACATTAGGTTAAGAACCTCATCTGTGCAGCTTTTAAAACTCTCTTTACCCTCTGGAAATATATAATATTTTACAAAACATTGACTACAGAACATATTAACTGTAGAGAATGGAAAATGAGAAAGTTATCTCTTCCGTATAATTAGTGAGAGTAGGTTTAATACCTATTACCATCAATATACCAAATGTTCGAATCTGAATACATTCAATCGATAGTATATAGTTCACATCACGGACGCACATTCTGAACCTTTTTGTGTATCTGGTATGCTCGGGAGCACGGTAGGTGTGTGAGTGCGTCCGTGTGTGAGAGATTGGTGACGACATATGTAAGTGACAAAGTATGTCTTAGATCATGCTTCAGAACTTCTTCTTTAAGCTACAATGAATGCCAGTGTGCATGCCCTTAATTACTTTGCTGTGTCCATTAACTCCACAAATAAAATGAATTTTGTTTATTACACGTGTAAGTACTTGTTGAATGAAAGATCTCTCTACTTCACACTGATTTTAGTTAAATGTCCACGTAATCCTGTGTGACTTGGTTTTGACTGACTGGAAAGGCTTCCTTCATTATAACGCCATTAAATCTTTCTGGACAAATGTTGGCGTTATTAGGTAGACTGTAATAAAAGGGACAACACTGCGCACATACGATTCGGAGCGGTTGCATACAGTCCGGATTAACGGAGTTTGGTTGTATAAGTAATAAGAATTTTGTCATGTGTTTGTGCATTCAATGAAGGCGTATTTCCTCGCCTGCAGGATTTGCGAGGTTGGAACCATGACTGAACCTGCACTGAGAGGCATGACGTCATCGGATAAAAGACAGACACCGCGAGATCCACGTTAACATAGTGTTTTATCGATTAGGGGTTTAAAATAGATTAGTGGTTCTTCCGATGTAGAATAATTTGCTATTTTCTGCAGTGTAAGGTCGGTGTCAGCTATTTCTGGGGACGACATGCTTTGATGCTCTGTTGTGGAAAATTAGTTTGGTTCTTCTTGCCGACGGACAGCTTGTTGTACAGCAAATAACAGCAATTGAGCTGGATTATATTTGTAATTGGGATAAACATTGACCAATAATTGTGTTTTAATCTTTCTTTAAAGTGCATACAGCTAATCAAATGTTAGTTTTTTTACTTCATTGCACGTTCCTGTATTCCGCTATACGGAACCATTAAACACTCCCCTCTCAGTTTAGGGGGTGAGTTAACTGACTTTAACGCTGCTTTTATCAGTATCAGTGAGTGAGTGTGGTTTTACGCCGCTTTTAGCAATATTCCAGCAATATATCAATATCAGTATTCAGTGTATGAACCCAACCAGACATCAGGGCTGGTGACTTCAAAATGTTACCAGCCCAAAATGGATTTAACCAAACCAGACAATCCAAAGAAAATAACTCAATTTTTACTTACAATGAATGATTCGATTTTAAGATATGGTAAATTTACTCAGATGTATAAAGCATGTTATCTAAAATGTTTACCAGACCATCGGGCTTGCTAGCTGTAAATTTAGATCATCAATCAGAAATCTGGCCCGTATCCGGCGGTCAGACGGGCCTTATTTCATACAGTGCAGTATTATTTCCTGACGTGATTACACAATGTCATTTAGAAAGTGGACAAATGTAACATATATTATATTTGGGATTACACTTTCTTGTGGAAGTCGAGGTGGCTGAGCGGGATAGGCGTCTGACTTTGTGTGCTGGCGATTAGGTGCCGACTCTGAGGGTGTGGGTTCGAATCCCGGATGGGGCTCAACCCAACAAAAGTACTAGAATCTGTACTTTACTAAGGAAGTGTATAATATATGTTACTTTTATCATGACGGACCACTTTATAGGGGCCTTTTCTTTTATAGCAAGAAACTACCATTGTTCAGTGCAAAACAAAGTAAGGTGCTTTTTACCTGTTTATTCTTTACACATAAGTCGTACTGAGAATACGGATTACTTCATGTGTTACCAACCTACAGGAGCTATTACAAAATAATCATATACAATAAAAACCCGTTAACCCAAGGATTATTGTGCAAATGCAGACAAACGAAGCGATAGTATATGTTTTATTTGTAAACCCGAAGCCCATCAAAGCAGGAATCAACCGAAGGAGTTTCGAACTAACGGTAATTTCACTATGGAATCCTAGAATGGACATTGTCGCGTTGTCGCCCTCACAAAAAAACAGGCAAAAAGTGTCAAAATTAACCAAACGCGATAACACGATAACGTGACTATGTCCTTTCTAGGATTCCATATTTCAAAGTAATACCAAAACCTTAATATTGAATATAATATTGGTAATATATCCAACTTGAATTCGTAAATGTATAAGCACCAACTACTGTCGATGTTACCATGTTCATCATGAAGATGGTACTGAGGCCAAGGATGGCAGGGTAGCCTTGTGGCTGGAGCGCTCGCTTCTCTAACAATCCATAATCATTTTATCTCAAGATATTTAGCATATTTATACAAAACACAATAGAATCCTAAAGTCAGTAAAATACAAAGCTATTCGGTCTCAGTATGAAATATATGTTTTTCCTATTAAACAACAAAGTATTAGCCATAACTCTGTCGTTACATTTCACAATGGTAATATATTTTGAAATATATGGTAATGATGCGCTCTGCTCTGCTCTGCTATGCTATGGGGGCGGTGGAGTAGCCTAGTGTATAAAGCGTTCACTCGTCACGCCGAAGACTCGGGTTCGATTCCCCGCATGGGTACAATGTGTGAAGCCCATTTCCGGTGTCCCCCGCCTTGATAATGCTGGAATATTGCGAAAAGCGGCGTAAAACCCAACTCACTATACTGTACTGTACTGTACTACACTACACTACACTACACTACACTACACTACACTACACTACACTACACTACACTACACTACACTACACTACACTACACTACACTACACTACACTACACTACACTACACTACACTACACTACACTACACTACACTACACTATACTAGGCGGTTCCAGAGAGGTGTGTGTGTGCAGGGGTGCGCACCCCTGAACTTTACTCAGATACGAATTCTTCTTTTTCAGCGAGGTTAAATCCCCAGAGCATGTTTTAGTAAGCGCACCATTTTGAACTGGTCCAATTTTTGTGGTTCAGAGGCATTCAGAGCCTATCGTCTCACCTCGATTATCCAGAGTGGCATAATCCCAGTCTGCCGCTGCTGAGGCTGTGCTTCAGAAAATCTGTTAATACTAGTGATCAGAGAGATTGACGTCCCTCAATCTTTCTGATCACTATTAACAGATTTTCTTTTGGTCATAAGTAAAATTTGAATGGACTGATAGGACCAGTTCAAAATGGTGCGCTTACTAAAACATTCTCTGGAGATTTAACCTCGCTGAAAAAGAAGAATTCATATCTAAGTAAAGTTAAGGAAGAATTAAGTAATTAAGTAAAGACATTGACCATTTTACCGCCAAACTTCTTAATACAACATGGACAGGTGTACCATATAATAACTACCTTAATACAACATGGACAGGTGTACCATATAATAACTACCTTAATACAACATGGACAGGTGTACCATATAATAACTACCTTAATACAACATGGACAGATGTACCATATAATAACTACCTTAATACAACATGGACAGGTGTACCATATAACTACCTTCATACAACATGGACAGGTGTACCATATAATAACTACCTTAATACAACATGGACAGGTGTACCATATAACTACCTTCATACAACATGGACAGGTGTACCATATAATAACTACCTTAATACAACATGGACAGGTGTACCATATAACTACCTTCATACAACATGGACAGGTGTACCATATAATAACTACCTTAATACAACATGGACAGGTGTACCATATAACTACCTTCATACAACATGGACAGGTGTACCATATAATAACTACCTTAATACAACATGGACAGGTGTACCATATAACTACCTTCATACAACATGGACAGGTGTACCATATAATAACTACCTTAAAGAACCAATAAACTTTTGTTACTCTTTTAACCATTACATATGAAAGATTTGTGGTTAGTCTTATGCAGAACACCAAATTTATTCTTTAAAAACTTGTGGTTAATTAATACCGAGCGATTAAAAGTGGCAAAAAAGTCGCCTGCTTCCCTCTTGCCCGCCAACGAAACCACAGACAGGTTACGTAACCTGTCGCCAGAGCACTGCAGTGACGTCATATGAGGAACGATTTTCAGTTAGTTGTATAGAAAATGTGTAGCACGCTCATCATTTTGATGATTTCTCGACATCAACGACGACATGCCGAATCGTTGCTTTGTCGTCAATTGCTCCTAGGGGTCGGGCGATGGTGTCCCCATGCACAGATTTCCACAGGACCTCGCAGTTCGTGCTAAATGGGTTATGTTTGTGAGTGCGAAGCGAGCGTTGTGGAAGCCTGAAACGATATCTTACCTGTGTTCAGATCGCTTCACGGAAGTTAAAGAATCAAAACTATTTACTAGTTGTAGTAAAATATGCATATGATTGATGACCATAAAGATTTTCCATGACACAACTTGTAACATAACGATTTCTTCCTCGGAAGCGAGGTTGTGGTCGAAGTAACAATAATATTGTAAGTAGTATTATATTGACACCCACCTCGCTGCCAGGAGAGAAATTGTTATGTTATACGCTATGTCATGCAAAATCCTATTGGCCATCAATAAAATACATATTTTACTACCAGTAGAAAGTAGTTTTGATTTTGTAACTCGGTGAAAACAAATCTAAATACCATTTATCCTCAGACTGGCGGATGTTCCCGATAGGGCGCCGCCATTTTTAAAAATAAAAAAATCTGTTAGAATTAATGAGATTATAGTTTGTTTTCATCAAGTTAGAAAACCAAGACTACTTTCTACTCGTAGTTAAATATGTATTGGAATCATAACCAAACGGATTTTGCATGACACAACTTATAACATAACGATTTCTTCCACGGAAGCGAGGTGGGGGGTCGAAGTCACAATACTGCGCGATAAATGTCTTGCTACATTCACATGGTTAACGTCCACTCACCAGTATGTAGATACTAGTCAATGTGCGTCTTTATATTTGGTCTTATAATCCTAATTAAATACTTGTATGCATTTTGAAACTAAATAAAAAGCAGGCGATCTGCTGAATACTTATAGTGAATTTATAACAGAACTGTAATATCTAGACATTATATAGTTTGCCAGTGTGAATCATAATTCGCACACACACCCTAGTGCTTGTTGTCTGTCTCATTACACTTCACGGCGAAAACAATGATTCTGTTGATATGCTACGACAAATGAATAAAAACAAAATGCAAATATTAAAATTAAAACAGATTAAAGTTATAGGAACAATATCAGGCCATTACCTTGTTCGAGGAATGTATCCATCAATATCCACAAAACTGTTCCAAATGATGTGTGTTATAACAGTTTAATATACGAATAAGTGATAAATCTTTTCAGGTATTGGTGTTAGTCTCATTGGTCACCCAAGATAGCACACCTGGCAACTAATTGCATAATGTCCGCCTTTCTTTAAAAACAGTAATTTAGTTAGCCAATAATGGGCAATCAATCAATGTATTGCCGGTTAATCCTTTGAAAGAAGGACGTTGTTTTTACGCAGACACCGACACGACAGAGTGTATTCAGTATAGATTAGTAAATCTACATACATAAACACTACCTTTTGACAATTCCGCTGTGTAAGATAAAAGTAATTAATCAATCAGCGTGTTATCGGTTAATCCTTTGATCGATGTTTATAATGTTGAATATTTACTCCAGACACAAGAAATGCCAAATGGGAACCTTTGTCGGGTAATCTAAGTGTGTTACCACTAATTATACCTGTTATAAATTCATTAACTGACCATCAAGTGAATGATGACAAATAACATGTGTAGGTTTATACCACCTAACACGGGTTACAACAAGGGAGTATTAATTGCTGTATTGCATGTGAAAACCAATGGGCCGACACTGTTTTGAGAATACAAACATTTTTACATGACATGATTAAATATCGAGGTAAAAAAACACAGAAATGGGATCAATTTGGATCAGTCATTATACAAATAGGGCCTAACGACACCAATCGATTTTGACAGAATCGTCTATGAAAACAAGTTGTAACTCGGAAACTAGGCAAAGCAGGAGACAAAATTAAATGACAGTAGAATGTGAGAACATATAGCTTTCATTTTCCACAACAATTGTCACGATTTCAGGTTTATACAAGCCTGTAAACAAGATAATTTAACCCCTAAAATGTAGATGAATTCTGCATCGGCCCTCAAAGCTATTCCTCATATGACGTCACAGAGGCGCGCCGCTCTGATTGGTTGAAATTTCGTTCGCGGGTGAGAATTGTGCACTGTTGTCAAAAAGGTCGATTTAAGTCAATTAAAGGTCGAAATGAGTAGTTTTAATGACGGGGTTTCATTTATAACGATGCCAGTTAGTGATTTATGTATTTGTACCCCCTAGGGTTTATGTGACCTTTAATACAACATGGACAGATGTACCATATAACTACCTTAATACAACATGGACAGGTGTACCATATAATAACTACCTTAATACAACATGGACAGATGTACCATATAACTACCTTAATACAACATGGACAGGTGTACCATATAATAACTACCTGAATACAACATGGACAGATGTACCATATAACTACCTTCATATAACATGGACAGGTGTACCATATAATAACTACCTTAATACAACATGGACAGATGTACCATATAACTACCTTAATACAACATGGACAGGTGTACCATATAACTACCTTAATACAACATGGACAGATGTACCATATAACTACCTTAATACAACATGGACAGGTGTACCATATAATAACTACCTGAATACAACATGGACAGATGTACCATATAACTACCTTCATATAACATGGACAGGTGTACCATATAATAACTACCTTAATACAACATGGACAGGTGTACCATATAGATACTGATAACTGACAATATATTTATTTAATTTCTGATATCCAAAGAATCTTATATATGTATATGCAGCCGGGATATCCCGAGAATATTTTATGATATCTCTAAATGTGTTAAAAAACATTTTTAAAAACGAACCAAAAAATACCATCATATTGTGCACAGCAATATTAAACATAAATTCTAGATATCTTAAATTCATTTCAAAATATCTTAAGATAATTTATACAGTAGTGTCATCATATACTAAAGTCATTATCTATAATTTTCACTATTCGAGAGATCTGAAATTCCTCTCAAGATATCTTCAATTCATTTCAAGATATCTCTAATTGAATTCAAGAAAAAAAATATTTGTTTAAACAAATGAAGCTATCAGTAATGTTTCTGACCAACTAAAGGATTCACCCTACATAAATGGTGGCGCTTGGTACGCTAATTCTTTTTCTTGGAGATGTTTTTGACACAAACTTAATAGAAGAGCGATCATTATGCGAACATAACATAAATGCGTCATCGCGAATCTCTCCACCAAACATACAAAGATACTTACCTTTACATTTACTCAAAAGTTCCCTTCTCTTCTTCGTGAGTCCCTGTCCATACAAACCTTTCAGACGTTTGCCACAAAAAAGGAACATTTTCAGATTGGAACTGAAAGCAAGGTCTGGTCCATGTTTAAAAGTAGCGATCCGAGAAGCCTTACAGCTAGCATTCCAGTACTTGCAACCAATGACGACATTTCCGTTGCTCCAATATAACACGGCTGCCGATGAATCCAATTCAAGTGCTGAGATAACGAAGTTCCATCTAACCTTTTTGAGGACCCTGTCTTTTTGAGTATCAAATGACTTACTTTTGATTACGTCCCGTCCAGTTTGTTTCTTCGTGTAGATGAAGATATTTCTCTGGCGGTCCAATACAAACTGATCCGCGGCTGCGATGAACGTCCCCTGGGTTCCGTCTGAGCACGATGAAGTAACTGCGTTGTCCATGGACATCACATAGATGATGCTCCTGATGGAGTCTACTGCAAGATCCAATATAATATTCCGGGATTCGGGTACTTCGAAGAGGGTTGTAAAAGATTTCTTTTCAAAGTCATACGCTTTTAAAAATGACCTTTCCCTCCTATAGTGCTGAGTAACGATGTTTTGTGGGCGCCCTTGTGACCGGTCGTTTGGACACACCGGAAATGTACACGTGCATCTAGATGAGTTTCCGACACGTGGTCTAATAGGTTTTGCACTTAGTGTCGGCACTTCTCGAGTTGTCTCCCCTTTGGTCGTGATTTTGTCATGGTTAAACATCCCCCCACGTGGCTTGTATGAAGTAACCCTTTTCTTGAGTACCAGTGACCCGATTCCACTCTTGTTTCCAGGAATTAGAGGAAAACGATTCGGCTTTATGGTTGACATTGGTACGTCTCGAGTGGTCTCCCCTTTGGTTGTTACGTTTTCTGGAACAGACGAACCATCACGTGATTTGAATACAGCCATCCGTTTGCTGACTACACTTTCGTTTCCGACAAGAGTTGAACGAATCGCTATTGTGTCTAATGTCGTATTTACAGTCATGTTTTCACCAGTAAATGGCTTCAATGAAGTTTCCAGACTATCGATTCTTTTCTTAACCGTCTTAAAGGGAGGAGTTCGGCTTTTTGCCAGAGATATCCTTTCTGTCGTATCATGCTTGGGCGTATGCCTTCTTGTGTAGAATCGTTGATGGGATGATAGCATCCGAGGTAGCGTCACCCCCTGTGAGGAAATCGTCATCAGGTGACAGATACCATCGCTGTAGCCGTGCAGTGCGACTGCGCACGTCGTGTCCGAAGTACAGGAGACGATGCATTGAATCAAGCTGCATATTTTGGATCTACTCGTGAAATATGTCGTCCGGTCAGTGAATATGTCACGTGACCCTTGTCGCCAATCAACAAACCGTGTTCCAGAACCCAGAGATACCATGGCCGCAATGACTGTGAGCAGCATGACAGTCGGCGACATGACTCGTGTTGGAGTATATCTAAACACGTCTACGTTTAACACATACATCAGATCACATTGATGAACTAACACTAGTGTTTCACAGCAGACCTCGAAATGATATTTGGAGACCTTCCTTGCTTAACCGAGTGAAGCTAGGGCCACTAAAACAGCAAATCCATTCAGAAAATATTCCCTAAATCACTTTTGCTGATATATTGACTACCCAGGCATATGGCAGTTTTCAATTTGTAGGGAAATGCCTGTATGAACAAATGGACTTAGAAGTCGTTAGAGTTTAAAACAGAAGATCCATGAACATTCCACTTTAAATTATATTTGTTTTATTGTAATTGTTTGGGTTTTTTCTAATGTGCAATGACTTGTGGTATTGCTAAGCTATAGAGGCTTTGCAGAAGCGCCAGAGTACTAAGTACTTTGGGGAGGAGTGGGCGGCTGACATCCATGCAAAATAAAAAAAATTGACGTAAATATGTTTAACTTAAATCCCTGAACGAATTCTGTTATGGGCCCTAAACAAATTGTCTTCTTTAAAAAAATGTAATTGAAATGAAATAACAACGATCTGTAGTCGACAAACCCTAGCGATTTTATCTCATTTGGAACTTAATACGACCTTAAGTGAGTGAGTGAGTTTTACGCCGTCTTTAGCAATGTTCCAGCAATATCACGACGGGAGACAGCAGAAATGGTCTTCAAGAATTTTACCCATGTTGGGAATCGAACCCGGGTCTTTGGCGTGGAGAACGAACGCTTTAAACATAAGCTAACCCAACGCCTCGTATGACAGGTGTCTTATGCAGTACAAACGTATACAGTAAAACGTGTCCCTCACTCATAGACCACCTCACAGGTAAGTTTCACTAAAGTTACTAATGTGGCTCATCATGCTTATTTCTTACTATGTTCAGTGATGGATACAGCTTTTTGAGAAGTGTGTGTGTGTGTGTGTGTGTGTGTGTGTGTGTGTGTGTGTGTGTGTGTGTGTGTGTGTGTGTGTGTGTGTGTGTGTGTGTGTGTGTGTGTGTGTGTGTGTGTGTGTGTGTGTGTGTGTGTGTGTGTAATGCACACTTCATTTTCACGAGGATTCCATTGATCCTTTAATAAACTTTCAGGACAAGGGGGGGCGGATCCAGAGGGGATGCTGGATATTTGTTCTATACACCCATGCAGATGTACCGTGCGAAAATCTGCCATATTGTAATTACCACCCATGTGAATTTCACATGGTGCATTTTCACGTCAATCAAGCAGGTGCTCTTCATGCGACACGAGTGACGTCAACGAGCTTGGAATATCTGAAAAACGTCACCTGCAGCTCCCGTCGGCTCAACAAATACGTTTTTGATGTCCCTCTGACGTCAGTATTACCGTAAAACCTATTTTATTCGTATCACGTTCACCAGCTTCCCGAGTTGTGCAATTTGAAACTGACAAGACAGGGCTGTTGATTTAGCGCAACTGACCCGTGAACATCCGGGTTAGAATTGGTCTTCAGCAACTTTTGTCGTCAGAGACGACTCTCGGGAACTAGTAGTCAGGCTTTCTGACAAGGTCGATGCATGCCATCGGTTCTGAATTAGATCGATGTTACTTAACACCAAAGACTTGACTGTCTGGTCCAGATTCGATTATTTACAGACTGCCGTCATGTAGCTAGAATATTTCTGGTCCGGACTTAAACAACATTACTTTGCTGATCAGATTTATGATAAATAACACAGAAACAGAAACTGGGTGAGGTGAGGTGAAATTGGGTTTATCGTCGTGCTTGAGAATATTTCGCTCATATGACGACGTGCATGCATGTGTATGTGTAGGTGCGGCTGCTTGTACTAGCCCAGACTTAAGCTGGTTTTATAGTGCTAGCCCACTGAGATACCATGCCGCAGTGAAGCATGAATACCCCACTCAGACACATTATACTGACTCCGAGCCGACCAGTCCTTGTTGTACCCATTAATGCCGAGCGCCAGGCAGGGACCAACAAGTACCATATTTTAACGTCTTTTGGTATGACGCGGTCGGGGGTCGAACCCGCGACCTTCCGCTCTCCGGGCGGACGCTCTAACCACTACACCACGGCAACTGTTACAGCTGAATTTTACAGAATTCAACAAAATAACAAACTAACACATGTTATATTCGGGATCACACTTTCTCAGTAAAGTACAGATACTTCTTGTACTCTTGTTTGGCTGGGCCCCATCCTGACAGAGCAAGGCACGTTATCCTCGGCACACAAAGTTAGCATTCTAACCCACTCAGCCGCCGCAGCTTCTGCAGAAAAGGAAGACGAAACTTTATACATTATACATTGTACATTACAAATATACTTCCCATCTACAGTACAGTGAAGCCTCGTTAATCCGGACGGTTGCGTTTCTCAGCAAATTCGTCCGGATTTCGAATAGTCCGGACTACTGAATCAAGACCCAAGTTCAAGCAAGAGTTACTTCCCTTACTATTACAAAAACGACACGACTCTGTATATCATATTCAGACTTCACATGTTACAGTATATGAAACAACCAACCATGTATTATCTACTTACTTGAAACCCCATGTAAAGTAGTTTACTGATGGTGAAATGAGAACGGGAAGCATTTGACAATCAGTTCTGGAAAATTGAACTCGTAAGCGACTTAATTATCAATAATTCATGCATGCAATTATATACATACAATTATATTGACAGACATCAATTATCAAAGGGTTATTCTTGGTTTTAAAAGGATTTCTAATGACCCAGTATATACTTTAACTGAAATCACATAACAAACTGTCTACGGAAGCTAAGACAAAAAAAACATTCCAAGCCTAATGTCTCCGAACAAACTTTTCAGTAACAGGGTATCCTCCATATGGCACACACGTCAGAGTGCAGGTTAGAAATTAGAATAAGGAATGGATCAATTCACAATTTTTATTTGTTCTTCTTTCTATTATACCTAATGGAGTTAAAATGCCTTGTAGTGAGGACACAGTGCCTAATGTTTTCTGCTACTCAGTTCCCTTCACTTTGTTTTCTTAATTTACTGTCATCGGTTCCCAATTGCGCCGATCGATGCTCATGCTATTGATCACTGGATTGCCTGGTCCAGACTCGATTATTTACAGACCGCCGCCATATAGCTGGAATATTGCCTAGTGTGGCGTAAAACTAAATTCACTCACTCACTCACTTAATGTATGCTGTGTAAAGGCCAAAGGTTATTAAGGTATTGGCAATAATAACGAGGGAAGATGGCGTTAGAGTAGAAAGGTAATCCCAGATTGCTGAGTTGATACGTTTCCTGTAAACTTATATATAGTTTTTTACACTTGAAAGTTCCTCTGTTATAAAATCGACCCTCTTGTGTAAGTCCATGTACCAATATGAGTTGTTACTTAATGAAATAAACAATGTAATGTCACGGCATGCCTTCACTGTTATCTCACGGTTATCTTGCAGTTAATACTCATATAGTTACAGTCAAACACCTTTGTATAAAAGCTGAAGAGACCTACGTAAATACTTCGAGTTATTCGACGTTCGACACAACCGAAAAGGTGATTAAAGAAGGAATATGATGGGACCAAGTTTTTTGCTTCGGGAAAACCGGAATTTCGACAATCAAAGTGTATAGTGTAGAAGTGACTATTCGAAATATTCTTCATTGCCAGGTCTGCCTAATAGACAAGTGTAGGGTGGTGGGGTAGCCTAGTGGTTAAAGCGTTAGCTCGTCACGCAGAAGACACAGGTTCGATTCCCCCCATTGTGTGAAGCCCATTTCTGGTGTCCCTCGCCGTGATGTTGCTGAAAATATGCTAAAACCGGCGCAAAACCAAACTCACTCACTCACTCAGACAAGTGGAATCCAGTGTGGCACCGAGTACACAAGGTGTAGGCTGTACCAGCTGCTGTTACGTTAATATATTCTGCTCTTCAGTCCTACCGCTTTTGGTGGAGTGATATCAAGCATTATAATTAGTACAAATTTGTCATATGAATCATATACATGCAACACGTGTATATATGTGTGCAATGTGTATGCATGTAGGACTGAATAAATAAACTGACCACAGAAGGTATAAACATTTATTTTGGCCGATACATAAACAGACAAGAAATGGCTGCTCGATGGAGATCGCTGTTGTGGTGTGGACCTTATGTTTTCAGTGTTTCGGGGAGTTTTTAGTATTTCACCAAATTTGTTAGGTGTATACCTTCTTTTTGCCCTTCAGTTTATGTAAATGCATCTAGATCTGGAAAATAGGTCCATTTGTACTTGCATGTTTAATTGGGCATGCCAAGTTACTACAACATTATGAAACATAATGTTCGTAAATTCTGGCTGCTTAACACGAATGTTGTCAGTCTTGAGATTATATGTGTATAGGTACATACATGTCAGTACATTGTATTTGTAGTTTCTATGTTGAAAATACATTTTAGAAATACGTTCAATTATATAGATGTTAGTAGTTTGAGGAACACATAGAAAATGGCAAACGACACATCAGATAGAATGTCGGTCAGTATTCGAAGTCACTGGTGAAATACCACTGAGACAGAATTGCGTGATGAATCTACAAATATTCATTAACTACAATTGAAACTGGATGCATTAATCTCTCATCTTGTCTGTAATGGGTAGGGTTCGTGTCGGTACCATTTGACCGGGTAGGAAAAAGGGTTTAGTGTTTGCGTGGAACGCACATAGGCAAGAGGGTGTAGTTGTCGCGCGGCACGAGCATAGCCTTTGGTTCGATTCCCCGCAGTCGTGTACCTTTACCATTGATGGTGCAAGCTAACGGCTTAACCTCCAGATAACATATGTGTGTTTTAAACTTTATGTGAGTGAGTGAGTGAGTGAGTGAGTGAGTGAGTGAGTGAGTGAGGGAGGGAGGGAGGGAGGGAGGGAGGGTTCCTTCAACAGATGGCTATAGTGAGTGAGTCACTATATTTGTACGCCGCTTTTAGCAAAATTCCAGCAATATCACGGCGGGGGACACCAGAGAAGGGTTTCACACACTGTACCCATGTTGGGAATCGAACCCGGTTCTTCGGCGTGACGAGCGAACGCTTTAATGGCTAGACTACCCCACTGCCCCGACTATGAAAGAAAGGTGATGCACCACCTATATTTTAACACATGTACACTGCCACTATCATGGACCCGTGTATGTTTGATGTAAAGATTTCATATACTGATAACGTGTTCCAAAAGGAGTACATTTAACTGTAGCCTTTTGCCATGTTTTGCATAGTATAGCAGCACGTCACATTTTTATAGCATCAATATGTTAACATTAGCCATAGCAAAGGAACTTATCCAAACCTCAGTTTTCCTTACTACATGTATCTGGATAAACTGACCCTCGAGGAATAATTCAATATCAAATCTAAAAGTAAAAGGAAAGTGAGTGAGTTTAGATTTACGCCGCTCTCAGCAATATTCCAGGTTTATGGCGGCGGTCTGTAAATAATCGAGTCTGGACCAGACAATCCAGTGATCAACAGCATGAGTATCGATCTGCTTAATTGGGAACCGATGACATGTGTCAACATAACAACGAACGTCTGATAGGTCGCTTTGCTCTAGCCATCTGGGGCGGTAGGGTTACATAGTGGTCAACGCGTTCGCTCGTCACGCCGATGACCCGGGTTCGATTCCCCACATGGGTACAATGTGTGAAACCCATTACTGGTGACCCCCGCCGTGATATTGTGGTACTATTGCTAAAAGCGGCGTAAACATGAACTGACACACTCATTATAGCCATCTGTTGAAGGAACCCTGTTTTTATCACGCCACCTGACATGAACGGATGAAGTCTTATGGTTCTGAGAAGGGCTGTATCCCACCCACCCACCCACCCACCCACCCCACCCCAGGAGTTGTCACGACGACGACGACGAAATATTTTCGCTAAATCAAAGACAAAATTTTGTACCCCGAGTAGTTTCTGTTGTTTTGGGTTTTTTCAAGAAGGCGTGAGAACTCCACCCATCCCCACCCTCCCTGTTATGACCTCACACAAGACACAGCTGATACCCGTGACCAATAAGTAGGCCCCGATCTATCCTGGTTGTTTACGAGACCGCAGACACTCGGATTCCGGAACATCGCATGACCTTTTTCTCTGCATAACACCCTCACTTAGAAGCCATTGCAAGGAGTGGGTTAAAGCAAATGGCAAACTCGATGCCACTTTTATGAAGGGAGAAGTGAGCAAAACATACTCTTTGACTTGCGTCGGTGGCATTTCGGCGTCCACCTCGCCGTTAATCCATGCACCATGTTGTTATATTTCAGTAGACGCGAGCTCAGAGTAGGTTTAAGGACTCATCGACGTGTTTGTTTGCTCTGACGTGACAACATGCAGAAACACGAGGGGTTTGGAGATTTTTAACCGTTTTCTTTTTCGTTTTACAAATTCAGTTCTTCTTTGATTTTATAGCTGGATTAGATAAAAAATCTAATTGCTTTATATACATTTGATGGGGATATATACACATGGGGAGAAGTATCGCAACATCTATTATGTGTAACCCATATATAGCCATTTATATTTATATCATAATTCTGTATGTATGATATTTTGACCCACCGGAGAACTATACATTGACTTAAGATGCTAAGATCAAAGGCGGGCATCATGTCTAAGTTTCAGTAAACTATCCTTACAACTCGTTAACTTGGAAAATCAACTGATTTCGTTGTTGATGAGCAAATAAGGGGTCTCCTCAACTGCTGGTTGTCACCCGTCGACTATCAGCCAACAGGCAAGGAAACACAAGCAACTAATGACGTTGAGGACCGCCAGTGTTGAAAAAACAACAACAGAAACTCCTCGGGGTACAAACTTTTGTCTCTGACTTAGCGAAAATATTTCGTCGTCGTCGTCATCATCATCACCCATCGCCATATAGCTGGAATATTGCTGAGTGCGGCGTACAACTAAACTCACTCACTCAATCATCATCATCATCACCACCATCATCATCATCTCAATATTTCGTCGTCATTATCATCATATATCATCACCGTCATCACCATCCCCACCATCATCATCATCATCGTCATCATCACCACCACCACCATCATCATCTTAATATTTCGTCGTCGTTATCATCACCATCATAATCTATCATCAACAACATCATAAGCATCATTTATCATCAACATCATCATCATCATCATTCTCACTTGGGCTGTGCGTAAGCTCGTCTGGAAGAAGATTGTGTGAGGGGCTCAAGGTATCACAATGCCAAACACAGATTCAAGCACACATTTACCCTCATGTGCACGAGTGAGTGAGTGAGGTTAGTAATATTCCAGCAATATCACGGCGGGGGACACTAGAAATGAGCTTCACACATTGTACCCACGTAGGGAATCGAACCCGGGTCTTCGGTGTGACGAGCGAATGCTATGGTTCGATATCTCACGTGCGTCGAGTATGTAAAGCTTATTTCTAGTGTCCCCGATGCCATATTGCTGGAATATTGATATAAGCAGTCTAAATCACAAACACTAACTTATTTAATGCATATTAAACTTAAATGATTAAAGGTTTCAACATATAAGTAACATATGAAAGTAAACTGTTTGCGCCATAATGAGATACATTACCTTAGATAACATAAGGAAATTATGAAAGATATCGACCATTAACTATTATTTATTACACCTCCAGCCACTAGGTTGCTGTATTTCTCCATACATGTTTTATCGTTTAATTTCGTGTACCTACAGACAGAATTTACAGAACTGAAAAAAAGCGACAAAAACAAATATGTCTTCAAATTTTAGGTGACGATAACAAAATTTAAACATTGCTATTCTGTAATCATCATCAGATAAATAGTGTATCTCTTTTCAAAATTAGATTGCCTGACAGTGTTTCGATTTGTTTTCATTCGTGACAGCTCCCTAAGAAGACAGTAGCAATGATCGCCATGGATTATTCATGAGCCAAGCTACACAGATTAAAGGGTTGAGAACTACGACCCCGCCACACCATCACGTAAATAGCACGATCCCTTTGATAACACATCTTCACCCAGTTCCACTCCCATAAAAATCCCACAATTAGCATTGTATTAACTGCCTTGAGAAAAATACTCACTGGGCTCTTGTCTAGTTAAACAATAAAAGGCGCAAAGTTTGCAGCGCGAGCCAACAGGCGAACCTGAATTACTAAATTAGTAATCACTGCTAATTACAGCGCTTGTCCAATTTCTTCGGGTTGCTTGGCGTTGTTACGGAAGCAAATAATTTTTTGCCTCGGTTTCGGCTTTCAGTTTGAAAACTACATCCAACGACTCTCCTCGCGTTCAGTGCTCAGTAAGACCTTGATTGTGATTGTGTCTGTTTGGGAGGGTCCTTGTTTGGATTTTGTCTGCATAATAGAGTGTTTGAAATTAATTTGCAAGTTTTGTCTGTATGCTGTTATCATGTATTCCGGTTCAATCTTAGGTGAGTAGATGCCAGTCTGTTATTTGGACCCCACTTCAGGTTCATATATTGCACAGCCGTATATTTGTGTGAATGTCGTGTAAAAGTGATGTGTTCGATTGCAGAGGATAAGTCATTTTTAATTGCTTTGTTCCTCGTGCTCCTCTCGTCCATAAACGTCAAGAAAAATTAAAACACTGTCCAGAAAGGATACAATTCGTTTTTTTCTAGTGTATGCAACATTTTCGGGCAAGTCATGCTTTTTGTAATTTCGCAGAGAACCTGGCGTCTGCCATGTGAGCGGATGGTGGGCGGTTCGATCCCCTGGACGCTTCGTGTCAAAAGACGTTCAGAGACACTTATTGTTACCTTGACTGGCACCCGTGAAGATCCGAGTTAGAATATTGATCTTCAGCAACCCATGCTTGTCGCATGAGACGACTAACGGAATCGGGTGGTCTGGCTCGCTGGCTTGGTTGACACATGTCATCGGTTCCCAATCGCGCAGATCGACGCTCATGCTGTTGATCACTGGATTGTCTGGTCCAGATTCGATTATTTACAGACCGCCGCCATATAGCTGAAATATTTCTGTGCGGCGTAAAACTAAACTCACTCACTCCCTCACCTTGGCTGGCACTCCGTATTTAGGGGCTAAAGGTGCTGGTCGGCTCAGGTCAGAATATTGCGTTGGGTACCGTAGGCGGATCCAGATGGGGTGCAGCCCTCTCCCTCCCTCTCTCTCTCTCGTGAAAATGGGTGAAAATGAACTGTGCAACCCCCATTCTCAAAAAGCTGTATCCGCCCCTCGGTATCCATGTCATACTGCGGGGTGGAGGTGATATATGAGTGGTCTAAGTACTATAGCACTGTAAAACCAACATTACACTTGCCCTGTGCTCACAATATTGCACGCACGCATACAAATAGCAGGAAAATTCAAGCGGAATATAATTAGAAGATAAAGCTACTCTGTTTTCAGTTTTGCGGTCCTTTATCGTTGATTTAAGACCGCTAAATGTAATTTAAAAACCGAACGCGTTTCTTCAAACCATTCGCTTTTTACTTCAAAAACACCGAAGATGCTGCCGAGATAGAAATTGCCGATGTCCGACATGTTTCTTTACAAACAATAGGGTCAACGAGTACGTTGTATTCATACACGATGAATCGGTCACTTTAATTAGCGGTCTTTAAACTGCCATTTAAGTACGGTTTTGATGAGCTCTCAGCCAATCAGAATCGAGTATCACACAATGTCGTACTAGAATGAAACCTATATAGATCTGTTAACTACTAAAGATTTAGTCCCGTCACTAACAATAATAAATCATGAAAAACAAGAATATTTTTGTAACGAACCTTACCTTGACCAAGAGTGTTTAAATTATATTTCTGCGTGAATTATATCTCATCAGAAGTTTAGACTCACTCGTGTAAACATAGCCACTTACTTCAGGCAACTGTTCTAAACTAAATTTTGCAAAATATGCCATACTGTTTAAAGGTACTGTTTACACATGAAATGATGTATTGTAAAACAAATTCGTAACGTTGAAAAGATTATTGTCATGAGTTCAGTAAATGATGAAAATCAGTGAAAACTGGCGAATTCTTAACAAAACTTTACACCACAACGCAGCTGTTCCCATGCACGATATTTGCACATCAATCTTCGATGTAACCATCTATATATACATAACATATAGTGAGTGTTGTAAAAGAGTCTAAACTTTTGAAGAGAAGTATATTTCCATGCGTATCTATGTGGTTTCCGCTTCCCCTGTCATCTCCGGATAGTCTGACTCGGAATATGTTCACTTATGCTATGTATGTCTTTGACGATAAAATGTGGATTCTATGTTTAAAATGGGTCCTGTGTGTTGTCTCTGTGTTGAGCACGGCGTGTCACCCATTACAGATAGATTCACATCGAGGAACTAGTTCATAGAAAGAGACAAATGCAATACTGCACCCAAATGTCATTATTATTTTGTTATTATTATTATTATAGGATATTTATATAGCGCACATATCCACGCACTAGTGCATGCTCAAGGCGCTGGTATTTTTTCCCTCGATCATTGGATGTCAATATCAACTGCACATCGTATTAGCAATCTCAACTCCCTGGAGAGTATACAATGCGTCATGCGTTTTAGCGTACTGACGGGCCAGTGATATGTTTGCAATATTGATGAAGAAGGATCACAGTTGAGAGTAAACGGGTTCAGCTCTCCTGTATCAGGATGCGTGTCCACATACGAGAACGGAAAGACAATTTAATGAGTTGGTTCCAACGCCACATGTGAATGCTATTCTAGTTATACCATGGCGTGTGAGCTCACGTGACAGGAAAGCCCGAAGTGATACATGTCTCACACGTGATGACAACAAGCGCAGGTCCGGTACTGACAAACATTCGGGATTCGAACCCTAATTAACGGAGGGAACTGTTCCGTGAACCTGCATTAACAAGGAAAAATTTCATTTCAATTTCATTATCCTCTTATCGAAAGGCGAATGTAAGTGGATGTCAGTTTGGATGGAAGTGTATGCTTCCAGTCAGAACAAAATAATACAAACTTTATTGATTAAATACGCCGCATTAGAATCGTAGGGGGACAATGTTAGAAGCACAATCAACTTTATGAACACATCTCGTCTGTACAATGAATGTTTGGAAACAAAATACAAAATATATCTTGATTTTGACATATTATAACATTGTTGTATGGAGGTAAAAAAAAACATTGAAAAAGCGAATTTGTTTTAAAGGTGGCAGGAGTTGTTCCCCTTTTTCTTCAATGACATAAAGAAAGTAAAGTGGGTAGTTTTTGTACCAGGGAGGACCAAAAATAGTTAAAGGTTGTTTGCAAAAAGAATTTCTACGAAGATCAAAGTTGATCTGTATTTTTCTCTCAAGTGGAATAACTTCCACAGTATCGAGAGAGGAAAAACTACTGCGCTTCACGTTTCATGATGAGAACTGAAGCACAACTTTATTTCCATCTCCCGTCTTTAAACAAACCTTACGAGGGCCTCTTTGGGGAGGACAGGCGACAGTGCTCTCCCTTGTACCACTCTTCATCCACTGAGTTCACAGTTTATCAGTAACTATGGCGTCCTTTCCGGTTTGATGGTGGCTTTTTTCTTTACAAAATTTAAAATGAGGACATTAAGAATAGACCATCTGAAATGAATTCAGAATTCGTTTGAAGCGAACAGTATGTTCAGAAGAATTCTAATGGCAACAATAACAAACTCTAAAGGTAAAGTTCTTCTTTAAACTTTACCCAGTCAAGGGCAGTGTTCGTTTTATAGTTATACATCTTGTCTCGTCAGCTGATTGTACTGATAGCTGCCGGGTTATTCAGCGTAAAATAGGATTCGATAACAATTTACTGTAATAGCTTCATCAGATACGCTCTTTGTAAAGGAGAGTGTCGATGTGTAAAACCGCCGCGTATGTGATCGATACTAGTCTAGAATTTGACCAAGTCACAAATCGATAGACGACGAGGCCTATATCGAGAGTCAAGATAAATGTTCAATCGATAAACAATTACTGCTGCTGTAGTCGTATCTTATGTCCGAAGTTAACGTGAGTAAAGTAGCCGCTGGTTCGTGAAAGTTTTAAAGGGGCAGAAGAATGTAGAACTGGTCAGTTATACATCTCCAAGAAAACCAGCAATTGCCGTCCATAGTCTATGCCCTCGATGACATGGTTATTTTGTTAAGATATTTTCTGAAGGTAATTTTGAGTCACAACTCCCCTTGCCAATTACATAAAATATAAATCAAATGATAAAATAAAAAAGTAATGATAAATTTACTAGTGTCGCTGCTTTCTGCTGCTGCTACTACTACTACTACTACTACTACTACTACTACTACTGTATTGTATATTGTAAATCTTATTTTAGAAACCACTTTTGCTTTCATTTAGTAATAACATTACTGATGCTAGTAATTTAATGCAGCGCTTGGGTTTAAACCTTACAGTGCAAAGCACCATTGAATCTTGCATGAACTAAAGGTGTGCAGTCACTCTCGTGATCAGAAAATATTTTATGCATGATGCACAATGCATGATCAACCAGAACTGTTGACATACAGGCCCTTTAGATTTGATAGATAAAGATATCGCGAGATAAGGGGCTTCGACTGAGGACCACTATTTTTCTGTTTGGTGGTGTTAGTTGGTGCCAGGAGGGCTGCTTGATGTTCCTTATGCTAGTCACACAATGTTCTGGTCAAAGGCTTCATTTTCACAGTCTATTTGATCGAACAGTAGCATCTTTTTGTGAAATCCTCTAATGTATATATAATTAAAACATTTCTATTTGAAACATTTATTTCCTTGTCAAGATTTCCGTCAAATCATGATTATTTTTATGAAAACAGACTTTTCAGATAAATTATCATTATCTGGTTCTCAAATGCTTGTTTTCCAGTTCACAGTTATACAAATGACTGTCGTTGACAGATAAAGTGATTTCAGTGATCATGTGTAGCACTCATACTTGCATTATTACTTTTATTCTGGGTAATACTTTTTAGAGTTGATATGAATATGAAATTGTTATTGCTTCAGATTTAGTCTCAGTCAGCAGTTGCAATTGAGGCTTCTAAATTCTCAATATCAGTGAGCAAGGCATTCAGACCAGCATATCTGATGTCTTATTTTGAAAATGAATTTTACTGCCCAGTACTAAATGTAAATAATAAAGGATGCACCATTATATTGTTATTACAAAGCACCATGGTTAGCCAAAAAAGATGTGTGGTCTGTTTGTTTTTAGGTTAAAATAAAAATGTTTCCAGTTGGTGTAAAAGAATATAGATGAATCAGTTTAGAAAATCGATATCAGATTGGCTGAAGAACCTTCAAAATTCTTTAATAGCTAACCAAGCATTGGATGATCACTGTCAGTGACTTGGCTGGTTGCATTTCATTGTGCCAAAATGGCTTCAATCAATGCTCATGCCTTCAGTCACCGATGTGATTAGTCTAGACTGGATAATTAACAAGCCACTTTGATATAGCTGGAATGTGTCAAACAACATTTGTTCAAGTACATTAACCATGCAGTTAATTTTGAGATAACATAGTGAGACTGTAAATCATTGACAGTCTAATCACTTACAGGCACATGCAGTAGCTAAAAAACACTGCATGTGGTAGGAGTGACATTTCAAATTGACCAATTCTTAATCAGCATCACGATATTGTTGATGAGACAAAATCAGGGAAGTAATGACATCACACACTGATAAATCGTCCATAAATCCCAGCTGTTTAAGAAAAACGAAGCAAGAACCCCATTGGGAATAACGAAATGCGAACAGAAATTCAGACCTTTCACTGAGGTTAATTTCAAGACTTCACTGTCATGGTGGTTGTGTTTCAATAATTCATTGAATTAATTCTGATTCTAGCATCAATCAACGCTCATCCGATTCAGTGGTTGAAGAAGTGAGTAATTCTTCACGAAGACTCATGCCAATTAATTAAGAATCAATTGTCTTGTCCGATGAAAGTATCAGATAAACAATCAACGTGTTTAGATGAATTATTAATGTCGCCTTCGTCATGGTTTATTTAAGATACACTAGATATCCAGGGCGTAGGCCTGCTTTTGTCATGTATGCTGTTGTAAGTTTCCTCATTGAGATCCAACTTCGATATGATGGCATCCTGTTCTTGGTGCTCAGGTCAATCTGGTAGGTGAAACATATTGAGATTTTAACATGATGAGTGTCTCTGTCATGTTTTTATACCTGTGCTGTATTTATGAGGGTATGTTCTGGAGGTTTTTGTACTGAAGTCTTTGATGGACATTTAGTTGTTAGCTGAATGTGGAATGTAATTGCTGGAAGATATATTTGTCTTTTTTAGCCTTTTTTGGCAATTTTATCACCTGAGGATTTAAACAAATGATTTTCATTTTCCTGGTCTAAAAAACGTTGATAAATGTGTTTGATACATCAGCAGGTATGCAAGTCTGATGTGTATTTTCTATTTCTGGAGCAGAACTCTCAAACGGTTAAATATTTCTATGTGAAACTGTGCTATACAAATTTGGGGTTTTTAACAATTGCGAAAGTCATGGTAGTTGTTGCAGAGCACGGATCCTCTAATTCAAATAAGATACATCACCTTGAATACAGTTATTTACACATGATGAAACACAGATACATGCAGTTAAGATGCCCATTCATTCTTGCACTGGTTCAGGGATCATTTTCAGATTCAAGCTCTAAGTCCTAGTAGTACTACTCTTTTAATAATAGTTTTATTCATGGCCATAAGTAGTATATTCATCATGTATATAATGTATGTTTTAAGTTTTACTGATCTTATTTTGAAATTCACCAGTGAATATCCATTTTAGAATTGATCTTCAGCATACTTGCTGTAAGAGGCAACTGATCTGCCTATCCTTGTCGAAAGTTGAGTGGTCAGACTTTCTGACTTGGTTGAAGCATGTCATTTTGTCCCATTTGTGAAGGTTGATGCACATGATGTCAATCACTGGATTGTTTGGTCCAGACTCAATCTCAATCTCAATTTACACACCACCATTATATACAGTGAAACCTGTCTAAACCGGCACCCCACTGGACCGAAATAAAATGCCGGTTTAGACAGGGTGCCGGATTAGACAGTGACGATCATATTCCAACATGGCTGCCATTTACACTCATCAATCTCTTTATCTCTATAATGCCTTTGACCTTTTGTAACTGTGCAACAAATTAAAACAATGTTGATACAGATAGTTATTCTTTATTCAGCACTAAACATTGTTCAAAACATCATGCTTTTTCAACATGTCCGAAACCCATCATGACACAAAGTGACTGACGAGTCAATAAATGTTTATAAAGCATAACCACGGTAATCCTACTGATTGGACTGCTCATATGGTTTGGTCTACTAATGCCTACAGGGAAAAATAGCTACAGGGAATAATAGCTTCAAAGTTTGTTGTGACAGCGATATGCTTACCTGCACGCAGGTGGACTGTACCGGTTAGTGTGCACTAATGCCTACAATGGGATTAGGGGAGTAGAGGGCAAAGAGCAATTAGCAGAGGCTATGCTCCATCTCACACGGTTGAAGGATAGAAAAACATATTGAGGGATAAAACAAAGTGCGAAGGAAATATTTCATTTATTGAGAGAGATGTTTCTTACCCATGCCGGTTTAGAGTGTTTGATTCACTGCACAATCACTACTTCCTGATTATCTAATGTGTCAAGAGGATTAATTAGTACAGGGCTTTAGATAGTTTTTCAACATCAAGAGTACATACTCTTTAGTTTTTTCAATATAGGAGCACTGGAAAACCTTAAGAGTACATTTAGAGTACAGAATGGAATTTAATGGGGTATCCGTAATCTTGTGTTTCGTTTCATATATGCACCACAACATTGCTACTCTTGTGTAAACAGGTCAATAAACAATAAAATAATACTTTTTCAGATAAATATGTCTGTAAATGATTCTAAGACAGTACACCATTGATGTGGTGCGTATCTGCTACGTTTTCTAAATTATTTCCTTCCCTATCGTGCATATCGTTTAGCCGTACATACGCCGATACGGCCCTTATCTGGAGCCCTGTTAGTGTATTGGATTATGGGTCCTGCTCATACCAATGCCGGTTTAGACAGTGTTAATTGCAGTTAAAATTACTTGTTGGGACCGGAAAATCGTGCCGGAATACGGTATAGATAGGTGCCAATTAGACAATGTTTTAATGATCATAATATCGTTGTAAAATGGCCAGACCAAACTTTAATGCTGGTCTTGACAGTGTGCCGGATTAGACAGGTGCTGGTGTTGACAGGTTTCACTGTAGCTGGAATTTGCTGAGAGTGGTGTTAAACAGACACACAATAGTTTGAAATTAAGAAAAGCATCCTGATATTAGTTCCAACATGAAGTGTTTCATATAAATCTCATAAAATGTTCTGTTGAATAGAATATTGATTTCCTGGGTTCCAGGCAAGACTGTGATAGGTGACAAGACCAATGCCACAACTTCCACCATGGGGAAGAAGAAAGCCCAGATCCGTGCCTTCAACTCCAAGAGCAGCCCAATATACAAGACGCAGTCGGACACCTCTCTTGTCAGTGGCATGAGAAACCTTAGTCTCAGGGAAAAGAATGACTCCCCATCAAAGCCACCACCCCCAAGGTAATGGCACCCATTCACTACTTTAGTGCTAACTGGAAAAAATAGACTGGGGTTCAAGCTGCACTAGATATTGTTAGAGATTCTGTGGTGAATCATCTTAAGGTGACTCTCCTTTAAACCTCTTTCAGGTTCTTTAATATCTGACCAACACTTTAAAATTTGCCATTCCCAAAATTATGACAGTAGCAGAGGCATTTTAGCTAAGTTTTTATCCTAGACCCTGCATTGTGATGTTGACCTGTGAATTGTGACATGGAACATTGACCTTTACCTCAGTCCTGTGATTTGGAATTTTGTCCTTGATCTGTGAATTGGGACTTTGTCCTTGACCTTTGACCTGGTGTTTTGTCCTTGATCTATGACTTCGGACATTGTCCTTGAACTTTGACCTGGACATGTAATGTGAATGTTGTCTGTGGATGGGAATGTGTCCTTCACTTGGGACCTGGGAATTTGTCTCTCAAATGTGACTGTTGCCTTGATAACAAAATAATTTTACAAAACTATGTATAATGTTTCTCAGTTGTTGATACATGTGTGTATTCCAGACGTGGATTCTGCAGTGGCAAAACAACAATACGGAACCTGTCTGATGTGGCTGACGTGATACGAAACCAACAGGTCAGAAATGTGGTGATCGTGGCCGGAGCTGGCATCAGTACACCAAGTGGGATACCAGACTTTAGGTAAGGGACTCTTCACTACACCCAGTCTCATTAAGATGGTGGTTTACTCTGATACGTTACCTTCCAGTATCTGAACATCTGAGGACACCTCCATACGAGGTTGTGACAAATTAATTTTCTGATCGCCTAGTCAGCATTAGGATCCATAATATTTGTATGAAGCGTTTAAAACCAGCACATGTGTACTACTGAGGAAGTACTAAGGAATCCTTAAATTGTTATTTAGTAATATATGGATATTTAGTAAATCCTCGGTTTCTATAAACTGAAATATCCCAATTGTGGTGGTTAGAAAATGAATTGACTTATTTTAAGAGCTGGTGGCAGATTACCGAGGTTTATAGTCATGCTAGTATTAATGTGTTTGTAGTGAATGACTCAACCTGTCTGATTTACTTCATAATTGTACAGAGTCATAAGTAATTACTTTCACCATCAACCATTTGTGTGCCAGCGTGAGGCCATCAGATTATGCTATGATCATCATGTCAAACCGTTGTTTCAGAACCCCAGGAACTGGTCTCTATGACAACCTACAGCAATACAAGATCCCTTACCCCGAAGCCATATTCGACATTGACTACTTCCACCATAACCCACGACCGTTCTTCACACTTGCCAAGGAGCTGTACCCCTCGCGGAAGTACCGCCCCAACTACATCCACTACTTTGCCCGACTCCTGCATGACAAGGGGATGCTACTCCGCATGTACACACAGAACATTGATGGCTTGGAGCGATGTGAGTTTTCTCCAATAATCTGTGGGAGTTTGTGGACATGAATGTAGGCTGGTTTGCTGGCAACTGAGGCAATATATACACTTTGTTCCTTCATGAATTCATGCAGCTGTTCTGCTGTTTAGTCACTATATTTTACCAACATTACAGCCAAGGTCCTGGGCAAGTTCAGACTACTTAGGGCTTAGGATCCCATTCCACAAGGAGATCCTAGTGCTATAACTATTGTAAGTTTCTGTTCAAATATGGAAATCAAGGTTACCTTATGTTTTATGGGGGCGGTGGGGTAGCCTAATGGTTAAAGCGTTGGCTAACCCACCGAAGACCTAATGGATCGAATCCCCACATGGGTACAATGTGTGAAGCCCATTTCTGGTGTCCCCCGCCGTGATGTTGCTGGAATATTGCTAAAAGCGGCGTAAAAACCAAACTCAGTCAGTCAGTCAGTTATCCTTTATGACGGGTTTATGGAATTCAGCCAAGATTAGGTCAGTTTCAAATATCAGTTTCTCAGATTGCATGTTCAACATGTGTACTAGCTTCCTTCGTACCAAGCCGTGAATAGTTGGAAGATTGCTGATGTGGCGTATAATAATATTCATTCATTCATTCCAAGCATCAGTAGGGAAAGGTCATGGCTGGAGTAGGGTACCTTGAGTTATAGACAGATCAGGAGCCAACCTATGGCCCCCTCACCCTTGTTATAAGAAAGTCTCACTCTCACTTTTGTTTCGGTTGGCAGCTATGGATCAGTCTGGGACCAGACTTTAGCTAAAAGCAATCTTTCACCAGATGATTCTTGTTTAATGTTTCAGTGGCTGGTATTCCACCAACCAAACTGGTGGAAGCTCACGGAACATTTGCCACTGCAACGTGCGTCATCTGCAGCCAGAAATACAAGGGTGATGACATCAAGGTAGGACTAATTGATGCTGGTGTTTGACTTAAATCACTTTGATAAACCAGATGAGAGTCTGGTGCTGAAAAAACCAGAAACATGATAAGCAAGGATTCTAAACCATGATCATAGGGTTCTGGGATGCAAAAGGGACACAACTCTGTACCAATGTACCATTGTATGGCACGGCCAGTCTTACAAACTGGCCAATATAAAATACTGTTAACCATTATCTCTAGAACCATGTCAGTTTCAATGACGTGACAACTGTTGACACGTTTGTTAAACTGTACCTTGTATAGTTATTTTGAATCACATGTCAGAATTGCTATATGTGGGTTCACCATTGGTTCAGAAATCACTGTGCATGGAGATCCTATGATGTTGGGTCTGATTTTAGCTGACGTGATAGTTGGTTTGTCTCCACCTCACCTCTTGTGGGATTCTCCACATTTCACCGAAGTAGATGACTTCAGTGGCCTGCACCTGTTCAACAAGAAATACCATTCAAACCAAGGTCAAGCCCAGTTCACTCACTAGCTCATTCACATTTCTGTTTTCCCAGGACAAAATATTTGATGACAAGATTCCAAGATGTAAACGAACTGCTTGCCCGGTAAGTATCATAGAAGAGAAACATCTGCTTGTTTTTTAAAATACATTAGACCTATTAATCTTGACCATATCATTCCTCAGGTGTCAGGTGTTGGGATTATCCTCTTTAGTCATGTGGACAGTGCGTCCAACCTCACCTTAGATGGTCCATGGTTCAAATCCCATCAGTTGACTTGGGATAATTTGGGGGCTGAGAATGTTCATATCTAAGTTGAGAAAATAAGTCTCAATAGTACCCAACTCTGTGAACAAAATGTCCTTTCTATTTATGGGGAATGTTTGTAGCATGTTTCAAATCCCGTCACAGGAACCGAAAATTATTCAGATTGACAGTTCCGAGTAATGTCCATAAGGTTTTACTGTATGTCAATTTAAAACAATGTTAAGAACAAATGAAGAAATATTCTATTCGGAATAAGTATATCTTTGGAATTGTGTCTGGATGAACATCATAGTGTAAGGACATGTGCACGTCTGGACTGAATCAGGGTAGGAAGATATTTTGAGATTTGACACCCTTTTTTCTTTGTTTTAGGGAATTGTGAAGCCAGATATCGTCTTTTTTGGAGAGGAACTGCCAAAACGCTTCTACTACTACCTCAAGGACATGCTGCAGACTGACATGGTACTTGTGATGGGGACGTCGCTGGAGGTAACTGACAGCATTATATGTTTTAATGTGACAGGATGTTTATGTTTTAATGTGACAGGCCAAATGAAAAAGAAAGGATTTTATTATACAAGGTGCAGCTGCCTCATTTACGTTTTACTACATGGGCATATATAGCAAAATCACACTGAGCTCTCACAATATGACAGACAACCCCCTACCATAGCTGGAATATATACTGAGTCAAAAAAGAAACTTCACAAAATGTAATTTGAAAAATAATGAATAATTTTTTTCTGATGATACAGCTATGTATCCGAAATGGGATCCCTATCTTTCGACTCTAGAAAAACGTTAGCAAAACCCACTCAAACCCATCCATTCGTCGTGCAAATGACGTTAGTGCCAAATCAGGTTTTGCACGTGCAGTCGATGACGTGATCTTCGCATCGAAGTTTTTTTTCATATGCACGTGTTTGCATTGGCCTCAAGAATTGAAAAAACACTTTTAAACCACAGTTCTAACGGTACTTGAAATGCCACGATTGTCAAATGTGCAACGTGAACGTGCCGTTGGCATGTTGCAAGGGAAGATCAGTTATTGACGTTGCAAGAGCAATGGGATGCAGCTGTCGTACTGTGTATGACTTGTGAGGTCGTCTACAACAAACTGGCACCACTTCAGATCGCCAAGGTCAGGGTCAGATCCACGGTGGTGACGCCACAGGCAGAAGACCGTCAATCGCCCCACGCCACCTACGTGACAGATTTCTGCCGGCTACACGAACCAGGGCTGAGATGTTTAGAGGTCGACTGTCCTCACAGACCATTCGGAAATCGGGTTATGGCTGCCAATCTCCATTCTCGACGCCCATATCGTGGGCCAATATTGACGCCGTTTCATCAATGTCAATCGCTCTGCTGTGGGCCCAACGTCACCTCCGATGGACCCAGAGAGACTGGAATCGAGTCGTCTTTAGCGATGAATACAGGTTTACCCTCAGATTCGCGGACGGCAGGCATAGAGTCTGGAGACGACGTCGTACAGGAAGTTGACAGATTCGGGGGCGGAAGTTGCATGGTGTGGGGTGTTTTCTGTGGGAACAACCGTTCCCGACTTCTTGTCATCCGTGGAAACCTCACAGCTGCTGCTTACCGCGACCAGGTGCTCACCCCTGAACTCGTTCCTTTCATGGCGGCTTATGGCCCAGGTCTACAGTTCCAGCATGATAATGCTCGGCCGCATACCGCGATGTTGACACGAAATTTCCGTCAAAACGCTGGAATCAACGTCATGGACTGGCCATCGAGGTCCCCTGACCTTAATCCAATAGAGCACGTTTTGGATGCACTTGGGAGAAGGCTTCATGGTCTTAGGAACCAACCTCAGAATTTGCAGGGACTTGTCGCTGCCTTGCAAGAGCAATGGCGCAGAATCCCCAACCACGTGTTCACAAGCATCAGGCAGTCGATGAGGAGACGGTGTTTGGCAGTGGTGAATGTGCAGGGCGGCCTTCCACGATATTGAACTGAGAAATTTCGCATTTTTATTCTTGTGACTTGACATTCTGTATACCCATGTTTTGAAACGGCGGTGTAGCCTAATGGAACTGATTATGGCACTGTCAGTGTATCGAGTACATCACACAGATCTCAGCAATGAAATAATAACAATTTAACCATCTTACCATCTCTTGTTCTTTTATAGTGCCCTGAAGAAAGAATGTGAAGTTTCTTTTTTGACAGTATACATGAGCACTGTTATGTTATCACCACAACTGCTGTTGTGCTGTACTGGACATGTCAACCACATGGGTGACAAGATTGCTGAAACCAAAGATGCAGTCTTGTCATTTGGAATGTGGTAACTGCTTCAAATCTAATCAAACAGTACTTCATAACTGTGTGTGCAGTAAACCTGATAAAATAAGTGAATGAGTAAGGTTTGTATAAGCATTCCAGTTGCATGTTGATCAGCTTTCCAACACACAATCATAGGTTCCTGGTGTGCCCAAGGGACACAACTGTGGTTTTGTGATACTGGCACACCAGTGTCTTGACCCTCATGACATGTGCACATATCTTCTTCATTGTTCCTTACTTCGTGTTTCAGGTTCAACCATTTGCTGGTATCATAGACAATGTCAGATGGAATATACCACGCATCCTGTTTAACAGGAATGCAGTTGGACCGTTCCGTCACAACAAACGTGGTAAAGATATTGTGGCTGAAGGTAGGTAAATAACCAAGTCTTGTACAGGATACACTTTTTCCAGCCTGTTGACCTGACTGTTGTTACAGTATATGTGACCAGACTGTTGTTGCAGTATATGTGACCTGACTGTTGTTTACAGTGTATGTGACCAGACTGTTGTTACAGTATATGTGACCAGACTGTTGTTGCAGTGTATGTGACCAGACTGTTGTTGCAGTATATGTGACCTGTCTGTTGTTACAGTGTATGTGACCAGACTGTTGTTACAGTATATGTGACCAGACTGTTGTTTACAGTGTATGTGACCAGACTGTTGTTACAGTATATGTGACCAGACTGTTGTTGCAGTGTATGTGACCAGACTGTTGTTGCAGTATATGTGACCTGTCTGTTGTTACAGTGTATGTGACCAGACTGTTGTTACAGTATATGTGACCAGACTGTTGTTTACAGTGTATGTGACCAGACTGTTGTTACAGTATATGTGACCAGACTATTGTCGCAGTGTATGTGACCTGACTGTTGTTGCAGTGTATGTGACCAGACTGTTGTTACAGTGTATGTGACCAGACTGTTGTTACAGTATATGTGACCAGACTGTTGTTACAGTATATGTGACCAGACTGTTGTTTACAGTGTATGTGACCAGACTGTTGTTGCAGTGTATGTGACCAGACTGTTGTTGCAGTATATGTGATCTGACTGTTGTTTACAGTGTATGTGACCAGACTGTTGTTGCAGTGTATGTGACCAGACTGTTGTTGCAGTGTATGTGACCAGACTGTTGTTGCAGTATATGTGACCAGACTGTTGTTTACAGTGTATGTGACCAGACTGTTGTTGCAGTGTATGTGACCAGATTGTTGTTGCAGTATATGTGACCTGTCTGTTGTTGCAGTATATGTGACCTGTCTGTTGTTGCAGTATATGTGACCTGACTGTTGTTGTAGTATATGTGACCTGACTGTTGTTGCAGTATATGTGACCTGTCTGTTGTTGCAGTATATGTGACCTGACTGTTGTTGCAGTATATGTGACCTGACTGTTGTTGCAGGGGACCTACTGGAGGTGATGCAGAAGTTTGCTGGGATGATGAACTGGAAGCCGGAGATGGCCGACCTGATTACGGAGTGCGAGGGAGAGTTCAGAATAGTAAGTAATGCACTGATCCTGCTCCTCCTAACTCTATATCGACTTTCTGTAACCAAACTTGATGTTACTGAAGTGTCCAACAGAATTGTAGGGATGCATAAACAGATTTTTACAGTTTAGTTTGAAAATTATATTGTTTGAAATATTAGGTAGAATCTGTCTTTTCAAAATTTGTGTCTCACCATGATGCAAAGCTGGCCATGTAATTATTGTATGTTTTCTACTCAGAAAACATTTCCAAATGTACCTGTATTCAAGGATACTTCCTCAAATCTTCATGCTAAAGAGTCATTTTTCTTGAAAACTAATATTCTTGCTGGTTGATATATTTTTATGATTCAGTAAAATAACATAGGAAGCATGTTCCAGGATCATGGCCTCCTCATGTCTCTCATTGTCACTTGATTGTGGCTCTGTACAACTTCACTCCTCCATCACCTATAGATAGGGATGCCACGATACATTGATGCCTTGATCCTTTTCTAATATGATACAATTATTGATACATTCAAAACTGTGTCGATATTTAGTTCTGAAAGTATTGGTTTAAATATATTTATGTATCGTTTACATTTGGCAATTGTATCATTTTTTTGATGTTATGAGAGTTATGATTATTTTTCATGCACAAAGATGGGAAATTAGATCTTTTTAATCTCTGAGAATCAAAAATGTTGATCTTTTCATGGACAGTTATAAAATATGAAATATTAATCTTCAAACTAAATTTGTAACTAAATTGATGCAATCAGGCCGCAAAATAGCAAATGGTGACTTGCTGGAATATCCCTACCTATAGATGCATATTAAACTTTAGAGGTGTCAATCACTATTTATAACCAAAGACAGGGTAGTAGCCTGGTGGATTTATCGCCGGAGACCTGGGGTTTGATTCCCCACATGGGTACAAAATGTGAAACCAATTTCTGATGTCCCCCGCCATGATATTATTGCTTGAATATTGCTAAAAGCGGCGTAAACTAGGCCCACTCAATAACTATTTATAACCAAGGACAGTGGGGTAGTCTGGTGGTTTGTCACGCTGAAGACCCGGGTTTGATTCCCCACATGGGTACAAAATGTGTGAAGCCAATTTAGGTTATATTGCTGGAATATTTCTAAAAGCCGAGCAAGATCATACTCGATCTGTAACCAAGCTTGTGTGATTCCAACGAGAGGGCAGCACTTGTGGTCTGATTACATCACTGTTACGGCAGCATCTCCTCAGCATGTGCCACAGCCTCCCAGCCTCTACCCCCCACACTGTGTCAGTCAATGGTAGGGTTCTGTATATGCACTGAGTAGCCACTGTTCATTACTGGTTCTGTATATGCACTGAGTAGCCACTGTTCATTACTGGTCTGAAAATAGATTTGTGTCACAATGACACTACGTAACAACAAACCCTGGTTAGAACTGATCTTCAGTAACCCATGCTTGTCGTAAGAGGCGACTAACGGATCCGGTGGTCAGGCTTGCTGAGTTTGATGACACAACTGCGTAGATCGATGTTCATGTTGTTGATCCCTGGATTGTCTGGTCCGGACTTGATTATTTAAAGATCACCGCCATATAGCTGGAACATTGCTGAGTGCGGCATTAAACAACAAACAAACAAACACAGCAACATGATGTCGGAATGTGGTGTATATAAACCTGTTAAAAATTGACGATGGATTGTTTTTCTAACATGAAAGTTTATGGATATTTTCTGTCTTGCATTTCAGAGTATGTGTAGTTCAGGTATTTTTAAAATTCTTAGAATAACTGGTGATTGTCACGCATGTTGTATGTTAGATAATTGTCAAGCATGGTAAATTGTCAGGGGAATAGAATTGTCAAGCATGGTAAGTTTTCAGGGGAATAGACTTGTCAAGCATGGTGACTCATTCATGAAATAATTGTTGGGATTTCTTTTCATACTTCACAACACAATATTTGTTAATTCACTAAAGCATGAAAGAACTTTACACATATTTCATGCACTTAAGCATGATAAAATAACACATATGATAATTTTAAGTTTCACTATGGTAAATTATTGTTGATATTGCACATGTAAGCATGTTCAATGGACTCATTTAATCACCATGAAATTCAGCATGATAAAATGATACATTGATGTCTATTTGATGGTTGTCATTTTTTAGGATGAGTCTCTGAATAAATCACTAAAAATAAACAATGTTTTATCTATATGGTGCCTGGTTATTCAGCTGCTTCTATTTGCTCTGCAGAGTTGCATCCCTTGGTATTGCCAGAATCCTATGATTGTATGTTTTGATGATTCACCCTGATAAATCATGTTTGACAGCACTATCCAACAGCAGTAAATGTCCTAAGACTTGCATTACATAAAGAAATAGCCTGTTTAAAGGACTACAGAGTTTCATAAAAAGGTAAAAAAGGTTCAAATGGATCATTTTCGCTACTTTCATGGATCAGTATATAATATTTATAGACAAACTATTCATAACTTTTTCTATGTAGACATTTTTCCTGATATGATGGAACTTGTTCATACCTGCCACCTGACTTTATACAGCTGTCCACAGCATCAATCGTTGCTTCCCAATCTGCCCCTGCCTGTTTTGCCCCCATTGCCCCTACTACTCCTTCTCCCCCATTGCCCCACTACTCCTTCTGACCCCATTGCCCCCACTACTCCAATTGCCCCCCAATTGCCCCCACTACTCCTTCTCCACATTGCCCCACTACTCCTTCCGCCCCCATTGCCCCCCACTACTCCTCCTGCCCCATTGCCCCACTACTCCTTTTCGCCCCATTGCCCCCACTACTCCCTTCCCCCACTGCCCCACTACTCCTTATTGCCCCCATTGCCCCACCACTTCCACCCACCCCCATTGCCCCACTACTCCTTCCACTGACAGTGCTGTTATTGCCCTCACATCCATGGGAGGCTAACTTTGTGTTCAGATGTTTAATCATCATGATGAAGGCCTAGGTTCGAATCCCACATGGGAATATTGTCTCAAGCCCATTTCTGTTGCCCTACTGGTGATTTTACTGGAATATTTCTAAAACTGATTTAAGAATCCAAGTCAATCACTATTTATTTTTAATATGGGGAGCCCTTTAATCTTTCACTTTTGTAATTTGTGTTAGGTCAAGGACCCCTTTAGCTGATAGCTAAATTTCATACACTTATCAGGAACAACTTTCACTGCCGATGTGGAGATGCCCTATACCTGTTGTGGATTGGTTGGTTTTTGTGTAGGACCTGCCTCTTCATGTCTTGCAATGCAGGCGTATATGGTTGCTGGGGCTGAAAACCAAATGTGACTCTTACTACATTGTGTTTTATGCTGACTATGATGTGAATCTCACTTGCTCATTTCCCGGAGATCCTCTTCTCCCAGTACCTCCTGTTGTTTGTGTGTACAGACACCCACATATTTCAAAGTCATAATTCTTGGGGTGAAGTAATCAGCAGGTTTTAAACCATGGGTTGTATTCTGGTGACTGCATGATGACTTGAGCTAGAATGTGAGTGATGATAATTTAGTTATTTGTTTGCTTTATGGGTCAAAAGTTTTCTTTTGTTTATATTTGAAATGGCTTCTGGTAATGGATTGTATGCATATGATAGCTTCAGCGCTTCACATGATATCATGCGTCTTGTCCTGGGTTGAGATCCTCAGATCTTCACACAGTAAAGTCTAGCTATGGTTCATGACTTCCAGACCCGGACTCTGCCATGTCCTTCAATTTCTTATGGATATTCTGGAACAGCAAACCTGATTCAGTGCCATTTTGTCTGTGGTATTATTGGGCTGGATAAGAATAGATACGGGATGGGATGGGATGGTAAGACTTGGGGCCCAAATGGTGCTGTTCATTGTTCATGCTTTCTGTCACCAGTTTGTTACTTTAGACTTGATTATTTAGAGGCTGGTGTGAAATACTCGTAGCTGGAATACTGCTGACAATGACGAGGTTTCAATATCTGATATGAGCAGATGGCAGGATGAGAAATATCTTTGAAAAGTACAAATTTCAAACAAGAGAAATTCGAACTTACAGCAAATTTGTGACTAAAAATGATTTGTCGAACACCTGTTTGAGCTCTAGTTGCATGCATCCTCTGAGCAAATCAGCTTGGGTTTATTATTTTATAATAGGAGCATCATTGTTGATGTAGAAAACCAGCATGGACACTTAACTTTTGCTTTACAATTTATGGAAACTGGAATCTTAACATTTGCTTTAAAATATCCACTAATGCTGACGTAACGAGTTCTTCATTTTCAGTCATACAGTAATTTGAAAATGGAACCACAGCACAGCGGTACCAGCTCGGTGTTTGAATGCTGGGTCAGTCATAATGTGTTGATACACCTAGATGTACCTGGATGGTCCCTCGACTGTCTGTCATGATATTGGCACGGGTGTATTATACATGTATATCATCATGGGCATATATCATGATACTGCCTCAAATATATGGGAAATTCAGATTCAGTTTTATGAACCAATGTTTTGATCATAAATATGTTCACTGGCAATGGACTACATGGAATACAATGGAGACCATAGTCTCATAATCTGTGAATTATAATATTTTCCCTTCCGTCCAGCCTTCACTGTAATGGACTGTTCATAATTTATGGCCAGGGTGGGGTGATGATGATTTTTATGGAGAAGCATGTACAATGTGAATGACACCCCGTAAAATTTATGTACAAATTTATGTACAAATTAAGTGGAACCCCCCCCCCCCCTTTCATGTCATGTACAAAATCAATGATCCCCTCTCGCCATTCCAATAATTTTTAAGCGTAAGTTTTAAATATTTTTATGTACAAAATTGCTGACCTCTCTAGGAACGTGTACAAAATTGCTGAGCCCCCCTACCTCCCCAGAACAAAATGGGTGACCCCTCACCTTAAAATCATCATCACCCCCCCATGCCATAAATTATGAATGGTCCCTAATGCTATTGCCCTAAATAAAAGGAGGCCCAGATTTTCCAAACACATCTCTCTGAGGCTCTTTTTCAGTTTAATTGTAGCAATTTGTTTCCATCAAAATGCTATATTTTTAGAGAATAAGAGTTTGTCTGCCAATGGCCACTATCATTCTTGCTGTATTATTGCAATAAATACATTTTTATTGTTATAGCCATAATTGACTGATTGTCATGATATATGCCAGTTCCATAACATCATATCATCATGATATTGGCACAAGTGTGTGGTACTGGCACCTGTGTATACCTATATATCAGCATGGTGCATCAGTTAATACAATGGGACAGGTATATATCAAACTTGTATCTACCACTGACATGCATGCTGACCTGGCTGAACTGACAATCTCATTCAACTACTGTTCATTACCGCTGCACAAAGTTACGAGGACATCCCGTTACAGATAATATGAGAATGACCTTTTTTTCTGTCCAATCAGAGGAGAGAGTTAAAATGTTAATGTGTTTTCTTATCATCCAACCTCCAAAAGATAACACAGGGGATACAGATGACAGTTACGACTGTACAACTGATTCCAAATGCTAGTGATTGTCTATCTTAACGTACTGAAATACTGCCTTACAATCTCAGCCAATTGTGACACATTCCTAAATTTTTTATTTTTTTTCCAGTTTTCAAATGTTGAGTTAAGAATTTAGTCCAGATATTTGAAGTGTCATGAATGTGGGTGTCATTTGTAAATGGGACGTAAAGCTTGGGGAGATGCTGTTTGATAATATCGACACCATTTCACTGGTTGGTCAAAGTTCATGAAATGTGACATCCAAAGGGATGTTCTCAAATCTTTGGTAGTGGTAGTGAGCATGAAGATCTGAATATTCATGAGATTGGTTGAGCTGTCAGTTTCTGGTCTACTACTAACACTCTCTTGTACTGAGAGGCTAATGGTCGTTACAGAGGATGTGAGAACCTCACGGTTTGCTGTGACTGCCTTTCACATCTATCCACATCTATCCACATCTTTACACATTTATTTGACCTTATGGGATCATTAAAGTAAAACTTCAATAGAAGTCTCAATCCAAATATCTGTATCATACAAATATTAGGATATGAAGTTAAACATAATTTTTATTCATGGACTCTGAATGTTTGTGTGATCATACTTTTACTCTGCAACACAAAAAATGTATGAGAAATATATTTTTCATTCATGCGTTCAAAATGAATAACTATATTTTGCTGAACAATAAAATGATTTATGTTGTCTTCTTATAATAATGGCTTTGCTGCTTGTTAAATGTATGATCTTTGTACAACCCCAAATTCAGAATCATTTCCCATCCATGAATAATTTAACATTGAGGTTTTGTTTTGCATAATATTGATGGAAATCAATGAACACAATTCTCTATCTCTCTGATTTAAATTGTTCCGAGATATCTATTGTCACTTCATAGGTATGACGGGCAGCTTCCTCCATTGCCTGTGAGAACATACAGCGGCAGTATGATGAAGTGGTCATGGCTGCCATTGAAGCAGTGTGCAGCATGATTGAATATGCCAGCCGTTTCACACATTAAGCAAGAAACATTGTCGATGTTGGCTGAGCGATTATTGGCCTGAGTGTTCATTGCCTCTTGCAAAACCAAACCTTTACTCACTGTTTACAAATAGCAACAATACTGTATGCATACACTTGTTATGGAAGAATGAAATACCATATTTAAATGAAATAAACTTGTGTGTTTTAGGGCAACCCTCCCCCAGCCCCGGCAAAGACGAGCCCAAGTCCGACCAGTAAACCTAACCAGCCGTATGCTAGCATGTGGCGACAGAAAGCTCGTCTGGATTTGTTCCGTGCCAACTTCTACTTCTCCAGCAGTGACAGCATGTCTTCCACAACTGACAGTGATTCATCAGAAGATGACATACCTCAGAAGAAGTCGGGCTTGGGCTCCGGACACCGAAATAACACAAGGTTTAGAGGAATTAAAACAGACCCACCAAGTCGAAAATTTGGTACAACCCAGTCAAAAAGGAACACACAGGTTACAGATAGGAAACCAACTCAAGGAGCTTGGATGAAGCAGCATGTAAAGAATGACAGTGGTGTTACTACTGGCTCACAAGCAAAAACAAAGACTACTGAATCGGGAAAGAGAGAGCTGCCCAAGAGACGTAGTTCTTTATCTTTACGATCTCTTCCTGACTCTTCTGGACCTGTTACTCAAGGGTCTCGCCAAAGAGACCAGACGGCAACCCCATCTTCTGAAACTTTGAGTGATACTAATGGTCGGGTAAGGGATAAAAACAAGAGAATTACTCCCAACGCAACAAATCTTGTTTCCCAAAGGACAAGTTCAAGGGAAGCGCTACGCAAACCATCAAATGGTGTTTCTACTCGACAGTTGTACAACAGACCACCCATTCAACCCTCTTCCAAAACAAGGGCTGCTCAACAGCAGAGAAATATTGACAGACAAAAGACTTTGTTCCGAGCAGGATCGGCCGAGATCCCTCGGTTGACGTATCGACATCAGATTCAGAAACCTGTTCGTGATGCACGGATTCTGTCCTACGCAAACCGAAGTTCAGATAGTTCAAGCGCCACTTCTTCAGAAGATTCAGATGATTCCAGATGATGAGTTTCTGCTATAGCAGTTAGCCTTACATGTTCACTGTGATACCGTAGTGTCTTGTATACTGTAGGTGTAGATGTCATCCCAGAAATAACTCATGTTATACCGTAGTGTCTTGTATACTGTAGGTGTAGATGTCATCCCAGAAAGTAACTCATGTTATACCGTAGTGTCTTGTATACTGTAGGTGTAGATGTCATCCCAGAAATAACTCATGTTATACCGTAGTGTCTTGTATACGTAGAGTGTCTTAGCTTAGCAGGACTGGACACTATGGACCAGTGGTATTACTGATTTATGTAGACCCACTCAGAGGTCATGCTGATATTTATGGGATGGTAGATTTGGCTTATGTAATATCTAAATACAGGACCATTTAAAATGAAACTTTAATGCAAAGCTTTACATTTCTGCTATTAATGCAGAGTTAAAAAGTATGGTAAAAATACTTCTGCATTAAAGAAAATAACTGCTTGTTCATCAAAATAATGATAATGGTGCAGATTACACTGTGTGACAGAATAGGTACAGTAAGGCTTGGAGGATGAACTTACACGGATAATCTTACATTGACTGGTAGTACAATGGTTTAGGTCCAGGCCCTTTATAGAGTTACCTCCCTTAGTAAGACCAGAATATCCTGACATGATGTGATCTAGATTCAGTACCAGTCAAAGTTTCTCAAAGCCCAGCCAATTTATAGTTAACCCGTAATAACAAGTTGTATTCCAAACTTCAAACATGGTGTTTGAATGTATGGTGGTTGAAAGTATATGGCTATACTGCATTAATGAGCGATGATGACAAGCAGCCATAACATGGATACCAGAGATTTCTTCAATATATTTTATACATATGTCAGAACATACAGTGATTAGCATACTTGATGTAATTGATCAGTCTGGCCTGGTCATAACAAGGTGAAGGTAAACATGGGCAGATAACTGTTCACATACCCTGACCATTAAAAGTGAAGGTCAGCAAGGGCAGATAACTGTACATAGAGGTATTAAATACAAAGAGATACAGATAATATTTTATGTAGTTGTGATCTGTCTTACTTGGTTAATGTAAATATATAACTGAAATTGTCAAAGAGGTATAAAATACACAAATCATGTCCACAAGTTCCTCTTGAATAGGTTCTCTTATCTACCATTTATCATAATACACCTACCTTGTTTAATGAAACATTCTACTTAGAAATATGACAGTTTGACAAGACAGAAAGTTCGAATATCTGACTCAAGGTCTGTTAAAAATATTTATGTTCTCATACCATCATATGTAGCATTGAGCTCTGATCTAGTAATATTTGTTTCTTTCTATAAAGATTGGCTCATAATAATACATTGCAGAAACATGAAAAGGTACTGAAATTGTTACAAATAGTCTGAAAGCTTTCAGCACAGTCCAAACAAGTCATCATGATTACTCATGACGTTTTTGCCATTTTGTCTCAACCAGAATTGTTTAACTGGAACTATTGAAGCCAGTTCTGTTTGCAAATCCATCCTATGAACTGAATTGTTTTCAAACTTGCCCTGTTGTCCCTGTATATTGGGAGAGTTGTGTGGATATTGTATGACTGTGTGATAGCCACTGTCTTTCCATGTCATGCCAAAGTCCAGGGCAGTAAGCCTGACTCTAGAGTATTGTATCCACATTCCGTTATGATAAATAATGTGAACAATTCGCCAACCTAGATCCATGTCAGAAGTAGAGTCCCATCTATAACTCAAATGTTTCACAGAATGTCTCAAGTTGATGGGCTTGAATTCTACAACCAGTGATATGTTATCCAAGCATAAAAGTGTCACAAATGAAAATTTAGCTGAAAAAAATGTATTCCTTACTGCTGAGATGGAATGGATGCTGTTTGCTACCAAATGTTCCAAATGGTTAGTAACAAGAATTGTCAGGTACTTCAGACATTACAAATCAGTGTTATTTGATTGGATACTGATTTGATGAGCTGTGTTAATCGAGGTGGACCTCATCATAACACAATGGAGATTTAATACACTGTGTATTCAGGGTGGTTGTAACATTATTATTTTCCCTTGGAATTATTTTGTTCTTGTGCCATGAAGGTGCCAAGGTTACTTACCAGTGCTTGTATTTCGTGCCAGTGTTAATATGGTTAAGGGAAGAAAATGTTTTTGAATTTTGTGTGCTTTCCCCTCATTTTTCAGGGTTTTCAATTGGCGTTTAAATCAAGTTTTGTTTGTGTGTCAGGCATCCATCTTGTTTTCTCACAGGATTATTACAAAAACAATGAAAAAATTGTGTTTTGATTACCGTATGTTATAACTTATCTTTTATGTTTTCATACAAAACATTAAAAAAATTAGGCAAGAGGCATTTTAATGTTTTGGAAAAAATAAGATCAGAAGTAAATTTGTTTTTACCCAAACTTAGTTTGCATAGCGTACAAAAACTGTTTCCAGTCCATACTTCACCTGTCTTAAGTTAATGTTACTGGCAATGGACATTCTGCTGGATACATGATTATAGATTTATTTGTATAAATGGAAAAAAGAAAGGAGGTAGCATAGCACCCTATTTGACCCACTGAAGTATTGGTATAAAAGTTATTAGACATGTTCATGGCAGATGACGAGCCTTTTTTCACTATTACAGGATCAAGTATAATGATTGATCATAGCCCAAATATATGAAAATAACCAAATGTTTTGAACTTTGAAGTTAGATCTAAGTATTGTAAATTTATAATAATCAGCTTAGGTCAAACACTTATTTATGTATAAATATGAAAAAACACTTGTTGAAAGCCTCAAATGTAATTCTCATTCATGCACGCACATTTGGTAACATTCATACTGAGTAGAAAAGGTTTTTCCAAATTTCTTGGAAGTATCTTCTAGACCAAGTTGTACCCCTAACATATCATACCTTGTAATTATTATAATGGGATGAAATATATTAAATACTGTTAATGGCTGTCCAATAATGAAGAAGTTTTCACCATGACACATTCTAGTCTTTGACAAAATGCATTTATATGTACAACAAGAATATTTCATATAAGCAAGTGTATATGTTTGCACAGATACTGTCTATAAATGCCCAGTCCCTTGGAATATCACTGTATCAGCATATTAATGTTGTATTTTATTTAAAAACATGAAAACTCTCTATATTTTTCCAAAATATAATGTTTGACTTATTAAGGCCCCTGTAAATAATTATTGTTTCTGTAACCTAACTGACCAGTTGTCTCACTTATGTCCAAAACAAATTTAATATATATAATATAATATATGTAAATATTCAAAAAAGAATGGAAATTTCCACATATCACAGGTGCAAGCATTTTGACCATCAGTTCTAAGCAAGTCATCTGTGTTAAATATTAGCTAAACGAATCTAAAAAACCCCAAAACTTACCTTCAACCCATATCTGTTAAATTAAGATTTCCTGGACCACAAGTAGGTTACTCTTTCACCATACTTATGTACCAGTGGTGTGAAAACAGCATATGTATAGCTGAGTATATGTATATCTCAGATTGCATGTTTTTGTAATATAAATCTTGCTACCATGACCTTTTTATACTTATGTTACCAAAATGTTGTATAGATTTTCAAGATGTTTGTACATTTCAATGTGACATCTATAGTATTACCCGTCTTGTTTTTCCTGCTTCCATTGTGTATGTCTGTGAGTATTACCTCCTCATGTTGTAGTTTTGGAGGGAATTAGGGAATGGTTTTGTTCTTACCCCTAGTGCTAGGTATGGGAGTTGAGAGTGAGATATTGTTTGCATCAGGTTTTTTCATCAGAAAACAGATCAATTCATTAGTCAGGAAGGGCCAGTTGTACATATTTTAGCTTCCATGTCAGTTAGTGGCCATTCTTTTGGAAGATGTCAAATGATTTAGGTAGTGGATGAGTTAGGATAAGGGACATTGATGACCATCTGGAAATGCAAATGTAAACGTTTATATAAATTATTAGCCATGTGCAAATAACAGCCAACTGGCCTAGATAAAACTATATGAAGATATTATTAGGTTAAGTCCAGATCTTTAACTGGACAAGACTTTAAAATTGTTAACTACTGTTAAAATGAACTTGCTAAGATGAGCTGCATAATGAAGAGAGCATGTATTTTACTCCTCTTCCGTTGATTCTGGCATATTTTGAGGTTTGTTTCTTGAAATGGAATATTTAACATGGGAGACTATTTTTCAATATGTGCCTTAAATTAGTAAATGATAATGCTGGATATTGTCCTCTTTTATTCCATAGTATTCCATCAGTGCCCTATTCAGACTGCTCTTGTCATTTTATAGTTTACAGAACTCTGATAACCATTGGAAATAATCATTAATTAGTTTAATATTTTCAAACTATATTTTGCATACCGGGGGGTAGGTTGTTTTGATCATTTGGATAAATGTGTGAAAATACCAATTCTGTAATTCAATATTAATTCAGAAACATCATGTCATTACTTATGAGGGCTTTGCCCCAAGGGAGACTTGCAGTGTTTAGAGAGGATATAGATGTGTTTCATAAGTTACTGTTTAATAAGGTAATACATATGCTCAAAACTACCCAAGTCTTTCAAAATTGAAATATTCATATTTTTTTGTAAATCAAGTTAAGATGGATGGGCCAGGCAAGTAAAACTAAATAATTATAATCTTTTTTTTCTCAATGTGGATCTGGTATTGCCAATCTGTAAGCTGTAAAATACAAAAGGGTGTCACCTCAGCATATCATTGTTATCAGATATAGACAACATGCAGCTGATGTACAGATCAAGGTGCTGTGTCACGGATGAGTTTACCTGAATGCTTGTGGTTATACTAGTAACATATAGAGAGGAAATAAACTGACTCCATTATCAGTACAGCAAGTCCAACTAGGTTTGTTGTTTTTGTTCAACATTGTAACTTGATGAGGCAGATTATGACTGCTAGAGGCCCTCACGCCCGCAACTGTCATCTCCATTCTGTAGAGTCAGCGTTGTTTCAGAAGTGTCATCTCACCTGCATAGCTTGAACCCGTGAAGATTCGGGTTAGAACCAGTCTTCAGCAACCCATGCTTGTCAAAGGAGGTTCTGGTTGTCAGGCTCGCCGACGTGGTTGATGCATGTCGTTGTATCCCTATTGCATAGAGTGATGCTCTTGATGCAATCACTAGATTGTCTGGTCCACACTCGATTATTTATTCAACAGCATTCATATAGCTGGAATATTGCTCAATGTGGCGTCAAACAACAAACAAACAAATCAACAACCAATCAAACACCTGTGGAAGGGAGTTTCACAGATTTTACCCACAATTCAGAGGTGTATAGCAACTGACATTAGCAACTGATGTCAGTATGATTTGTTGCCCTTTTCAAAACGATACTAGCTTTATTACAGTGGCCTGTCTGAACAAGATCAATACTGATCAATGTTCCAAGCCACTGGAGTATGATGACACAACCAGCAACCAAACTTCCGAGCCTGACCACCCAGTCCATTAGTTGTCCCTAACAACAAGCACATGCTGCTGGGGACCTGTTAACCAGCATTCCATGGATATACCTCATACACACTGACAAACCAAGGACAAAGTCAACACTGCAGGAGATGATACAGAACAGGTGGTGTACAAGCACCTGCTGAAGTCTACTGCTACATCCAGCTGCAGCACTGACTTGTAGCTCTCCTGGTGTCAAGTCATATGATGAAATAAGAAAAAAGCTTATTGCGAAAATAATTTTATTGGAGATGTGTAGACAACAATGTAAAAACTGTTCCATAATCAATCATGTTCAATCAAGGTAAAGATTAATGGTATTAATTTTACCCAAACAAACTGCATTTATCCATATATATTACAACAAATATATATAGTTCCAGGTCTCATTTGACAAAACCAAGCCTTGTATATATTAACTCATCTGCTTAGGTGTACCAGTTAAATCTTATAATGACTGATCATTTTAAATATATAATTCAATGAGCACACACATGTACACTTTATTCATAATCACTTAAAAATGAGGCATGTTTCTGCTTACAAGCCAACAGATGGAAGGAATACAAAAAAATCAAAATAGCATAGTATAGAATAGAATTTGAACATATGATAATAATCCATTGAATACAATACCTGTTGACAGTATACACAAACACGTGGCATGTGTTCATTAGTTGTTCAAGATCCCTTGACATGTGTATATGTATCAATGTCTTTAGTTTTTTTTTAGTCTTTAGTCTTTATTCATGTAAATGTAGACCATCGGCCCATGGTACAACGTTATACATTGGTAGCCTTCAAGCTGTACCGATGACGATTGTTAGCATAGAAGATGAACATAGCAAGATTTCTTAACAAAGGAGGAGTAGCATTACTCACCAGTCGATTTACACAAGGTTGGATGGGTGAAAACATCGACAGGGATAAAACGTTTACATAGATCATCATAGACAGTACAAATCAGTAAAAAGTGGTACTCATTTTCTACATAGTTACAGGAACACATT